>NW_027269333.1:965000-1453630 GCF_023055355.1 Agelaius tricolor
CACTGCGCAGCTTTTCGCCACTCGGATGGAGCGCGAGGCTTCCTCTCTCTCTCTCTCTCTTTCTCGCTTTTTTTCCTGGGGCCCGTGCCCCGGTTCGAGACTCAGCCTTGTGCTCGAAATGACACACGTGGCGCGCGGAATGGGGCTCGGCCGGGGCTGACCCGCCCCCCCACCAAAGCCGAGAAAAACCCGCCCGCCGACCGGTTGCGGGCAAGCAACCGGCTGCCGGCGAGGTTGGGCCGAGAGGGGCACCGCTCACAGGGATTGAACTCCGTCCTGGCGCGTCCCCCCACCAGGCCGCGTGGAAAGCACCGGACGTGCTAGAGGAGGCAGCGACCCGACGAGGCGGGCGCGGCCCAGACACCGAGGCCCCTTTTCAGCCCGGGCGGCTCGCTCTGCAGCAGGCGGCGGAACGGCAAAGGAGCGCACGGACCGGGCTCTGTTCCACCCATGTCCATGCCCCATCAGGTTCGGGCACTTTCGCCCTCTCTCTTTTCTCTCTCGCCTCTCTCCCTTCTCGCGGCTCAGCTCCAGCCGCACCGCTGCCCGGCGCTGCTCACGGCCGGCACCCACACGGGCGCTACCCGGACCGGGGCCGGCACCGGCACCTCGCGTGGTTTTTAAGGACACCTGAAGGCTCGCAGGGCCACGTGGCTGTCACACAGCTCAGGACGGTAAAGACGCTCTTCCCCAGGCCAGCAGGAGGGGCGACACCTCGCCTGCGACAGAAAGCGAATTGGAAAGGAAACCGCCCTGCCCGAGCACCGGACCCCCCCCCCGCCGTGGCTTTGCCGTGACAGAGAAGCCTTGGAAGGAGAGCCAGCCCGCTGGAGGCCCTCCCCGACGGCACCCAAAAAGCCACATCAATCAGGCGCAGCTCCGCGCCAACGGCGACAAGGGCCCCACGGCCACACTCCTGGGACAATGGCGACGGCCGCCCGGCCCACCTGCGGATTGGATTGCTCGCGGCAGCAGAGGAGCGCAGGGGGTGCCGCCATTCGCGCACGGCCAACAACGGCTCCCCCCCTTTCGGCTAGGTAACTGCGGGACTGGACCGGCCCCCGCTGGGCGGGGCGGGGGGGGACTCGGCGGCCCCCCCCACCCCCTTCCGGCCAGGGGAACCCAGCCGAGCGTGTGAGAAAAAGTTCCACTGACCTGGCGCCACGGGCCACCGGCTTTTGCCCGGCCTCGCGGCGGTCGGCTTTTCCTTCCGGAATAAAAAGCCGGGGGACGGCACGACAAAAAAGGCACACGGAGGCGCGTTCGCAACGACCCGTGCTAGCCATGGGGGCCGCGGGGCTGGGGGCCCGGGGTGGGGGCCAAGGACGCGCCTCACTGCGCCCTCACGACGGACCCACCGGCATCCCGCTCGCGCCTTCATTGCAACGCTTCTCAGTGCCGTGGCTTAGGGCCACGAGAGAAAAATAAAAAGGCCCGCGGAGGCCTGGCGGGCGCCCCCCCAACTCCACCCGCCTCAACAAAAAGCAACGGACCCGGCGCGGCAAACCCGGCCCCGCCCGGCAGAAGCGGCTCAGTCGATCCGGCAACGACCGAGGTAGGCGAGGCGCCGCCGCCTCGCCCAGGACCAGTCTGGGGGGGCTCTCCGTCGGGTGCCGGGCCCGTAAAAAAAAAAAAAAAATACTAGGCCAAAAAATTCTGCCCGCCACGACGTGGTTCCCCGTATTAAGGCCAAGGAAGGAGACAGCTTAAACAACGTGGGCTGGGAATCACCGCCGCCGCCGAGGCGGACCCACAGGCCCAAAACAACAGCAAATGATTCTGGAGCAGAGGCATTGCTTGGAGAAAACTCTCCCCTGCTTTGTCTGGGCAATCCTTAACCAGTGTCTTACATGGCTCTTGCTGCCAATTTCTTGCTCAACAGTGTGATAGATCAATCTGATTTGTGCTAACAATTGCAACTATATTTTAAATAGTTTAGAAAATATTTGTTAAAAAGTAAGAGAGGAAAAGGATATGGAATTAGTGTCACAAAAGAGATGTTTTCAGATGTTCATGAGAAAACAGGATGCAGGATGTAGTTTGAGATAAGTAACATCCCAAAAATGCAATAGGCCTCAGGATAATTAAAGAATCGGCCTTGAAATGGACAAAATTGGGATGATTCCAGGTATCTATGAAATAATAAGGCTTCTTTTTGGAATATAATGCTGGCTTCTATAACACAAGACTTGGGGTGCATGTGCAGCTTGTGGGGTTGTTCAAAGGACAGTGATGATGAGGAGAAGCCTTCGTGGGAAGCGACCACCAAAACCAAAAGACCCCTTAGAAACAAGCAGCGCAG
Organism: Agelaius tricolor; assembly: GCF_023055355.1. Classification (NCBI taxonomy): domain Eukaryota; kingdom Metazoa; phylum Chordata; class Aves; order Passeriformes; family Icteridae; genus Agelaius; species Agelaius tricolor. The sequence goes on from NW_027269333.1 coordinate 967,303, forward strand.
GCACTGTGCAGTACAGTGACATAGATTTCAAGAATCAAAAATAGGAGGAGATTGACAGAAAATTATTGAGGAATATGTATTAGCATACAGTCTATAAGTTGTGTTTGGATTCTTTATCTTTTGAATGGGAGGCAGGGTGAGAAAACCCTCCTGTATCCTGACTGGTTTTGCTTATGCTTTATCCAAACCACTGCCAAATTATTTTGTATCTGCTTGATTATATTTGATTGCATGATTTTATATAAAATTGCTGCTCAATTAAAATTGCTGCTAAATTCTAATGTTGGTTTATTAAATTAGACGTATAGGGACCTCATTCATAACAACAGCCCACCTCAGTCACCTACCCGTTGGGACTGTGCTTTCTACTGAGCCAGTCCTGCCAGAAAAGCAGCTTTAAACACACCTCTAAGAAGGCACTGATCCACATAAAGCACATCCATTCCCCTCTGCCCAGGGCCAGTCCCCTGTACATCTGGCAGCCTGCAAAATCTAACACCCCCTCAGGGTCCAACACATTGTTCCAGCCCAAAGCATAAAGGCAATTTGTTTTGTTAAATCTGAAGTAATTCCTGCAGGTCCTCGGCCTTCCAAGGCCAACGCTGCCACTCCAGAGGGAATCCTGTGACCCCGAGCATTTGATGGTGACCACACCAAAGCAAGAAGTGGCTCCTTCAGCAGGAGAATGGCACATGGCAATGCTGGGCCTTTGTGTCCCCAGCCTTCCCCCCATTGTTTCAGCAATGGCAGCTACACTTAGGCAGCTTCAGCAGAGCTTATTTGTGTTGGCTTAGTGCAGATCAGGACTCCCAGCCCACCTCTAACAGCAGCTTGCAATGACACCAGGACCTGCACACTGAGGTCTTTTGCTGGAGGCAAGCCTGTCACAAGCACACACCCTCTTCAAACTTCCCATCAAACAGAAAGGAGAAGAGCAGGAAAAGGCTACCTTTGGACCAGTCTTCCCCAGGTCTACACATGGGCCAATTCTGGGTAGAAAACTCCCGCCAGTGCTGGCCTTCTTCTTCATGTTGAGAAACTTCTCCCACAGGAACATAGAGGGAAGCAGCTGAAAGGCAAAAATAAACCAGCTAGAGCCTCAGAGTTGGGCTTGTTCAGAAAGGCTTTTCTTGAACAAGTGGCACTGCTGAACAATTTGTGATCACATTGTCCAGGACAGTCCTGGAAGCCCTGGAAGTTGCTTGCTGAAATACTCAGCACCAAGAAATTGACAATACAGAGTGCAATACACATACTCCAACCACATGGCTCTGTCCCATCAGCTTCTCCGTGATTGCATGTGACATGGTTGGGCATTTCTGCTCTTGGGGCATTTGTTTCCTCTTTAGTTCTATTGGATTGAGGCAGTGACCTTTTCAAAGAATGGGGAGGAGCTCTCAGAACTGCCCTGACTCCATCCCTGTACAGCACTGAGAACTCACAGCAAGGAGATAGCACTGCTGGGTGAGTCCAAGAGAGGCAAGAAAGGAACATTGTACCAAGAGTGAGGAGCACAGGAATGTGTCCAAGTTGTAGTTCTCTCTGGTAATTAGCATTTCTTTTCTCTCTCTGGGCTCACAGACCCCTCCAGAGAAGAAAACAGAGGGATCTCCTGGACAGAGCCTCAGCACTGGGGCATCTTCAGTCAAGTGAGCTCCAGACACCAAGGGACATTTGTGACCCTGGCTCCCGGGAGCAGGTGAGAACTGTACAGCCCTCAAGATTCCTACCAATCCAGAGCTTTCAAGAGAGGCCAACTCCTTTGGGAGAGATACCATCAACACATGGTAAACCAAAATCAGGGGAGAATTCCCAGCACAGGAAGATTTCCACCATCCTGCAGAACAAAGGTGTGATGGTGTTCACAGGGGTCTTAGGATGAGGGAAGAGACGAGGATCTGACTCCATGGTTCAGCAGGCTTGATTTATTATTTTGTGATATATAATTTATTAAAAATACACTAAAAGACTAGAAGAAAGGATTTCATCAGAAGGCTAGCTAAGAATAGAAGAGGAAGGAATGATAACAAAGGCTTCTGGCCTGGACTCTCTGTGTGAGCCAGCTGGGCTGTGATTGCCCATTAATTACAAACATCCAACATGGGCCAATCAAAGATCATCCTGTTGCATTCCACAGCAGCAGATAATCATTGTTTACATTTTGTTCCTGAGGCTTCTCAGCTTCTCAGGAGGAAAAATCCTAAGGAAAGGAGTTTTCATAAAAGATGTCTGCGACAGAAAGGTGCTGAGACATTTTCTTCTGGACGTGCTGCAGCAGATAACTTGCTTTGCTGTACACTGTGTCTGCAGGGCTGGATCTGTGCCCACACAGGAGCTGGGAGAGAACAGCTGCTTTGGAAGCTCTTCCAGCTGGGACCAGCCCTGTCTCACAGGGCTTTGGGCAGAGTTTGAGCTTTCCCCCCAACATGCTCAGGTGCCCAAGGGCAGCTTGGTCTTGACACCAGCAGGGGGCTATTTACAAATCACAAACGGGACAGGGCTGCTGTGGAACTGCCTTGAGCTGTTTTATTTTCCAGCATCACTCTCATTACATGGTTATGACAATGGGAAGATGCCAGCAGCTCACATCCCAGGCAGCAGACCAAGAACTTAATGTTACAACTTCCTTTATAAGTTTCTTGACCAATCACACAAAGCAAAAGCACATTGACAGTAGTTCTATCCAACCACTATAAGCACACGTACCTTTGGTTAAAACAATGCTTGCTTATTTTGAATACAATACCTGCTTGTAAGCCTTAAAGCACAATGCACAGAGCTCCATTATTAAGCTTTAACCCTCCTAATATCTTGCTAGATAAACTTTGCTGTAGCTTAGAGAGTTATTCTAGACAAGCGTTAATACACAGACCATTGTTCTATTTGTCCTTGTTTTTCTACTTTTTAAATAATTTTTCTGCTGACCTAACTCATGGCAGCTGCTTAGCTCTAATCACAGTTCTACTGTCTCTGAGGCTGCCTTTTGCAGCTTTCCCAAAACCTTCTGATTTTTAGATTCCCACAATTCCCCCTCTCTGTTCATCTCAAAAGAAACCTTCATAATTGTGTCGTTTATTACTTGTGTTTCGTAGCCTTACTAGAATATTTCTGCTTATTACCTACTTAAAGCATTTTCTTCCTTGCACTAAAGCAGGGGCAGGGAGAGCAGGGACCCCAGGGCAGTTTGCAGCCTTAACACAGCCCAGTGGGTACTTACAGTGAAAGATGTCAGTCTTTCCCTGGACAAAAGACGAGGAGTCGAGGTCTTCTTTGGGAATCCAGAAGCCATTTTGAAGGCAGGATCTCCCAGATGAGTGACAATGCCTCAACAAAACTGGAAGAAGCAACAATGGAACTCTGAAAATCCAGAACCCAATTCATGGCAGATTCAAGGCATATACTGGTGCTAAACATTTTCTATGATTTGAAAGTAGCTAAGTGCTTGTTTGGTGTAAGTAGCTAGTATGTTAGGCCTCTAGTTGGACTTGATTTGAACTATAGGGCTGCCTTGTGCAATTCAAAGATGGATCATACTGAAACCTGGAGCTAAAAATCTGAACATTAATAAGAGTTAGAACAGACAAAGCTGCAGCCTAAATATTACTTTAAAATAGCTAGAGTGGACATCCTCTTCTTTAGGCCAAAGCACCCCTGCTCTCTCAGCTGCTCCTCACAGGACTTGGGAGAGACTGGAATGTTATGGCTAATGGCTTAAAAATTGTTCTAAAGGACTTTCTGCCCATTGGGACAAAACTGTATAAAGAGGCTGCGACCACCCAAGCCCACCCTTCCCTGAAAATGCCTCTGGACTGGAACTTGGCACTGTGAGTTAAGCTGCCTAAGGGAACTTGAGACAACACAAAGGTGACACTATTGTCCCATTAGCTCAGGGCTGGGGAGAAGTGAACAAGGCTGCAGAGAAAAACCTATCCACAACAAAGCCAAACCCAGCAGCTGTGCTGAAAATCAGCTCTGTCTGGCTTCAAGGTGGGCAAGTCATAGCCACAGACTCGTCTGCTGAGGCCAGGTTTGCACACAAACCTCCCATCAAAGACCTCCACAGTGCCCCCAGACCCATTCCTGAGGCCTTGCACCAGACGACTGCAGGGCACGCAAAGTAACACAACAGATCTGAAAATCCAGAAGCCAGTTGATGGCAGACTCAAAGGACAGACAGATGCTAAAGATTTTATATGATTTGAAAGTAGCAATAGACAGAGTCCAACTTGCCCCACCCCAGGGAGGCACCTGGGAGGTCCCACCTTGCCCAAATCTGCATGAATCCATTGGAGTCTTACGTTTTGCGAGACTTCACCACAGAGAAGACCAGAAGAGGATTTGATGGTATGCCAATGGGATCCATGGAATGGTGATGTTTTTCACTTAATCTGTCTCTGTCACTCTCCTTCTTCCCCTTCTTCCCAACCCCCCATCCCCATCACCCCCCCCCCCCGCTTCTTTTTCTTTTCCTTTCTCTCTCTCTTCGTCCTATTTACTGTTACATAAAATCCAGACTATTGATTTTGGCATATGGTCTCATTTGCACCTCAATTCACAGGCCTCTCTCTAATAATTGTAAATACCAGATGATAACAACCCACTGAAACTTGATGAAACTGGAACAGACCTCATTCACCTTTAAGCAGTTTAAGCAACCATATACGGGGAAAAAAAGTATAGACCAGTACATTTAGAAAATGTTGCATTCCTTCAGTGCAAAAAAAACAGCACAATCAGTAGAGCATATACTGTTCATCCACTCAGCTGTGCATTGTGGTGGTGTTCACAGGGGTCTTCGGATGAGGGAAGAGATGAGGATCTGACTCTTGATTTATTCTTTTATGATATATATTATATTAAAATATAGATAATATAATATATATATATTCTATTAAAATTATACTAAAAGAATAGAAGAAAGGATTTCATCAGAAGGCTAGCTAAGAATAGAAAAAGAAAGAATGAATAACAAAAGCTTGTGTCTCAGACAGAGAGTCCAAGCCAGCTGACTGTGAGTGGCCATTAATTAGAAACAACTCTAGGAGACCAATCACAGATGCACCTGTTGCATTCCACAGCATCAGATAACCATTGTTTACATTTTGTTCCTGAGGCCTCTCAGCTTCTCAGGAGAAAAAACCCAAAGGAAAGGATTTTTCATAAAACATGTCAGTGACAGTGCAGAGCACTGAACTGCTGCACCAGAAGATGGGCATTATCCCATCCTGTATTTCCCTTTGGCATTCTCTCTCAGAGTGCAGGTGAGACAAAACCAAAAAGTTCAACTTGAGTTTACCTTCTCAATCTTTACCTTCAAAGGAAATTCAGGAACTTTCTGCAGAGGCCAATGCTCTGCACATTGATGAACTCCTTGCAGAGGCCAATGCTCTGCACGTTCAGGAACTTTGCAGAGGCCAATGCTCCGCGAACAATTCCCCTGGCGAATCGCCCAGTGAAGCCGCCTGCAGGAGCCCAGGCTGCGCACAACCAGCCAGGGCCGCGTTCTCAGGCAACTGAGGCCGCGCCGCTGTCACAGACGTTGCCGCCGCGTTCGTGGTTTCCAGGCAGCCGCGGAACCCGGCAGCCGCCGCCCTTTCCCGGATCCTGCCCCTCCCGGCCCCGCACGCCCCCCAAGATGCTGCCGGGGCTCGGGGGCTTCGTCTGCCTGGGCTGGGGCTCGGCCTCCCCTGCGGGACAAGGTGAGGGGGGGGTCCCCGGGGGTCGTGTCCCCCCGGGAGCGTGGGTGAGTCCCCCATGTCCCCCCCAAGCCGGGGTCACCCCCTTTTCTCTGCCCAGAGCTCCTGAGCCAGCTCCTGCTGCCCCCTGCGAGGGGCTTTGGGGAGCCCCCCGGGGACCCCCTTGAATGCCCATTCCTGGGCACTGGGACCCTTCGCATCTCCTTCCCCAGTTCCAGGACCCCCTGCACCCCCTTATCCTGCCCCGACACCCCCTGCACCCCCTTTCCCGGGTATCCTCCTCTCCCGGCCCCTGGATCCCCCGTTTCCATGAGCCCGGGGACCCCCGGACCCCATTCCCGGCCAGCCCGGGGCACCTCAGCCCCAGGCCTTCCTTTGCCCGGCGACCGGTGACGTCACTGCAGACTCGGGCCGCCATTGGCGAGCAGCAAAGAGCGGCGCCAATGGCGGGGCCGGAGGCGGCTCAGGGGCCGTGAAGAGCTTTGAGCTGTGAGGGGCCATGAGGGGCCATGAAGGGCCGTGAGGTGTCACTCTTGCGCCGAGAATGACACAGGAACAGGCAGGAGGCAGTATTGCAGAAAGACTAAAAGAAGGTTTAATTCAAGAGAACCGTGCGGTTTTTATAGAGTGATGCGATATATTCTGTTTGATTGGCTAGTTAACGAAAACATTCTTTATACACCGTCCTCGAGAAGAAGAGAAAGATGAAGTAGAAGAACACCACCTGCAGATTGTTTATACTGAAGGTCTCACATTCTTACAACTTGCTAATAATTCTCACAAGCTGCTGTGAGAAACACTTGCTGTTTCTCTCTCTCTGTCCCATGGCATCCACAGTGAGGGCTCTTGGGCAACTGTGAGGGAGCCATGAGGGGTCATGAGGGGCTGTGAGGAGCCATGAGGGGCCATGGAGAACTGTGAGGGAGCCATGAGGGGCTGTGAGGGGCCATGAGGGGCCATGAGGCTCTGTGAGGGGCTGTGAGAGGCCAGGCACCCCATGGAACCAAGGGGCCATTGTCACACTGTGGAACCAAGGAGATCATTGTTGACAGTACGGAACCTCATGGAACCAAGGGGCCACTGTGGCGCAGCAAGGCCTTGTGGAACCAAAGGGACCATGGTGACACTATGGAACCTCATGGTACCATAGGTCCATTGTTACACGGCAGGCACAGCAGGGCTGCAGAACCAAGGAGATCATTGTGACACTACACAACCTCATGGAATCAGGGCGTCCATGTTCCACTACTGAACGTCATGGAGCAAAGGGTCCCTTGTGACACTGTGGAACCAAGGAGACTGTTGTTGGCAGCCTTACAAATTTATTGGTATTAGTTAGGGTGAGTTTAGGGTTCTCTTTTATAGTGCTAATTTGGAAATGGAGAATACTACAGCAAATAGCAGTGTTGTCCTCCTTATCAAATGTACGTGGCAAAGCATTAAGGGACACCTATTATTGTAGAATGTTGCAGTGTGATGCCATTTCCTGTTTCACCTATCCCAGCCCCCCAGGTGTGCCAACCTCTGCTTTCCCCTCCCCCTGTCCCCGGGATTAAAAGGAGACGGGACCATGCGGTCTGGATGCTCCTGGGAGCTGTTACCAGATTCAGAGGTCTATCATCCTGGAATAAAACTCTTGATTAAAACTCTACAATAGAATCCTCTCCGATTTCTCTTCACCGTCGCCTGAACCTTTTCCACCACAGGTAAACTGAGTTCCTACTATGCCTAGATTTGTTCCGAGTGCCTAGCTGCAGCATCCAGCCGGCCAAAGGTATCTCTGATGTGAAACACCGCAGCTGCTGCCTTTGGCCCAGCAGCCAGGGTCAGACGAAGCCAGGCACATCCCACCCGGAAATATTGGGATTAATATTCCATGGTAGACATTTGTACTAAGTAAAATAATTTCCTTGTTTCTAGAAAAGGGAGGAATGAAACAGGGGATTGGAAATTTACCTCAGGGTAGAAAGCAATTTTGGATTTTTTTTGTTTTGTCTTTTAACTTGTGTGCTCAGCAAAAGGCCTGCAGAAGAGAATAAAGGAGACTCAAGGCAACTCAGAAAATATTGTATTTGCAGGTTAGGAATGATGAATCTGACTCCATGTTCTCAGAAGGCTAATTTATTATTTTAAGATACTATATTATATTCAAGAATACTCTACTAAACTGTACTAAAGAATAAAGAAAGGATACATACTGAATGCTAAAAAGATAATCATGAAACTTGTGACTCTTTCCAGAGCCCCAACACAGCTTGACCCTGTTTGGCCAATAAGTCAAAACAATTCACATGAAACCAATCAAAAAATCACCTGTTCGTAAACAATGGCCAAAAACATTCCAAAGCAGCAAAACACAGGAGAAGCAAATCAGATAATTATTGTTTTCCTTTTCTCTGAGGCTTCTCAGCTTCCCAGGAGAAGAATCCTGGGCCAAGGGATTTTTCAGAAAAGGTGACTGTGGCAAGAATGTAATGCTGGAGAGAGATAAGAAGAGGCTCCCTGCTGACCTTGAGACTGAAGCAAACAGAAAAACTGAATCTGGGTTATAAACACCACATTACAACTACATGACTGAAGAACTGCACAGGCTCATAAAATTGATAAGTTGAATACGTATGCATATTTTTTTATGCATATGCAACAGATTAGGAGATAAAGTAGATTTGGGAATTTTCCGGGGTGCACATGTCCTTGGGGAGCATGGCCAGCAATGAAATAAATCATACCAGCTTTACAACTTTTACAAGTTGAGGAGTTTTTTTCCACAAATCAGCCACCACTCCCCACTAGGTTGCTTTAAGGCAATCATCTGCTCCTCTGGTCTGCTACACCACTTGGACCAATTCAGGCAGTGAGAGAATTCAACCAGTTTAACTAGATAAACCAATTGAACTGGTTGAACCGGTTATAAACTAATTGTGGAACCATTTAAATAATTTAAAACATTTAAACCAGCTGAGTTAGATAGATTGGATTAAATTAAATAAATTAGAGAAATCAATTAGACAATTCAGCCAGTTACACCAGTTACACCAGCTAAAGGTGCCAGGCCCTCGGGGACGTTGCCTGGGATTCACCACCAGGAAGTTGATTCCATTTTATCACCAGGAAGTTGTAATTTAGGGTTTTTCCAGCCAGGGGAGGGATTTCCCTGCCCCAGGACATTCCCAACACCAGTGGAGACCCAGAAGGTGCTCAGAGAGAGAGACCACAGGGAAGGTCAGGGGCTGGGGTGGAGATTCTGGACCCAGGATCTCCCTGGATCCAAGGAGTGCTAAGGAGAGCCTGGGACTGAGGAAACCCCAGAGCTGAGGAGAAGATTTCAGTGCTGAGGAGACCCTGGATCCAAAGAGACACCAATCTGAGAAGATTCCGGATCCAAGAAATTTCCAGAGACAGGAACAAGATCCCAGAGCTGAGAAGATTCTGAATCCAAGGAGACTCCAGAGCTGAGGAAAAGATCCTGGATCCAAGAAGAAGATTCTGGAACAGAGAGACTCTGGAGCTGAGGAGGACACCTTGGAGTGAGAAGATTACAGATTCAAGGAGACCCCAGAGCTGAGAAAATTCTGTCTCCAAGGTCAAGATCCCAGATCTGAGGAAACCCCAGACTGGAGGAGTAGATTCTGTCCCCCTGGAGCGGCCAATCGCGTACCAAGATGTGGAATTTCCTGGAGAGGGCTGTGGAGATCCAGATATCCAACAGCAGCCGGAATGTCACCCTGGAGAACCCCAGGTGAGGGGAAGGCGTGGGAGGACCCCTGGGTATGTGGTGGTTTTAGTTTGAAATTGGGTGGAAACACAAATTTTGTGTTGTGGTTTAGGTTTGCTAATTAAAGATTTTTTTAATTTGAAGTTTTTTTGGCTGATGTACTAAAGAATGTGGTAGGTTTGGTGTTGGCTAATTACTGATACATGTAGTTTTTGTTGTGAGATAGGATTAGGAGAAAGGTAAAGCAGGTTTAAAACTTCAAGAGGGTATAAAGAAAATTTTATTACAAGTAATTAGAAGCAAAAAAGTAGTAAGAATTAAAACAAACCTTTTAGAACACTTTTCTTCTCACAACTTTTCTTCCTCACTGATAATGTAAAGAAATTACACTTAAGATTTTTAGTTAGTTTACTATTTTAAAATAGTTTTTCTTTAGTTTATTGAGGGAGAGAAGTCTTTTTTGTTAAGGTTATGAAGACTTTTTTATAAGAGGAAAGGAAACAGGTTTTTTGTGGTTCCTAATTTGTTACGAACAGCAGTTGTTTGGGGAACTTTGCTATGATGAAGTTTTTCTTATTGTTATAAGCATTTTTTATAGCTTGCTGATGGGTTATGTTGATTTATGGGGTATTGTTTTAAAGATGAGTTGTTTAAAGGTGAAAATTCTCTTTTTTGTCTCTTTTTGAATTTTTTTTTTTTTATTTTTGGGAATAGAGATTTTCTTTTTTTTTTCCTTTGGAATCATAAGACTACTCTTTTTTCTGTTTAAACTTTTTATGGGATTACAGCTATTTTAACATTTGTTTATTTTAGTATGGAGGCTTTTGTTTGATATCAATTTGATACACTTTTATCTCTTTATAGTTTTATGTGCTACAAGGAAAAAGAGTCTTTCCTCTATAGCTTATTCAAGGATTTTAGCTCTAAAAAACAGGGCATTTATTTTTCTTTCTTATTTGGGACTTCTACACCAACTTTGGTGTCTTTTTGCTGTTCTTTTACATATTTGTATTTTGGGGTTTTTTCCTATTTGAGGGAGGATTGGGGCACTGAAAGGGTTAACATTACACTTGAATTTGACTCCATGTCCTCAGAAGGCTGATTTATTATTTTATGATATTATATTATCTCAGAATCTCTGCTGGTCACAGTGACCCCGAGATGTGTTAGAAAGTCTCTTTTCCCAGCAGGGCAGTTAAAGAAGGAGTCAGAACTCTTCTATTCTTGTTCTTAAGGCTGTTTATTGTTTTTTTATCTATAAAATTCCTTTTTTGACTCGCTGAGCTCTGTCTGGCAGGTCAGGTTGGGGGACCCTGCCCATCCTTGGGGTGGTGTTATCTTTTTATACTAAAAACTACGTGTACACTATTTACAATAACTTCTCAATACTTATCGCCTATGTTAGACAGTGAGTTTTTACTCTAAACTAATCTAAAAATGCCAACATCACTTAAAAGATGGAGGAAGAAGGAAAGGAAGGAAGGAAGAAGAAGGAAAAGGGAGAAGGCACACTTAAATTCTTCTATCTTGGGACTTCGAGCCCCCATTCTAAAAATCTCAAAAATCTTTTTTTCACACCGTGACAAACTAACTGTTATTCTACTTAAACTTTCTTGACTTGTAATTCTTCCTATAAAGGTTGGAAATTGTTTTTTCCAAGGGCTAAATCAAAGGCACAGGGGTCTTGGGCTCTGTGCCAAGGTCTCTGAGCCCCCTGGGCAGGGGCTGGAGCCCTCCAGGGCAGCCAGAGGAATGTCCTGTGTTCCCTCAATATTATATTAAAAGAAATGATATACTAAAACTACACTAAAGAAAGAGAAAGAATACATCAGAAGGCTGGAAAAGAATGAATAATAAAAACCCGTCACTGACCAGAGTCCTGACACAGCTGGACTGGGATTGGTGATTAAATTAAAACAATTCCCATGCTGGGTAAACAATCCTCCAAATCACATTCCAAAGCAGCAAAACAAGGAGAAGCTGAAGCTTCCCAGCCTCTCAGGAGAACATATCCTGGTGAAGGAATTTTCCATAAAATATCACGGTGACACTGTTTGGCTTGGTTTGGTTGAGATGGGGGTTGAGGTTGGGGTTTGCTGCGTTTTGTTGATTGGAAAGGAAAGAGAGAGTTTTTGGGGTTTTTGGTTTTTAACGTGTGTGTTTCACAGAGTTGAGCCCAGCTTCTCAGTGGTTCAGCAGCCCGTCAGTTACACAAAAAGCTTTGCATCACTTCCCTGAATTTTCCTCCCAATCCAAACCAGGACAGGGTGGAGTCACAGACCTATTTTATGAAAAATCTTTTCCTTAAGATTTTTTCTCTTGAGAAGTTGAGAGACTTCAAAAACAAAATGTAAACAATGATTATTTGCTGCTGTGGAATGCAACAAGTGCATCTTTGATTGGTCTCATGTAATTGTTTTTAATTAATAATTAATCACAGTCCAGCTGTCTCAGACTCGCTGGTCAGTCACCAGATTTTATGATCATTCTATTCTTTTCTATTCTCTGATAGCTTTCTGATGAAATCTTTTCTTCTCTTCTTTTAGTAAGTTTTAATATATCATTTTTTAAAATGTAATCTATATTATAAAATAATAAATCAGCCTTCTAAAACATAAAGTCAGCATTCTCATTTCTTGCCTCGTCCTGAGACCCCTGTGAACACCACCACAGGGCGAGGTCATCATCCCACGGTGGGAGCATCTCCTAGGGCTTGGTCAATCTCCTACTTGTCTCCCAGTGCTCCCAGCACCTCCCAGCAGTGCCCCCAGCACCTCCCAGTGCTCCCAGCACCTCCCAGTGGTGCTGAGACTGTCTCCTGCTGGTTCCACCACCTACCACTTGCTCCATGAGCATCTCCTGGTCTATGAATGTGTTTAGAGGGGTCTTAGGATGAGGGAAGAGACGAGGATCTGACTCCATGGTTCAGAAGGCTTGATTTATTATTTTATGATATATATTATATTAAAACTTATGATATATATTATATTAAAACTATACTAAAAGAATAGAAGAAAGGATTTCATCAGAAGGCTAGCTAAGAATAGAAAAAGAAAGAATGAAGAACAAAAGCTTGTGCCTCAGACAGAGAGTCTGAGCCAGCTGTGATTGGCCATGAATAAGAAATAACACTATGAGACCAATCACAGATGCACCTGTTGCATTCCACAGCAGCAGATAATCAATGTTTACATTTTGTTCCTAAAGCCTCTCAGCTTCTCAGGAGGAAAAATCCCAAGGAAAGGGTTTTTCATATAAGATGTCTGTGACACTGGTGGTCTCACCATCCTCCCCTGATGGCACACCCCTGTTTCTCCTCCCCAGGACCTACTTCTACAGCGGGCACAGCTCCGTCCCCCCCAGCCCCTGCGTGCCCCCAGGCTCCTCTGACACCTGCCAGTTCTCCAGCCCCCTGTTCCGCGGCTCTTGTGGAGTCCTGGTCTATGAAGCCACCACCTTCACCATGGCCATCTTCTTCTCCAACCCCCTGGTATACAACCGCTTTTCCATGGAGCTGGGCCTGGAGCTGTCCCTGCTCAAAGCTCACCTGGGCAGGTTGGAGGACACCTACCACCGCATGTCCCAGATGAGGACGTCCTTCACCACCAACGGGACCACTGCGTGCTGCCACGTCACCCTGGACACCTGCCAGGAGCCCGTCCAGGTGAGTGTTGGCCACGTCAAGGTGACAGCCACCATGTCCAACACACGCAGATCCATTATCAGGGTGGTTCTGCAGGAGCAGGAGGGCTCAGGGAAGGAGGCTGGAGAGAGGCTTCCATGCTATGTGACAGCAAAGGGATTAGTTTAGTTTTTACTGGGCCTGTGAACAGAGAAACAAGGCACACAAAAACTGCTTTTCCCAGCAAGAACAGTTGGAAGAGAAGAAGAAGACATCCGGCTCAAGAATGTAGGAATAGACAAAACAAGGACTGAATCTGGGCTTGATGGTAATGGGTAAATTGTAATATGTAAATTGCTTACTTGTAAAATCATGTGTGCACGAATGGTTAGGAGTATCCTTTGGGTGACCTCAGGCCTGAATAAATTATGCCTTTTTAAACCAAATTAGTGTTAAGGTGTCTTGTTCCAGTATTTTGGAGATTTTGTGGCAGTAAATTGGAGAGCCAGCCAGAAGATCAGCCTAGAGCTTCAATGAATCCACAGATCTCCAGCCAGCACTGAGGAATTTTCAGGGAGAATCTCAACTTTAGACCTTCAGGGACTCGAGGCAAGATCCCTGGCCTAAGTGAAGGCATCATTTAAATTATTTTCCTTTGGCTTATTGACAAGGGATGCAAATACCCACACAGAGTTACTGGTAAGTGTCAGAACCCAGGAAATTCCTCTGGCTGCCCTGGAGGGCTCCAGCCCCTGCCCAGGTGGCTCAGAGACCCTGGCACAGAGCCCAAGTCCCCTGTGACTTTGATTTTGACCCATGGAAAAAAAAAATTACCAACCTTATATGAAGATCTGCAAGCCACGAAATTCTAAGTAGAATAATAGCTAGTCATGGGGTAAAAAATAGATTTTTGGGAGTTTTTAGAATGGGGTTTCAGGAGGCAAGATGGAGGAATCTGGGTGTTGTCCACTCTTTCTCCTTCTTCTTCTTGGTCTCCAACTTCTGCTGTGATGGTGGCACTTTTAGATTGGTTTAGAGTAGAAGCTCACTGTCTAACATAGGTGATAGGTATTGGGAAGTTATGATAAATAATGTACATGTAGTTTTTAGTATAAAAGATAACAGCACACTGAGGGTGTCAGTGTGCCTCTGTCTGACCTGCTGAGCAGACATCGGCAGGCCAGAAGAAAGAATTTTTTAGATAAGAAACAATGAACAACCTTGAGAATAAGAACTGAAGAGTTCTGACTCCTTCTTTGACCACCAGGCTGGGAAAAGAGACTTTCTAACCTATCTCGGGGTCACTCTGACCAGCAGAGACTCCGAGAGCTAAGGGGGGTTTGAGCCCCTGGGTAAGCTTATCAGGGAGAAGTTTGAGTTCCTGACCTCAGGGAGTCAGAGTTTCCCCTCTCTGGAGTTCAAGTCCCCAAGAACTATCAGGGGTTCGAGTTCCCTAGGAAATATTAGAGGTTGTCTTCGGAGGGTATTGACAGTAAAAGATTTTAAAATCACAAAATTCAGGGAGCTAGAAATAAAGTTAGGCTTAGTAGGCCCTGGGAAAATGTGAAAGGTAGGCCCTGGGAAATGTTAGACCTTGTATTTGCTAGATCATGTGAAACTGCAGCCGTGTAGTCAGTATATGATAAATTATGCAATTGTTAGATGTGATTAGATATAATTATTATTGAAAGAATCATGAGAAACTATGTTAGAGGTTTGAGGGAATCACGAGGAATCCATGCTTAGATGATATCAATGTATACAATAGAACAATGTACGTTTAATAATTAATATGTAAGTTATATAACGATAGAATATAAAACATGTTCGGTCCCAAAGCATGTCAGAGTCGGATTTGGGTTTGTGTGCCCTGACACCCAGAGCTCTTAGTAAAAGCACCTGCATAGAATCATTCTGTGATTATGTGTTCCTGAACACTAACAGTATCAGGAATTGTTGTATCAGACCAAGATCATAATTTCAAGAAAAATCATTGTTCTGCTGTCTTGTAGCATAGGCTGCAATCATCTTAACTTGGATGGAGGAAAGAAGAAAAAAGAAAACCACATTCTTCATTTACAACTGAAGCCTGGCCACAGCTTCATCTGGAGCCACTTTTGTGGTGGAGATTGGTTAATTCCTTTGCATTCCTCGCATTCTCTGCATTCTTCTTGAACTCTGAGAGCATGTTCATGTGAGAGTGGTACCTTGATGTGAGTTTGCCAGCATAGCAACATGGGGATGTCCTTGATACAAAAATTCATTTGCAGAGAGAGTGTTGAGAGTGTTGGAGCGTGACTGAGTGTTTGCAGGTGGTTTGGAGTTGCTTTGTTTTTGTGTGCCTGGCTGAGATGGCATTTGCGGGCTTGAAGCCCCCTCTTTTGTCAGTTTGAGTGATTGCAGGTTTGGCAGTCCCCTTCCTCTTCCCCTCTCCCCCCTCCATTACAAAGCTGGAAATACCATTATGACTTTCAGAGGTAATAGCTTGTATATCTGTTATTATTGAATATGGGGCCAGTTTCTTCTGAAACTAAAGTGGGAGATGACATTCCAAATTCTCCATTGAAATGTTTGTTGAGCTACTGGAAACAGACCCACTAACTAAACCTAATCCAATCTTGTAATCAGTGCTGGTCAGCATACAAGCTAAACTCCCAGGCTAAGTGGCCAGAGAATGGTACCTTAGCTTATAACAACTTTTTACAGCTGACGTTGTTTTGTAGAAGAGAAGGGAAATGGAATGAATTGCTGTTATGGATGGGTAATGCCACGGCTGGCTCTTGCAATTAAAGGATGGATATGATGTGAATGTTAAGAGAAGTTTTATTGATTTCTGGTTATGTTCTTGTGATTTGTTGTTTAGATGTCTTCTCTTCTCTCCGCAGTCCCCTTCCCTCCCAAATTGTTGCCCAGGGAGGGTCTTGCTAGCCAGGACAGGTGGAGGGAGGGTGAGTACCTGTACACCTGGCATGGGGCATTTGGGAGGAGGCAAAGCTGTTACCAGGAGGGGTGGCATGACAACACCTGGCTGTTGGAATCCTGCATGCTGAGAATTTTAAACTTTCTCTGCTGAAAGGCACAGACTCGCAAAGAACACTGCATTTGACCTGGGGCTGTGGAGAAAGCTTCCAGAATTGATTAATAGCACTGGGATTATGGGTGCATAGTTGGATTTACAATTAAATATAAAAAAGAAATATTGTTCCTCCTTGATGCTATTCAACTGCCCAGGGAAATGGCTGCACTACACCACAAAGCACAACACCAACAAGGGGATTCCCAAATTCCTACAGGGAACAGATGTGCAGATAAAGCTGCACAAGAGGTTGCACAACCTGGTGTTAATACCTGAGAAAGCCATTTGTCTTCCAGAAGTTAGCCCTGGATATTGTCAAGCAGATTTAAAATTAGCTACTTCTCTAGAAGCCCAGAATAAAGAGC
Source organism: Agelaius tricolor (assembly GCF_023055355.1). Lineage (NCBI taxonomy): Eukaryota > Metazoa > Chordata > Aves > Passeriformes > Icteridae > Agelaius > Agelaius tricolor. The sequence continues at coordinate 983,777 of NW_027269333.1, forward strand.
AGAATGGCTGGTAACTCCCAACAATCCTGTCAGAGTCCCACCACAACTGGTGTTGCAAATTCTCAAGAGAAACACCAGCAAACCCACTGGGATTTCAATGCTATGGTGAGTAGTCTGCGGGCTCAGACACCCAGTGCTCTTATGACAAAAATTGTCAAGTCTGTTACAGAAAAATGCCTGATATGTCTTTAAAATAATCCTTTGAACTTATAAAGGCCACCTTCAGATATCACTAAAAGAGGAAACACTCCCAGAGGTCACTGGTAAATTGATTTTTGAGCTACCATGCTGTGGTGGTTTGACAGGAAATGTGTTTTCTGGGATGCTGTGTTTTGGGCCAATGGATGTTCAGGCTTTAATATTGGCATTTAACCTGGCCATTGGGACATTAGACACGCCTCTGAGAACACGGGGTTAAAAGCAGAGCTCTCCCTTGGGAGGGTCCTTTTGGGTTTCCAGCGGGAAAGAGTTCGGGGAAAAGCCATGAGGCCGGGAGAGGTGGGCCTGAGCCCGGGGGTGGAAGGGTGGAAGAGAGAAAGAGAGAAAAAGAGAGAGACGGTGCCTGGGACTGTAACCTTGAGACTGGATAAACATGGGCCTGTGCCGGCAGCACGGCTGGGAAGGGGAAAAGGGGGGGGGGGGGGTGCAGCCAGCCGCTTGTAGGAGCTTTTAACCCCTTTTTGGAGAATGAGAACTTTACAGATCATTGACCTCTCCTAGAAGATAGAGTGGAAGATGAGGAAGGAAATGTGCAAGTGTGAGAGAGGTCTGGGTGAGTGAGAGATAGTGGAAGAATAGAGAAGAATCCTAGCGGGAAGAGATGATGGAGTGGCTTTTGCTGGACTCTTTTTGTATAGCCATGGACAGAACCATGTTCCTTGTGACACAGAGACTGCATCTAGGGGGAGGCAATGGCCACAGAACCAAGAGGGTTCAGTGTTGGTGCCCCTCGGCCCCAGGGGGTGAAAAAATATGGGGGGGACAGGTGTCCCAAAGGAGAGACTGTGCCTTTTTTGGATTGGGACAGAGCATCCTTAAAAAAGACAACCCTAGAAGCAGCTCTGGTCCGTGTTCAGTGGTGAGAGCACTGGACATGAAAGGAAGAGGTCACGACGGCAGATGGACTCCGGGCGGTGCCACGAGTGACACAGAAACACACAAAGCTTCAGCTGTGTTTCCAAGAGAAGCCCATGGTACAAGAAGGACTCCTCTTGATGAACTGAGGATTGATTGTTTGAAAGGTAGTTCTAGACTAAGAGTTGGTGATTTAGAGAGTAGATGCATTGTATTGGAAATTTGGTGAAGGGGGGAAGAAATGTATTTGTAAAGTTTTCATTTTCCCTGTGTGTGTTCCTTTTATCTATAGTTGTAGAGTAGTTAATAAAGTTCTGTTTTCTTTTCTTTCCTAAGTAGGAGCCTGCTTTGCTTATTCCTGGTCACATCTCACAGCAGAAACCAGAGAGAAAATATCTTCATAGAAGCACTAGCATTGTGCCAGTGTCAAACCATGACACTCCCCTTTCTCAAATACTTCCGTTGCTGTGTTCCCCCACACAATGATGTCATCAATATATTGCAGATGTTCTGGAGCCTCACCCTTTTCCAGTGCAGCCTGGATCAGTCCATGGCAGATGGTGGGGCTGTGCTTCCACCCCTGGGGCAGTCAGTTCCAGGTGTACTGCACGGCCCTCCAGGTGAAAGCAAACTGAGGCCAGCATTCTGCTGCCAGAGGAAAGGAGAAAACATGTTGGCAATGTCAATGGTGGTGTACCACTTCACTGCCTTGGACTGCAGCTCGTACTGGAGTTCCAACATGTCCAGCACAGCAGCGCTCAGTGGTGGAGTCACTTCATTCAAGCCACGATAGCCCACAGTCAATCTCCGTTCTCTGTCAGACTTGTGCACAGGCCAGATGGGGCTGTTGAAGGGTGAGTGGGTTTTGCTGACCACCCCTTGGCTCGCCAGCTCACGGATCATTTTGTGGGTGAGGATCACGGCATCTCAATTTGTTCAATATTGCCGGCGGTGCACTGTCGAGGTGGCAATCAGCACTCGTTGCTCTTCCACCTTCAGGAGAGCTACTGCAGATGGGTTTTCTGATAGTCCAGGCAAAGTGTTCAACTGCTTTATGTTCTCAGTCTCTACAGCAGCTATGCCAAAAGCCCATCTGAGTCCCTTTGGGTCTTTGTAACAGCCATTCTGGAGGAAATCTATGCCCAGAATACACGGGCCCTCTGGGCCAGTCACAATAGGATGTTTCTGCCACTCCTTCCTAGTCAGGCTCACCTGGGCTCCCAACAGGGTCAATTGCTGTGATCCCCCTGTCACCCCAGCAATGGAAACAGGTTCTGCCCCCACATGTCCCGATGGTATCAGGGTACACTGTGCACCAGTATCAACTAAGGCATCGTATTTTTGTGGTTCTGATGTGCCAGGCCATCGGATCCACACTGTCCAGAAAATCCGGTTTTCCCGTATCTCTTCCTGGTTAGAGGCAGGACCCCCCCCTAGCCCTGGTTATTATTTCTTTCCTGGGCATACATGGTCGAGGTACTTTCCAGGGGATCTGATGGATCATACTCAGCAGCTCAGTCATGGAAGGTTGGGGCTACCTTCACTTTACTGAGTTCCCTCGATTAGTGTTTCCCTCCTTGAGCTGATGCATCCATGCTGCCAGGACAGAAGTGGGTTTTCCATCCCACCTTCCCATGTCTGCCCCATGGTCCTGCAGAAAGAACCACAGGTCAGCCCGTGGGCTGTACCCTCTCTCTCTAGCTGGGGAACGTTGGGCTCTGACTCTGGGGCCTGTGATTCGCACTAGTGCAATGTGGGAACTGTTCCTCCTCACCTCCTCCCTCATCTCCCTCATCTCCTCTCTGACTTCTTGGACCACAACAGAGACATGAGCCTGCATTGGGCCATTGATCACACTCTCATAATTTCTAAGCTTGTTGGCAACAGAACCCACTGAATCTCGTTTGTTTTTGGCATTAATCATTGCAATAAAGGTGGTGTATTGAGCTGGCCCCAGATTTGCCAGACTCCACAACATTTGCCCTGTGCACCTGACCTTGTTGGGGTCAATATCATGCTGTCCATCCCTCCCAAACAGTACCACCAATACTGCCACTTCTCTCAGCTGTTGGATCCCTTCCTCAAGAATCTTCCAGTGCATTCTATGGTGCTGGTCCTGCATTCTCTCCCTGTGGACAAACCTCTCTCTGACACTCATTAAAAGCTGTTCCCAGAGGGAAAGGGACCTTGGCTCCCTTACAAAAATCAGATTCATACCTGAGTCCTGAGTCAAGTGTCCCTAATTCCTTGCCTCACCACCATCCAGCTGGACACCTGTACCCATAAGGTCCCAGACCCAAAGTAGCCAGGTTGTATAAGCCTCACGTCCCTGTCATACAATGTCTTTGTGCAGATTACGGAGACTTTCGTACGTCAGGGACTCGGTGATGACCTCAACTGTTGCCTCTCCTGGGCACTGGGAAGGCTCTCCTTTCATATCCTCATCTGGGTGCTCTGATTTCATCTTAGATCTCCTTGTTTCCACCAGGGCGACTGCTGCTGGCTGTGACTGCCTTTGCAGTTCGGCTGGAACCTGGACAGTTGTAACATCTGTGGGTTCCACTGCTGCACCATCAGACTCTCCCTCTTTGAGGCAGGGGGATGGCTTTTCACCAGCTGTGGAAATGTACTCCTTCAGCACCTGGCCCATCTCTTTCATTAGAACCCTCATCCAGCCTGGGTGGTTCATTTCTGAGGTGGGCTGTGGGGCAGGGTCAGGCTCTGGGGCAGCAGCATCCCTTGTCTCTGGGGTAGGTGTCAGTGTGGTTATCCAGGTTAATTTTCCCTTATCTCTGAATGCTAAATGTAACAGGCCTATCAGCAACACCAGCCACTGTATGATATCATTAGTATTTAGAGTGGATCTGAACCCTTTGAAAACTGCTGGGGCAGACCCAAAGAGCTGGGTGAAGGGCTGGGAAAAAATTTGCCCCCGTGTCATTTCCTCAAAGTAAGAACCATTATTAAAGTAACCCCCAAAACCATACACTTAGTGTGTGATAGCTCTGAATCCATGTGCCTGCCTTCCAGAGGAAGTTAAAGATCCATGAATTCCTCACCTCATTAAGCCATAAAGCAAACTGGATAACAGCCAGGGCAGCCTTAGTTTGGTTAGCCTGTGTTCCCAGGGATTGTCTGGGTGCTCCGGATGGGGCAGAAGGAAGAGCTCCAGGCCCTCTGTGAGGGTGATGAGGGCAGTGGGCTGTCAGCAGGGGCTGGCTGGGGGAGCTGCAATGCCTGGGCAGGGAGCTGCAATCCCTGCCCCGGCTGCGGTGGGCTTTGCTCCTTGTATTGACCAGGGGTGGCATGGGCAGAGCACACAGAGATTTCAGGGATGCGAGCAGGGGGATTCATGGCCAGCACCTTGCAGCTGATCCCCTTGGTCTCTCCTCTCTTGTGGCCATGGCAAGAGGTGGGTGGGATGGCTCTGGCAGGAAGGTCTCCTTGGATTCCTGCACATCCAGGTTCTGACCGTGGCTCTGTTCCTCTCTCCCAGCCCTTCGAGCCCTGAGTGAAGACAACAGCCCCTCCTGCATAAGCACATTTGTTCAGGTGATGTTTGAGGGAAGAGCTGCAGAACTTTCATCTGCTGGCTCAGAAGAACCAGTGTCTCTTTAAGACCTCCAGATCCCTTGCAAGGTGAGACCACCTGGAGACCAGAGGGGATCAGCTGGAGTTCCAGGCACAGCTGATGACTGGCACAACTGAGCCTGTGGGAAGCTCCCATAGCTCCTGCCTTCTCCCTCCCTGTTGACAGCTCCCTCCCTCCAGCCCTCAGACCCTGCCCATCCCCTTTCCTCCCTCCCAGCTCATCCCTCTGCTTTGCCTTCCATTAATAAACAGTTTGGCTTCCTCACTTTACCTGTATCTCTGTGGAGCTGGAGCGATGCAAATCCGGGGCCCTGGGACACACAGGCCCCTGCTGCCATTCTCTTCCACGCCGTGTTTTGTGCACAGACACAGAGGAATGAGGGCAGGTCAGGCTGGAAAGGTTCCTGTGCTGAAGGCGTAGTTGTACAGCACTGTGGAGTTACAGATCTTTCTAAGCACCCTGGAGCCCCTGGATGTTGGAAGAGCAAACCTGATGATGCTCTGAACCCAGCTGAGAGGGATTCTACGGCAAGCATCCACGGAGGTCAAAGGAGCTTGGAATGCTGGAAGGTTTCAAGAATAGCTTCCTGAAAGCACAGCAGTGCTCCATCCCTGCACTGGATGAGGAACAGGGCAGAACCAGAGACCATCCGGGCTTAGCAGGGAGCTCTGGGTGTGCCTAAGGGCAGATGAAGCAGCAGCACGGTGCCCGAGACTCGGACACGCGGCCGTGCCAGTGCCCGGAGCGCTGCCAGGCAGTGCCGGGATCCCGGCTGTGGTTCTGGTCCCCACAAGTGAGGAATGGCAGCCCCAGGCTCAGAGCCAGTCAGAAAGCCAACCAAGGGAGAGCAGAGGGAGGGCACCCTTCCAGTCTCTCTTGGGCATGGCCGCAAATCAACCCCTGCTGCTTCTTCCTCCGCCTGTGTTTGGGTTGTGCTGGTGGCAGAGCCAGCCAGGTTGTGCTCTGTGTTCCAAAGCCTGTTGGGAGAGGGCATGAAAAGCGCTGCGTGTACAGCAGAGAGTCCTGGAAGGTGCTGGCAAGAGCATCCTGTGGGGACAGGGCTCTGGGCTCTGGCTGGGAACAGCTTGGTTTTGGTGCTGTGAGCACAGGCAGGAGCTGAGGCAGGGGAAGAGGCGGCGGGCAGCTTGTGTTTGCAGAGGGCCTGGGGCTGCACCTCTGAACCTCCACCTGGACACACACTTGGGGGAATACGAGCTGGAGCTGGAGTGCCTGTCCTGAAAGGACCTGGAGTCATTCAGCCTTGCCAGCTTTTCTTAAGGGTGTGTTGGTGTTCCCCAGGAAAGCCACACATTTGGGGAAATGCCTTTGGAGGAAAGGGGCTTGCTTCTCAAGGAAAGTGCTTCCCAGGGAGCTCCCAGTGAGGCAGGTGCGAGTGTCCCCCTTTGGCTCTCTGTGCTCCTTTCAGTCCTTGAGGCCCCTTGCACTTGGCAGAGGAGCAGGGCAAGGGAGAAGGCTGTGAAGAGCAGGTTTGGCATCCGCCTGGACCTGCAGAGACCAAGCCAAGCACCTGCAGCTGGGTGTGTTCCCTCCCTTTGGACAGAGGGTGAGCAGGAGCATCTCTGTCCAGCCATGAGCCCCAAAGCTGTCTGTGAGAGCTGTGAATTAAAAGGCCTTTACACACACACTTTTCACATCTTTCCAGTCTGCTGTGTTTCAACTCTTGGCAAAATGCATTTGCCTCCTGCTTGGTGGGAGCTGCTGTGGCCCAGGGCCAGCACAGAGCTGGGCTGTGTGGGCCAGGCAGCGAGGAGAGCCTTGGCTGATCTTGGTGTGTCCCTGGCCTCAGAAAAGGCCTCCCAAGGTGTCCTGCTCATTGGCTCTCCCTGTGCATCTTGGAGAGAACAAGGTGGGCATTTCTGGCAGCTGGGCGTCAGCAGGCCTGAAAATGGGGGCGTGTGGTGGAGTGAGCCCAGCTGAGATCCCCTGAGAGGAGCCCAGTGCTCCTTGCTCCTCTCTGCTGACCCGGGAGCGTTTGTCTGCTTTCGGGATGGCCCTGGCTGTGTCAGGGCTGCTGCGTGGACACGAGACAGCCGCTCCTGTCCCGCTGGGTCCCAGCAGTGCCTGGCAGCAGCCCTGCATCTACATCAGGATGCTGGCCAAGAGAGGCCCTGGAAGCTGAGGCAGCTGATTTGAAGCTTTTGCAGATACACATAGGGCATGGCCAGCAGCGTTCCCTCAGGATACAGCAGTGCTGAGGCGCCTCCCCAGAGTTGCCTGATGCTGCCCACTCCTTGTGGCACCAGTTGCTTTCCTGTGGGATGTTCTACATCCCCCAAGAGTGAAGAGGGAGCTGGAGAAAGAGCTGGCCAGGCTGCTCTGGATCCTTTCCCAGCAGCCCTGGCTGAGTGGAGCAGTCCGAGCTGAGCGCAGAGGTGCCCATGGAACAGCCGTGCCCAGGAAGGCTCGCTGGGAAGGGGGATCCAGGAACCACAGGCCTGGCAGCCTGAGCTGCCACCGGGGAAGGCCTTGGAGCAGATCCTCCTGAGTGCCAGCCCACGGCACGTGCAGGGAGCCAGGGCGTCTGCTGGACGCTGGGAAAGCTCTGCAGAGGGACGGGCACAGCTGGGGCTCCTGCTGGGGTGTTGAGGGCTTCTGTGTGGGATTTTGGGGGGTAGGTATTGGTGGGGTGTTGGGGAAGGAGTTGTCTGGAAGGTGAGAGGTCTGGGCGGAATTTGAGTCAGTTTGAAGGCAGCATCTATGCTTTGGCACAGCTTTGGTTATGGAGGGCAGAAAGAATATCTGTGACTATTTCTATTCATGGTCCTGTTTCCCCTGCAGGGAACAAGAGGGGAGAGCTGTATTTTATTGGCCACTTAGATATCTGTACTGGGGGAGGATCAGCCCTTTTGCCATCTACTCATTTGTTTGGGTTACTCTTGTAACACTGAGTGGTCTTTCATTCCTTGAGAGTTTTTATTCCTTAAGAAAATTAGGAGATTATCATCCCTTCATCAAAATCCATTTGCAAATCAAAGAATGGTCTTCTTTTTGGCTCTGTGTAGTGTTATGTTTTCTAAAGTGACATTCAATGGATGATAAGGCAAATGAGTTGCTGCTTCAGGATGGGACACAAACTTGTAGACCAGTCACATTCTCAGGCCATCCCAGTAAATTTGGGAAGTTTGCAAATTTTGGAACTACTTGAGCTGAGCAATGGGAAGTAAAACTTTCCTGAAGTGAGGATTCCTTAATGCCAGATTTTTCTGTGTCTTCATGGCAAAGATGTGTTTGTGGTGCAGGAAATGACTTAAATGAGAAAATAATTCCAGCACAGAGTAAGAGCTTCTGACAGAGACCAAGTGTTGCCAGCAGTTGCTCCAGGTGCTGCTGCCATCAGCCCCCAGTGCACGTGGGCTTTGGCTCCCTGTGGCACAGAAGCCCCCTGGGGGCACAGGTCTCTGGGGCAGGAGACGGGCACCAGCGCTGCCAGGGCTCGGGGGGTGGCAGCTCTGCTTGGGCAGGGACTCTGCCACAGCTGCTGCTGTCAGCGCTGCCCGGGCCCCAGGGCTCAGAGCAGCATTTGTGCCCTGGCCCACACATTCCTTGTCTGTGTCACACCCGTGGGTTTAGAATGGCCACCGGCCGGGAGGTGTCCCAAGGAGGCCGTGCCAGCTTCCCTGGAAGGCCCCGTGCCCTTCCCAGCGCGGCTGCGTCGGCAGCCCTGGGGCTCCTTCTGCTGCCCTGAGCCCGCAGAGCAGGGCAGCGTTTGCTGATGCTCTGAGCCCTTCCTAAAGATCCTGTGGGGCTGCCTTAGACACCTGGGGCCAGGCATTCCTTCCAGCCTGGGCCACTTTGGCTGGGCTGGGGGCGGCCCCAGGGCAGGCGGCAGTGTGTGCAGGGGCCCTTTGTGACACGGTGCAGCACGGTCACTGTGGCATAGAACGGGTGTCCAAGGGCCCTTTGTGACAGGTGGGAAATTAGAAGCTTGCCCGGCTGCTGGGAACAGGCAACGGGGCAGAACGGGACAGAGCGGTGCCGTGAGGAGCCCCCGCACAGCGCCCTCGTTCCTGTCTGACCCGGAGCCTTTGTGAGGCATTATTCCTGCAGGTGACCTCGAGGCCAGACCACAGGACTTGCTGACCCGTGGTCTCCCTGAGGCTTCTCTTCTGCAGGAGCCTTCGAGGCCAGAGCCCAATCCTTGACAGGAGTCTCCTGTCCTTGTGGCAGGAGCCCTTGAGACCGAGCGCAGGACTTGCCGTCCTGCAGCCTTCCTGAGGCTTCTGTCTTGGAGGTGCCTTCCAGGCAGCACTTGGTGACTTAGAGCTTTTGCAAGGCATCTCACCTGCAAATAGCCACAAATCCAGTCAGAGATATGGAGCAGAGACCCCCGAGAGTGCCCAAGCTGGCCTGGGTGGAGGAGGAGGAGGAAGAAGGCCCTGCAGCTGCCCCAGCACAGGAGACCGAGGAGGTGGTGCCGTTCCAGCCACCGCAGGAGGGTGAGTGGCAGAGCTGGTCCACAGGGTTGGCGTCTGCAGCCAGCTTGACCCCATGCCATGCCATGCCATGCCATGCCATGCCATGCCATGCCATGCCATGCCATCCTATCCCCTGGGGAAATGCCCATGGACAGGACGGAAGAGGGCCTGGGAAGACACCCTGCAGTGGCCGCGCTCCATCCCCTGGGCCATCCCGGGGCTCTCCCTGCCTGGGCAGCGCACGGCTGGGCTCTGTTCTCCGGCCTCTCCCGCAGCCCCTCAGCTCTGGCTGCGCTCGCTCTTTGCCAGATGCAGCCCTGGAGTGCACACAAGAGCAGGAATCCAGCCGTGGCCGCTTCCGCAGCACAGCGCAGGTACCTGCAGCCACCCCCACCTGGGCTGGGCCTGCTGTCACTGCTCAGCCCAGCACCGTGTGTGCAGCACTCCGTGCAACATCCCCGGCTTCCTGCCCTTCTCTTACAGTTCATCTGCAAATTCATCAAGAGAATGCAGGAGGAAGAGACCATGGCCATGGGCACTGGGCTCAGACAATACTCGCCCATCTTCAAAACCAAGCCCAGCGCTGCCCTCCTGTGTATGCTTGTAGAGGAAGGTTTTTACTATCCAAACCAAGTAAGCAGCCTGTGGGCAGGGTTTGATCCTCCCAGGAATTGCTTGGCCTCCCAAGCCACACATGCTGGTTGCTGTGAGCCTTTGAGGCTACATGGCAGCGCGCTGGGAAGGGAAGCACTTCTCTGGGCAAGCTGGGAACATTGCTTCCCCTGGCAGCTTTCCAAGTCTCCCTGTGCCTTCTCCAGGTGCCTGCCATGGTGAGGTTCATCCACCAGTGGCTCGTGGCCAATGATTGTGCTGAAGCCAGGCTGGACGAGGCCCTGCTGGATCTGACGGAAGCACAGCCAGATGACGCAGTCCTGACGCTGCTGCGTGTGGCCCCGTCCTGTGACAGGTATTGGGCCCACCTGCCCAGAGGGCTCAGGCCTCCCCAGCCCATCAGCCTGTACAGCCTGCCGCAGGTGTCTGAGCAACAGAGACTTCCAGGGGCCTCTGGCTGCTGCCTTTCCCAGCCCTGGCACGTCAGCCCCTGAGCCTGCTGCCATGCTCCCTCCCTGCCCCTCAGGGCTCTGTCCCCAAAGGCCTGGGCTGCCTGGCTGCTGCTGGCCAGGGCCAGTGGGCAGAGGCAGAGCTGGCAGCCAGCTCAGCTCCCCACGCTGCTGTGGCTGAGACCCCCCCTGAGACAGAGCTCTGACCCCCCAGAGCTGCCATGGCCATGTGGAAGACCATCATGGGCTCAGCCAGGACTGCCAAGCTGGCACAGCTGATCCTCCTGGATGTGCTGGGGAGCTGGCCAGTGCACAGCACGTGCACCTCCAATGGGGACCAAACAGCTGTCTTTAACCTGGCTGTGAGTTTCTGCAAGTGGCCTTTGCTGGCCCCAAGGCCGCCTCTCCAGCAGCTCTCCATCCTCCTTCCCCCACTGCATCTGCCTGCCTCAGGCGCTGGCCTGAAACCTGGCCCAGGGGCAGCTTCAGGCCCAGCAGGCCCCGTGCTCCCCCTGCCAAGGTCTCTGCGGGCCTCTCCCTGCCACGCTCGGGCCCTGCCACACGGACGCCTGGGCACTGAGCGCTGTCTCGGGGGCCTTTGTCCCTTGCAGGCAACCGTGGTGATGTGGAAGATCCTGCAGGTGTCCTGTCTGCCACGGATATTGAAGGTGTATTTCCCCCGCCTATTTGTGCATCTGCTCTTCCAAGTGTTCTTCAGCACAGAAGAGATGCCAGAGGAGGTCGATGCCTTCTGGAAGCGATGCCAGCAAGAGCACGGCCTTGCCACCAGCCCCAACAGGTGCTCCATCCCACTCCTCCTGTCCCTGCCACATGGTCTGCCAAGGAGCCAGTGCTGCCAGCATGACCTGGCCTTTGCTGTGCACACAGGTTTGCCGTGCGCACCCTGAAGTCCCTGCTCTGCCTTCTCCGCTGTGAGGATGTGGTGGTGGCAATGGAACGCAGGTGTGGCTGGGACACGCTGCTCTCTCTTGACACCCACCACTTTGCCGTGGCTCTGCTGGCCAGGTGAGAGCCCCTTCTCCCCACTGCCTCTGACATTTGTGCTCTGTGCCTGGGGTGTCCTGCAAAGTTTCCCTGGTCATGGGCCAGAGGGCCTTGTCACTGAGGGACAGCCAAGCAGACTGGAAAAGGCTGGGAGAGGAGGGTGCCCATGAGAAAGCAACTCCCGAGTGGCCCAGGTCCCCTTGCTGGAAGGGTGTTGGGGAAAGATGAGAACTCTGTGAGTCACTCCTGGGAGAGATTTGCCCCACTGGCTCAGGGTCTTGTTTCCTTTTTCCTCTTTTTAGAGAAATTTCCCATTCAGCCCTACACTTTTGTTCTGGGATTGCATTCTACCTGCTCGCCATGCTCGGCCAAGAGATGCCATACTGGGATTTCCCTGCCCTGGCATTCCTTGTGGAGGTGAGCCTCAAGGCCAGCGCTGCCTCCCAGCTCTCTGCCCTCTCGTAGGCACAGCTGCCAGGACGGTGCCCGTGCCCTGTGCTGCTGCCTGGGCCCAGCCATGTGCGGTTCCAGGCTCCTGCCGGCCGGCTCCCTGTAACTGCCCTGTGCCTTTCAGGTCCTCGAGTGCCTGGACTTGAGGGAATGCAGTGACAGTGTTCTGCAGATCATGGCACAGAACCTGCAGAGCGAGCACAGGGCCAGGCGTTACTTGGCACTCAGAGGCCTCGTAGTGATGGGCAAGAATCCCTTGATGGTGAGAAGGGGGCAGTGGCTGAAGCCGTGCAGGCAGCGTGGGGCCGGGCAACGCCGTCGCTTGGCCTTGCCTGGGCTTGGGGCCCTGGGGCAGCTGCTCCCAGCTCTCCTGCCTCCCGCTTCAGCTGCCCCAGTGCTTTGGAACAGGCCTTTGGCCTCTGGGCCCTGCGGCAGCAGACTGGCCTTTCACAAACTTGTGTTCTGCACAGGCTGAAAAAATGGGGAGCCTGACCCAAAGTCTTGTGGAGCTCCTGCAGGAAAATGATAGCCACATGATCAGGATGACCATTCTTCTACTCCGATATTTGCTCCTGGATATTGGGGGTGCCCCAATAGCCACCCCCACTGCCCTGCAGCTGGCTGAGGCGCTCCTGCCACTCTTTGACCACGTAAGGCTCTGTGCCCACAGCCACGGCCGCCGGCTGCTGCCCGGACACTTGGTGCCCTGTGCAGATGCAGGCCTGTGCCCTGGGGGGCCTGAAGCAGCTGATGCTGAGGTCTTTTGCCCTTCCTCTCCTACAGGATGATATCCGGGTGCAGCTGAGCTCCATGTGTGTCTTTCAAGAGATGCTGGACTTTTTAAGAGAAGATGGAAGAAAGGCCCTGAAGTCCCACGTTCGCCAGAGCCTGGTCCCACTCTACGTCCACTGTCATGATGAGAATCAGATTGTTGCTGAGGTGAGGACCTGTGGCCACCTGCTGTCCCCCTGGCAGGGGACTGGGCTGCCTCCTGCCCTGGCACCTTGCGGGCTGCAGCCTCCTCCAGGCTGTGGCACTGGGATGCTCCTGTGCCCTGGCCTGTGGGGCCAAGACCGCATCTCTGCTGCTCTCCAGGCCTCCCGGGAAACGCTGCATTCTGCAGCTGGATTCCTTAAGAGGCGGAATCTCGAACAAATGCTCCAGGTGGATCAGACATGGAGGTTTGGCGAGTGCTTGGTAAGAGAAGCCGAGAACGCCCAGGCTCAGCCTGGAGAAGGCCCCTGAGGGCGGTGCTCAGTGTGCGGGGCCGGGCAGCTGTGCCCCTGCCCGCAGCTGCAGCCAGAGGCCGCGGGGGCTCTTCTCCAGGCTCCCGTGGGCCCGAGCCGGGTGCCCATGGAGCCCCGGCCCGGCGGGGCTGCGGGCCGGCACCGCGGCTCCCCGGGCAGCAGCCGGCCCTCTGCCCCCTGCCCTCGGGAGCCCTTGGCCAGCGGCTGCTGTGGCCGCGCCTCAGGGCTGTGCGGGCAGGGGAGGCCGGGGCTGGGCGCAGGCAGCGCCCGGCCCAGGGGCTGAGCCCGCGCCAACCCTTCCCTCCTGCCGCTCTCTGCAGCTGGCAGAGGACAGGAGCCGAGCGGCCGAGCACCTGCGCCGGGCCCTGCGTTACCTGCAGAGCCCACAGGAGCCCCTGCGAGAGGCGGCCATCAGCTTCATGGGTGAGCCACGAGCCCGGGCTCCCTCCCGGGCCTGCCGCAGACCGGCCCCGGCCCCGCCTGTTGCCCCGGCAGCGCCCAGCCGGGCCCGGCGCCATGGAGCCCCGCCTTCGCTGGGCATTGCTGCTGCCGCCCTCTGGCAGCCGTGCCCTGGGGCGGCAGCGTGCACCAAGGGCCGGGCTGAGCCCTGCCGGGCCAGCAGCCCGTGTGGCCGCAGCGCCGGCAGCGGCGCTGGCAGGGAGCTGTGCCGCTGGGGCCGTGACAGGCTCTGTGTTCACAGGCATGGCCGGGCGGCACCTGAGGGGGCAGCAGCAAGAGCTGCAGCTGATCTGCACTGGTGAGTGAGGCCAGCGGGCTGGCAGCAGGGGCTGCCAGGGGGAGAGCTGCAAACCCTGCCCCGGCTGCGGAGGGCTCTGCTCCTGGGGGTAGAGCACACTGAGATTTCAGGGCCACGTGGGCCATTGGTGGCCAGCAGCTTCGGCCTGATCCCCTTGCTCCCTGCTCCCTCCTGCCCATGGCAAGAGCCGGCTGGGATGGCCCTGGAAGGGGGCTCTCCTCGGCTCCCCGCAGATCCGGCATCTGACCATGGCTCTGTTCCTCTCTCTTGCAGACCTGGAACGCCTGACGGAGGACATGAGCAGTGCCGTGTCAGAGCTGGCCCTTGAAACACTGCATGTCCTCCGAGCAACAGCCAGCGGGCGATATTCCATCTTCCAGAGGCTGCACGACCAGCTGCACAGGGCATGGATCACTCGGCCTCGTCTCTCACGGCTCGGCTGGCTGCACTGCTGGAGCTCTGAGGACAGCTGATCCGGGAGGCTCTCTTTGCTGGGGCAGCCTGAGCCAGTGGGGATTTTTACTTTTCTTTAAGATTTTTCTTTTCTTCCATTCTATCTTTTACCCGATGTAAATATATACCGTGTTATAATATACACACTCTCAGGAGATTTTCTTTGCTGCCCAGGGTTCATAGGGCATAGGGAAAGTGGAGAAAAGCGTGCTTCTACTTAGCATGCTGCCCATGCATGCAGTGCTGCAGGGAAAATGGCCAGAAGCCCCTTGGCCTGTGGTGGTTCTGCGGAAGCCTTTGTGCTGCCCACAGAGCGGCTGGGCAGGGGCCGGAGCTGCGGGGATCCCTGCCAGAGCGGTGCCTGGAGATGGCCACAAGCCCTGTGCCAGGCAGGAAGCGCCATCCGTGCCCTCCTGCCCGTCTGCTGCTGCCTGCCTTGCTGAGGGCTCCCAGGTGCCTCTGGCTGGGGCTGCTCTGGAGCTGCTGTGGGGCTGCGGCGCTGCTGCCGGGCAGCTTGGCCGGGCTGGGGCAGGGCCTGAGGGGCTGGGGCGCTGGCAAGCCCTGAGCAATGGGGCTGTCAGAGGCCACAAGCAGCCCCCTGGCAGCCGCCTTCTTCCTGCCAGAGTTGACTTGCAAGACAGATCCCGGGCACTCTGCAACCAACAGTGTTGTTGGAAAGCCAAATGCAGGGAAATGTCAGACCTTTGGTCTTGTCAGCAAAGCTTAGAATTAAACACAGCATTTGATCTGAGACCTTGGAAAGGGCTTCCGAACACAGGTGCTAGAAGCCAGAATGCGAATTTCTAGTTTCTAGCAGAGACACGGGGAGGAAAGTTGAAGTGGAGGAATGTTTAGAGTTTTAGAGTTCAAGATCTAGAAAACATCAAAATAGTTACAACAGTAAACAAGAAGTTTAGGATGCAGTGCTGTAGGTTTGTTGCGTCATGGCATGATTGGCTAAGGAAGCTTCCACTGTAGCATGATGTGGGAAGCCAGGAAATTCCTCGGGCTGCCCTGCAGGACTCGAGACCCTGTCAGAGGGCTCAGAGACCTTGGCACAGAGCCCAAGACCCCTGTGCCTTTGATTTAGCCCTTGGAAAAAACAATTCCCAACCTTGTATGAAGAATGACAAGCCACAAAATGAAAGGGAATTTATCACAGAGTGGAAAAATAGATTTTGGGGGTTTTTAGAATGGGGCTTCAGGGGGCAAGATGGAGGAATCTGGGCATGTCCAGCCTTTCTCCTTCTTCTACTTGGCCTCCATCATCTGCTGTGATGTTGGCACTTTTCGATTGGTTTAGAGTAGACGCTCACAGTCTAACGTAGATGATAGGTATGGGAAAGTAATTGTAAATATTGTACAGGTAGTTGTTTTTACTATAAAAAGATAAAACCGCCCCGGGGGAGGCAGAGTGCCTTAGACTGTCTTGCTGAGCAGACCTCAGCAGGACAGGAGAAAGAATTTTATAGATAAGATACAAGAAACAACCTTGAGACCGAGAAATGAAGAGCTCTTGCTCCTTCTTCGACCACCGGGCTGGGAAAAGAGACTTTCTAACTTATCTCGGGGTCACTCTGAGCAGCTAGAGACCCCGAGAGCATGAGTCCCTAAGAGGAAATATTGAAGGATTGGCTCCAAAACATAAATATCCTTGTTGGCCGTGTCTTCTTGGCCAAGAAATCCTTCAAAGCTCTTGGAACTACAAGTCTTGCGGCCCTTTGAGCCATGCGGTGGAGATGGGAGCCAAACTCACCCTTCCTGTCTATGTAGAAGAGAAGAAAAAGCAATGGCATCATCTAAAAAATTCAGAGGTCTGCTCTCTAGCTCTTTCCAAACTCCTTCAACTCCCCCAAAGTGGGATTTAGCTACAAACACATGACAAGGACTTTTAGGGCTGGCTCTTTGACTCCAGAGTGGCTGCTTTAGAATCTTTCCCATAACCCTGTGTAGTTGTGTGCCAGCAAGGTCTCCTTTGAAGAAACTTTCCCAACTGACTTGCATGGAGGTTTGTTTGAAGGGTGTTTGAGGGGAAAGGCTCCCAGCAGAGGTCTGGGCTTTGGCCTTGCTGTGTCCCCTGCTGATTGTGAAGTGTGCCATCAGCAGCAGGGCTTTCTGGGCTAAAAATACCATCAAGTCACTTGGACTTGCTCATTTTGGCCTCTAAAAGCTGGACCCACTTTCGGGGCAAATTTGGAGTCCTCATCTATGGGTGGATAGAGCACCTAGGATTTTCCCAATTGCTGGGAATGGTTCTCCAGGTCCCTGGAGTATCCAGGGCCCTGGTAAGTTCCAGCTCCACACATGCCTTGGCAATGAGAAGCAGAGGAACCCAGACCTTTCTGTGCTGCCTGTGTCACGGCACCAGGGCCATGGGATGGGCACACGCAGCCCTTGTGCTGGAGCTGAGCTGCTCTGCCCAGCACTGGTGGCTGCCATCCAAGCTGGTTTTGTTTGTCCTGGTTCCCTGACAGCTGGGGCCCTGGGCAGAGCCCTGAGAGCCTGGTCTCCCCCCAGGGAAGGAGCAGGAACCCCTGGAGAAGCTGTACTGGGTGGGGATGCTGCTGCTGCTGCTGCTGCTGCTGCTGCTGCTGCTGCTGCTGCTGCTGCTGCTGGAGACAGCCAGGATGACATCAAGGATGACAAGCTCTTCCTCAGCCTGGCCACTGGAGGCTGAAGGTGATGGACTTTGATTCTGGCACCTTCTTCAAAGCCAAACTCCACAGGGAATTTGCAGATGAGTCCCCACCTGGGGAAATTCTGCCAGATTTGGGCATGGGCCAGCCTGGCTGGGAAGCAAAGGTTCCCCCTTTGCTGGGGCAGATGCAACTCATCCTTCAGTCACTGCCCAGCTGCTTTTTGGCAGGGCTGTGGGGATGGGCTGGGCTGGGTACAAAATGGGAGTGGGCTCCTGGCCCTGCCAACAGCCCCCAGCACCCACCGTGCCCCAGGCTGGGGCTGGGGCTGGGGCTGGGGCAGCCAACCCGACACAAACAAAGCCCCATGGTGGGAGCAGAGGTGGGACTCCAGAACCTGTGCAGGGGCTGCTTTGCTGTGCAGGCAAGGAAGGGCTTGGGCTGCTCAGCTGCCCTTGTTTGCTTTGGGATCACCGTGATTTTGGGGGCAGTGCAGGGGGGAAGAGAGAAAGTGTGGGCTTCCCTCAGCCATGGCTGGGTTTTTCCCTACCATGTAGGAGTTGGGCCTTCCTCAAGGCCCTGACAGAGATAAGAGTTTTTCCCGTTTTTCTTGCTTTCCCTTTTTGCATCTAATCTCTTTTCAATAATGTGTTGTTTGTTTTTCCAGAGGAAGCGTTCTAGGTGGTCCAGTGTGGATGGGGAAGTGCTTGGGAGCAGCTGTGGTGTGGATGGGCCTTGCCCTTGGAGAAGGCTGAGGCCATGGTTTGGGAGCAGCTTTTCTTGCAGCCGTGGCTGGCGTGAGGTGGGTCCCTGTGTGCTTGGCAGGGTGGGATCAGAGCTTTTGGGAGATGGCAGCGAGCACAGGAGCATCCTGCTCTGGGCAGCTGCTGAGGGCTGGATGTGCCATGGCTGGCTGCAGGCTGGGCACATGTCCTGCCCTCCTGCTCTGCTGCCGAAGGCAGCAGGGATGGGCAGCTCTGGGCACAGCTCTGGGCACAGCCAGCACGGCCTGGGCCCCGCAGGCCTTGGCACAAGGGCACAGGAGCCCTCAGCTGACAGGCACTTTCTGCTTTCTCTCCTTGCAGCCGGGCTCTGCGGCTGCTGAGGCTGCTCTGGGCTCTGCCAGGGCTCTGCTGGGCTCAGCCCTGGGCCCAGCTGGGCTGGCTCTGCCCTCACATTGCTCTGACAGCTCTGCATCAGACGAGCCCGTTGCGAGCACAGCGCCTGAGCTTTCTGCTTTGGCAGCTGAGTGAGACTCTGCTGCAGGCCCAGAGATTGCAGCTGGGGACACACATCCAATTGGCAAGGACCCAAACTCTCCACAGTCCCAGCTGAATGCCTGCATCTCCCCAGGAAGTTTTGTCTGTCCCATTCTACCTTCTTGATTGGCTGGAATTGTGCAGTTGCACTTTCTTCCTCCTCTAGAAGTGCCACGAGTGGGCCAAAGCTGGCGAGTGGGCCGTGCTCCTGAGGCAGTGCAGTCTGGAGCTGGTGGATGGAGAATTGCCCTTCTGCACTGCCAAACCAGAGCAAAAAGCTGTCAGTGGGACTTTGTGTCTTCAAGAAATCCCTGACAGTTTCAACGGGAATGTGCAGCTCATTTCCAGGCTGAGAAGGAAGGTCATCTTCTAAAGGATTTGGGCTTTGACAGAGTTTCCATTCCCAGTCCTGCTTGGAGCTGGCAGAGCACAAAGCAATTTCCCATTGCTTCACCCACAATTTAACAATGTTGGAAACAACCTCAAAAACTTTTTAAAAAGGGTGCTGAAGTCAGCAAGATGGATCCATGCCATCAGCACATTTACAATATAAATAAATGAGTTCTCTTTTTCAAAAGATCATTTACCTCCTAATGCAAAGAAGGTAACTTTGCATTTATGTTTTGTTTTTTTCACTAATATTATGTTATATTTTTTCTCTAAAACTTGGATTTTATTCTTATCTTTTACAATTTTCCTATTTTTTCCTTTTTCCTTTTTTTTTCCTTTAAATAGAAAACATGTCCTATATAAGGAATGTCCTTTGCTCCTGGTTCCTGTGTGGAGCAGCTCCCTTCCTGCTGGCTGAGCTGCTCAGGCAGAGCCCAGCAGCTCCTGGCCCTGCAGGGCTGAGGCTTTTCCCCTTTGCTGGGCACAGACTGATGGAGCAGCACTGCTGAACACGGGCACACAGAGGGACCAGGAGCAGCTGCCGTTGCCCAGCTGAGGCTCCAAGGCCCAAACTCTGAGCAGCCAGGGCTGGAAGAGACTGGCAGCATCTGATCCCTGACTCTGGGCCAGGGCTGCACAAATGACCCCACAGCAGCAGCAGCAGCAGCAGCAGCAGCAGCAGCAGCAGCAGCAGCAGCAGCAGATGGAGCTGACTTTCAGCACAGCCCCTGCCCCTGTTCCCTCCCAGTGTGCAGCGGTGTCACAGCAGCCTGAGGCACCTGGGAGCCCCCAGTGCCAGCAGGGACTTGAGATGGCAGCCCTGGGCTCCTGGAGGCTGTGCAAGGAACGGAGCTGGGCACTCCGTGTCCATGGGGAGCTTCCAGGTGGAAAAGGCTGCTGTGCCCAGGCAGCTCCAAGGGCACAGAAAGGAGGGTCTGGAGCACTGGATCTGTGCCAGTGCCACAGTCCTGGGCAGCAGCCAGCCAGCCCTGGGGAACAGAGGGCACAGCACGAGGGACAGAAGCAGGCAAGGACAGAGACTGGAGAGAGCCAGAGCCAGGAGCAGGAACAGCTGCTCCATTGCACTCTTGGAGAAAGCTCTGGGCTGGTTCAAAGCGCTGAAAGGCGTGAAGGGCAGAGAGGAGGCCACAGCAAACAATGCTCCTGTTTACACAGCCTCCCCTCTCCTTGTCCCAGAAGGAATTGCATGGACTGTGTTCTTCTCTCCGAGTGGTCTCGTTCAGCATGAGCAGCTCAGCACCAGGAGCTGAAGGAGCTGAAGCCTCAGGCCACAGGAGCTGGGCAAGAGGAGACTTTCTGAGCAAATGAATGCTGCTAACATGGACCCAGCTGAATGCAGTGGATAGAATCATGGAATCACAGAATCCTTTCTGTTGGAAAAGCCCTCTGAGCTCACCCAGTGCAGCTGGTCACCCAGCAGTGCCAAGCCCAGCACTAAACCACGTCCCTGAAGTGCCAAGGCCTGGACAGCAGCCCTGAGTGAGGCCTGAACAGCAGGCCCTGAGCCCAAGGTGGCCTCTGGATGAACCTTCCAGCCAAAGGTTATCTTTGTATCTGCTCCCTAATGAAATATGCATGGTCATTAGCACTGTGATAGATGTAGCCACTCATTAGTGAAACATGTATTGACCTTTGTGTATTTAGAAGACAGACAAGGCCATGAAATCTGACATCTGGCCTTGTTTGGGGCTGAATGGTCAAAGTCTCCTCCCTTGGTTCCTCCTGGGGCCCTGGCCAGCCTTTGGGAGGGAGCCAAGAGGAGGATGAAAGCAGATGTTGCCACACTAGAAGTGCTGTCAGTTTGTCCATTCAGCACTGTCAGAGCTGGGCCCTCTCCCAGCGGGGCTGGAGCCTCACCTGTGGCTGGAGGCACCTGCAGGAATTGCCAGTGCCCAGGAGTGGCTCTGCAGCCCTTGGCTGTGACAGCTTCCCCAGCTGCTGTGTGGGTCTGGGCGATGGTAAAGGCTGAGGGTAACTGGGGCTGGATCTTTCTCAATCGCTGCAGGCAATCTTTGGTGGGGATGGTTGGGTGCATTGCTGAGCTGCTCCTTTTGAGATTCTTTGCTGCTTTGAGCTGCAGGAAATGACACTGATTCCTTCCGTTGGTGTCTGTGTCTTTGGTGCTGACCCTGCCCACTGGCAAAACAAAACTGGCCCAGTCTGGCCAGATCCCAACAAAATGTCACTTTTAATATGTAAATGTGAGGAATCAGTGCCATCAGAAATTCCCAGATGGGAAGCCCTTCCCTGGAGTTCCCTGGCTCTGGAGTGGGCTGAGGTTGGAGCCCCGTGGGAGCAGTGGGGCAGTCGGGTAAAAGAGGCTGCGCCCCTGGATGGCTTCAAATGCATCCAAAAATTGCACATGGAAAAGGAAAAGAACTTGTGGGTTTGGGCAGACAAAGATGAATTTGTTAAGAGTACATTGGAAACAGCACCTTCAGAAGGAACAATTATTGTTGGCATGCCCCCACACGGAGGAAGAGAAGAAGGTTTTAATCCTGAGCTCAGATGCATTTGTGCAAGTGAAATATCAATATAATAAATAACTATATATATATTTGTAGGATAATAGGATCTTAATATATATTTATAGATTTATATATATATATATATGTCTATATCCAAATCTATATCTATATCAATATTTCTATATCACTCTCTACATATAAAATTATAATAATGTGAAGTAGTGCTGACAATACTAATTTGGTAGCTTTGGCTGCTCAGGGATGTAACACTAAATACCCTACAGAACAGGATTGGCCAGGACCCTGATTTCAGTGGTCAACTTTGTGAGATTGTATACAATGAAAAAAGGAGGAAGGGAGGAAATTGGCTGTTTTTACAGGGTTTGCTGATACTGTGATGCAGAGTGCTTTGTCTGTTCCTGTGAAAAATTCAGTGATTAAGCCTGCAGGGTTTTTCATGTACCAGACTATGCACAAGCTGCAGGATTGGTTGCATGGGTGAAGGGGTTGTTTAAAAAGCAGTTGAAAAAATGAGGAGATGGGAACCTTTGCCCATGAAGAACCCATCTCCCAGATGTGCTCCATGCCCTTAACAATGGCCCACTGGGGAAATGGAAACCCCCTGGCTGTGCACGGCTGCCCCCAATTTGCAAATCCAACCATGGGCAGTGAGACTTGAACTGCCTGGGAAATTGTTCTGGCTGTGATGGCCCCTGGCAGGGCCAGCCCAGAGGCTGCAGGGCTGGGCCTTCATGCATTGGAATTAATGAGGAGAAATTCAAAGCAAATGAGAGCTATCAATACTGAAACAGGAATTCAGATTCCTCCAGGGCACTTTGGTTTGATAACTGCTCCCTTGGAGCTTGGCCTTACAAAGTGGTCATGTCATGGCAGGAGGAATTGATGCAGAATATCCAGGAGAAATTACAGTAATTTTGTTAAACAATAGTGACCAGGATTGGATTAGTCAACCCCATGACAGGGTAGCACAATTATCAATATTGCAATTTTAAGAAGGATTGTGAAAAAAGGAGATCCACCTGCAATCACCACCGTTTGTGGAGATAAAGGGTTTGGATCCAGCAGCCCTAATAATGGAGCCGGAGTGTGGGTGTGGAGGCCAAATGGCCCTCCCGAGGCAGCTGAAGGAGCAGCTCCTGGGAAAGACAACTCTGAGTCCTGAAACCTGGGCAGGAACAATGGGAATGTGTCCCTGCAGCCAAGTGTTCTGTGTGAGAACAAGTAGATCTGACAGGATATTGTTTTCCACATGCTGCCAGACCAAATCTCCCTGTTTGCCCCAAGGGCCCCTTTGGGAAATGCTCTGATCCACGGGGCTCCATGGGAAGGCTGCTGTGACACTGAGGGACTTGCACAGGAATTGCATCCAGGAGCCCGGGTGCCCCTCAGGGACTGGGACCCGGCCCCTTCCAGCCCGAGGGGAAAGGGCCCCCCCAGGCCTTGTTAGCCACAGACAGCATGGTAAAGCTGGACAGCAAAGGGCCTGGGGGCATTATTCTGGAATTACCATAGTGCCAGCTCCATGGACAACGGAATTCTTGTTCCTACCTCAAATGAGATTGAGAAAAATGAATGAAGAACGGTGTCACTAAAGTATTACTGATGTCTGTAAGTTGTACCTTGATAGTCAGCCAGAATCTTTGTCTGCCACAAACTCCTCTAGTGTTTCACCAAGGGGTTAGTCATCAAAATGTCATGATGAGTTCTGATGGATTGCTGAGCTTCTTTTGTAATTCTTTGCTAATGATGATGTGCTTTGCTGAGCTTATCCTTTTGTAATTCTTTGCAGCTGTGCATGATATAAATGCCACAATTCCTTCAGTTGGTGTCTGTGTCTTTGGTAGTGACCCTGCCCACTGGTGAAACAGGGCCCCCTCTTGCCTAAGTGTTATCTGGGAAGGCAGAAACCCTCCCTCCAAAATTCCCCCTTCCTCCTTGTTCCCCCCCTTCATACCCTGAGCATGATGTGCTCTGGTCTGGGCTGTGCCCAGGGTCAGTTGGGGTCACCTGTCCTGGCTGTGTCCCCTGCCAAGCTCCCCCGCAGCCCCAGCCCCTCCCCAGCGTGGCTGGACGAGGGGCAGGACAGGCCTTGGCTGTGCTGCAGCTCAGCAAGAACAAAACCATCTCTGCGTGCTCAGCACTGTGCTCAGCACCCGGCCCAGCAGTGTCTCAGTGCCAGGGGCTATGCCCTCAGTGCCTGCCAGGGCTTTCCATGGCAACTGCCAGGCCAGGTGACCCCGGTGCCCCCCCAGTGCCGGTTGCCATGGAAACAGTGCCCAGCGCTGCCCCTTTCTGTCTGGCTGACCTGGCCTTTGGCCCTGGCCGTGCCCTTGGCTGCTGGTTCCTGGTGCCCGAGCGGCCAGCACGGCACAGGGCAGGTGGCCATGGCACAGCCCCCAGCAAGGGATCCCCTCTGGCCCTGGGCACTGACACCAGCCCTGAGCAAGGTCCGGCTCCGGGCATTGGTTGCCTTGGCACCAATCTAAGGAACGGGTCCCTGTGGCCGTTGCCATGGCACCTGGTGGCACCAACGAGTGTCACGGCAATTGTACCTGGAACAGCCCTGGCACCGCTTTGTCCTCAGGGTTGCCATGGCAGCCCAGGGCAGCAACAGCTCTGCAGGCAAGGGGCCATGGAACCTGGCTGCAGAAATGGCTCCTTGGGCTGGTTTCCAAGGAAACCTGAACTGATGGGGGTTGCCATGGCAGCCAAAGCCAGCAGTGGGGTCAGTGCAGTGTCCATGGCAACAGCCCCTTGCCATGGCTCAGTGCAGGTTGGGATGATGATCCACCCTCACAGCTGGCCCAGGGCAGGTCTGGAGTGGTCTCGGTGGCACCTTGGGCTTGGCACACACTTGAGGAGGGTGTCTGTTTGCAATGGGGAAACTCAAAGAGTTTTAGATTGCTTGAAAAACTAAAAGAAGCAAAGCCGCTCTTTGGCTTTGTGCAGCCAGTTCTCCAAGCAAAGCAGGTCCCAGGTGAGTGAGGAGAGACAGGATGGGGTTGGGGAATGTGGAGCAAGGTTGTCCACACTGGGTCAGACTTAAAGGCACAGCTTCTCTGAGCAGGCTAGACTTCCTTAGGAGAGTCTCTGGATGAATATCAATCACAGAATGCTGCAATCACCTCTTGTGTAATAGGACAGCAATAAAAGGCACCCTTTCAAATAGAAATATGTATTTCCTAGAAGCTCGTTGAAATATTTCTCCATAGCTGTAGCAAGAAACCTACTTAGTGAACTGCACTAGAGCAGAGGGAAATCCTGGTTCCAGCAGAACCCAAACTGTCAGCATGGACTCCTTGCTTCCATTCAGCCCCACAGTGTCACCATGGCCCCTTGGCTCTGTGCTGCCATGTCGTACACAGTGTCACCATGGTCCTCTTAGTGCCACCAGGCCCTGCAGTGTCACAATGGCCCCTTGCTTCTCCAGGGCCCTGCAGTGTCACAATCATCAGAGAATCAACCAGGCTGGAAAAGACCTTGGAGAGCATCAACGCCAACCTGGCACCCAACACCACCTTGTCACTCAGACCATGACACTCAGTCTTTCCTTTAACACCTCCAGGGACAGTGACTCACTTACCTGTCTGGGCAGCCCATTCCAATGCCCAATCACCCTCTGTGTGAAAAATATTTCCTAATTTCCAGCCTAAATGACCCTGGTGCAGCTCAAGGCTGTGTCCTCTTGTCCTGTCCCTGTTCCTGGGAAAAGAGCCCGACCCCCACCTGGCTGCACCCTCCTGTCAGGGAGTTGTAGAGAGTGATGAGGTCTCCCCTGAGCCTCCTCTTCTCCAGGATAAACAACCCCAGCTCCCTCAGCTGCTCCTCACAGGACTTGTGTTCCAGACCCCTCCCCAGCCTTGTTGCCCTTCTCTGGACACGCTCCAGCCCCTCCATGTCCTTCCTAAATTGGGGGGCCCAGAACTGGACACAGCACTTGAGGTGCTGCCCAACCAGTGCCCAGCACAGGGGAAGAATCACTGCCCTGGTCCTCTGTGGTGGCGTTTGCAGGGGTCCCAGGACGAGGGAAGAGATGAGAATCTTGACTCCATGTTTCATAAGGCTGATTTATTATTTTATGATATATATTATATTAAAAGAAAATGATATATTAAAACCATACTAAAAGAATGGAAGAAAGGATTTCATCCAAAGGCTAAGAAGTAAAGGAATGGAATGATGATAAAATCTTGTGACTGACCAGAGTCCCATATGGGCTGGATGTGTGATTGGTCATCAAGTAGGAACAATTTCACCTGGGGCGTAAACAATTCTCTAAATCGCATTCCAAAGTAGCAAAACATGGAAAAGCTGAAGCTTTCCAGCTTCTCAGCAGAAAAGATCCTAGTGTGATGGTCCTGCTGGCCACACCATTCCTGATCCATAGGAGTGCCAGGGGTTGGATGAGGGAAATGGTGGGGAGATGGTGGGGACAAAGTCTGATTGATTGTCAGCCGTGAAGGGTCCTGATCTTATCTATTCAGACTGCATTAGATGTTGCTGGGGGTCAGTATCAATTGAAAATTGCTGATACCAAACTATAAACACAGAAAAAAACCAGGACAAAACAGTTCTCTCTGCTTTTTTTTTCAATATAGCAGATTCACCTTGAATACACTTCTGAAATGTGTCTAATTAACCACAGAAGAATTGAAAACTAAAATTATTCAATGGGGCTTTTCTTGTTTGGGTCTTTAGAACAAATCTTTCTGAGCCTTTTTCAGAGAACTCCTGAACTGAAGAGCTCAAGAAAGAAGAGGCCTCTGGAGTAGTGAAATTCATCAGCAACCTCCAAGTGGCAGAGGATCCATCCCTATCAGGGCAGCAATGAACAGCAATGGGCACAGCTTTGTGGCTGCTGTCCCAGCTTTGGCATGGGCCCTGGGCCTGGAGCAGGAGCAGCTCTTGAGGGCCCCAAGGCCGGGGCTCTGGTGCTGCCCTGGGCAGATGGGATGGCAGCAGGGGCTGCAGAGCTCTCAGCACCTCAGCCCAAGGGGAGCAGGGCAGCCAGGGAGCCTCCTTTTGCCTTGGCCCAGCACCTTCCCCCATGGCTGGGGCTGAGTCCTGTGGCAGCTGCAGCTGCTGCTGTGGCCTTGGCAGGGGCTGAGGCCGTGGGGCCAGTGGCCAGAGCAGCCTGGCCTGAGCAGAGCTGTGGGGCCAGAGCCGGCTGGGCTGGGCTGGGCTCAGAGAGGCCCTTGGTGCTGCCCAGAGCTCAGGGCAGCTGGCAGAGCTTGCAGGGAGCTGGGCTGGGCTCCGAGAGCCTGGCCCAGAAACCATCAGTGTCCATCTCAGCCTGGCTGAGCGTGCAGGGGCCAAGAAGAGACACCTTTCCCTTGCTTGTCCCCAGCTGTCATCACTGCCTCCAGTGTTCTGCTCTACCTGGAACCTGGGGACACTTTGTCACTCTTGTGCCTCACAGGAATCTATTTAAAGTACAAGAAACTTCAGTGTTTCAATTTAAGTTTGAGTTCCTGAGAAATTTTGAGCCCTTTCTGGGGGACTGACTGATGAAAAGAGCACCAAAGCCTGCGAGGGCATCTCTGGGCTATGACATGACAGAGTTTGTTGTGTGAGGTCATTGAGCAGCTACATAGAGGGGATTCTGTCACATAACAGAGCAGGCTGTGACATCATGGCATGGCTGTATGACATCACAGAGTGGGATGTGAGGTCAAAGTGTGTGCTATGACATTACAGAGTGTCAGTATGACATCACAGAGAGGGCTTTGTGGCATCACTTAGGGGGTTGTGACATCACACAACTGTCTGTGGCATCACAATGTGAGGCCATAGAGCAGATCTTGCCATCATAGAGGGTGGCTCTGTGACATCAGAGAGTGGATTGTGACGTCACTGCCTGTCTGTGTAACATCACAGAACAGGCTGTGACATCACAGAACAGATTCTGACATCAAATGGTGGCTTTCTGACATCCCAGGGTCTTTTGTGACATCACAGTGCAGCTGCATGACATTCCAGGGTGAAATCCCAGAGTTTGCTCCATGACGTCACAAGGGTGCTGTGTGATGTCCCAGAGTGAGCTCTGACAGCACAGGGGCTGTGTGACATCACAGAGAGGGCTGTGTGACATCACAGGGGCTGTGTGACATCACAGTGGCTGTGGGACATCACAGGGGCTGTGTGAGGTCCCTGGGGAGGTCACTCTGCCCCGGCCCCCCTCACAGTTCCCCCCAGAGCAGTCCAACCCTGCTCGTGCACAGCGGGGTCCCCTGTCCCCCCGGGTCCCCCCGCCCCTGGTGCCGCAGCCTCCCCCAGAGGATGTTCCACGAGATCGACCCCAGAGCCTGACACGGGGACGGGGGGCCGGGGCCCTGGGGGTGGCACAGGGGGACAGGGACCCCCCGGCAGCGTCCCCGTGTCCCCCAGGGCCAGAGCCTGGGCCAGGGCTCCTTCACCCTGGTACCAACGAGGCCTTGAGAGCACTGAAAAAATCCCCAGCAAGGAAGCAGCAAAAACCAGATTTAATATTAAGCAACAGCAGCACAGAGTTCCTTGGCAAGAGTCACTCTGCTCCTGACTGGACACTTCAGGCACATCAAGGAAACAAAGCAACAACAAAACCAAACCAAATCCAGGCAATCAAACCAGAAATGAACTAAGGACTGTCCCTGTGTGTGTGTGTGTGTGACACAAGGACAGTGAGAGCAAAGATGAAAGGAATACAGCCCAAAAGCTGAACAGAGCTCAGACTTAAAAGGACTTAATTTATACCTTAAATGTAACTGATACCTTCAATTTCAAAATTTTGCAAAGGACAGCACTTAGCAGGATTTATTCTAACTTATAACCTATGACTTTGCAATTTAACAGACGATTAACATTTAACAGTATTTAACTCATCTTATAACTTATATTAAACATAACAACTAAGGAAAACAACAACTCTTAGCAGTGTTTAGAATTCACTTAGATCTTGTGCCTTAACCTTACCTACAGGCAATGTAGGTACCGTTAAGTCATCCTGGCCACACTTGGCACCAACAGCTTTCTTTGGCAGTGTGAGAACAGGGATGTTGTGCCACTGAGGGAACAAAACCAGTTCCCAGGGCTGCTCCTCCAGAAAGCAGGAGCTGGTTGGGCAGCAGCAGTGCCTGGAGCAGACAGTGTTTGGGATGAGCTGCAGAGGAGCTGAGCCCAGGGGCTGTTGGCCAAGGCCAAGGCCCAAGGAGCACTTCTCATCTGGCAGGGCGGCCTGAGAAGGGGAGGGGGGAATGCAGCAGCACAGGGCCCATGGAACCAAGGGAGCATTGTGACACTGTGGGGCCCTGTGAGACCAAGGGACCATTGTGACACTGTGGGGCCCTGTGACACCAAGGGTCCATTGTGACACTGTGGGGCCCTGTGAGACCAAGGGATCATTGTGACACTGTGAGGGCCCATCAAACCAAGGGTCCATTGGGACACCACGGGGCCTCATGGAACCATGGAGACCATTGTGACACTTTGGGGTGTCATGGAACCAAGGGGCCATTGTGACACTGCTGGACCCAATGGAATCAAAGTACCACTGGGACACTGTGGGGCCCCATGGAACCAAGGGGATCATGGTGATACTGCAGGACCTCATAAAAGCAAGGGAACATAGAACAGGTCTGGTTGGTCGGGCCTCCCGTTCACTGCCTGACTGGTCCAACTGACCATGGAATGTTGAGGGTCTCTTCTCATCTGCTATTGAAACACTGGGGCTCTGTGCTTTCCTTCCCAATGGAAAAGAACTCTCCTTCTCCGCCAGGTACCCATGGACAGAATTAGGATTTCACCTCCAAATTTCCTTATATCCAGGGATTGCTCCCATAGGAATATTGCCAGGACAAATCTGTCTTGCATTGGTTTCACCTCCCATCTGTCCCCAAAACACTGGGGAAGGCTCTGAGATTTCCTTCCCATGGGAAAGAACTGTCCTGCTTCTCCACGTGCCTATGGCCTAGATTGGGCTTCTACCTCCAAAATTCCCTACATCCAAAGATAGCTCCCAGACAAAATATGTCATTTCTGAGAAGTCTGAATGGCCTTGGCCTAGTGAGGCTCTCACCTGCCTTCCAAACACTGGAGCTCTGTGCTTTCCTTCCTATGGAAAAGAACGGCCCTTCTTGGCCAGGCCCCCATGGCCAGAATTGGGATTTCACCTCCAACATTGCCTGTTGTGAAAGATTGGAGGAGATTGTGGCTCAAAGGATTTTGTGTTTGGGGGAGAAAAGTCCAGCCTTGCCCTGCCCTGGAAGCCCAGCCCTGCCCTGCTCTGGAACCCCAATCCCCCCAGAGCCTCTACCCCAGCCCAGCAGTGGCTGCCAGTCCCTGGCACAGCACAGGCAATGCTCCACAGCCACCTCTGCAGCCCCAGCCCAGCTCCTGAGGGACCAAATGAGCCCGAGGCCCACCTGGGGGAAGGGCCCAGGGAGACCAAGGGGTATTGAAGGCTGACCACAAGGCAAGCACACATCTTGACCCTTCCTCCTCTTGGAATTTCCATCTGAACAATGCTGGAATCCAGGAGTTGGTAGCTGTGTGTGTGCTTCTCTGAATCTTATTTTTCTTTCTGTCTCTCTGAGAGAGAGAAAGAAAAATACTTCTTTTTTTGTCCTCCTGCAAATTTTGATTAACTTAAAATTGAACAGGCTTAGAGTTTGTGAAGTTGAATGGGCCAAATTAATGTTTTGAGAAGTGTTGTTTTGTTGATTGAATGTCCTATTAAACCTTTTGCAAAAAATTTATTTGATTTTTTAAAGTTGCCAGTAAAGGCTGTTTGGTTGTTTTGAGCTCCTCAGACTCTCTTATTGATATTTCTTAGTGCATCTAACTCAGAGTACACAAAAAAAATAGAATTTCCTTTTAAATGTCTCCTTGAGAGAGTTGTTTGGGGGATGGGGGTCAGGGCTTGTGTGTCCTGCTTGGCCCAGCCCAGGCAGGGCTTTCCCAGCCACATTCCACACTCCATTGCCCAGCTGGAGCCGCTGCTGCCTCTGAGTTGTGCTGCCCCAGCCCCAGGGACGCTCTCCTTGTCTGCCCATTCCCCCACGCTCTCTGGGCAGGGATGGCCTCACTGGGGGCTGCTGACATCCTCAGCAACTTGGAGGCTGCTGCTGAATTTCCCTGCTCCAGAGGCTTGTTCAGCCTTCAGCTCTTCAGTGCAGGAATTCAGTGTCCCAGGGCTCATTGACATTCAGAACACCTGAACAAGCCAAGCCTCTGGGAATAATTTGATTTTAATTTTCAAATCTTTTGTGGTTAAGTAGATCTTAGTAGCGTATTCAAACTGAATACACTATATTTAAAAAGACAGTGAGAAAAGATTTTTTAGGTCATGTTTAGTTTTGTTTTCCTGTTAATTTATTGATATGTGCAATCCCCAATTGACACTGAATCCAGGTACTTCCTCATGCAGTTTGAATAGATATGAAAATCAAGACCCTTCATGGCTGACAATCAATCAGACTCTGTCCCTACCCCCACCCCACCATTTCCCCCATCCAAGCCCTGGCACTCAGAGCAGCCTTGTGCAAATCTGAGCTCCCTCCAGCCCAGGCTGCACCTGCAGCTTTCAGCTCCTTGGCTCCAGCTCCCACCTGCTTTCCTTGGAGAAGGAGCTGCTCGAGACACAGAGGGATGTTCATTTCTTGTCAGCCAACAAAGCCAAGGGAAGGCACAGCTCCATCCAATGCAGAAGCCTTTTTTCTCCCTGGCTCTGCCCCTGATCCCCCCAGCCTGTCCTGTTTCCTTCATCCCTGCATTGCCAGGGACTCTCTGGGACAAGGGAGCTCTGCTCTCGGGATGGAGGGAGGTGCAGGTGCCACCACTGGAGTGGGAACCACAACTCATCGGGTTTGTGTCCTTTGGGGGTCAGGAACTGGTGAGACTCAGAGGCACAGAAAGTTTCTCTTCATGGCCAACAGACCATAGTTAAACAGGACACAATTTAATAACAATCACGCTCTTCTCTGAGCTATGTGCAATGTCCCAGCAGCATCTGATGAGTGCACCATTCATAAGTGATTTCCATACTAAAATTAATTTTAGACAAGCATGGTTCTGTGATAAACATAAAAACAATTAAGTTCTTGTATCAGGATGCTCGTCCTGGAGTGGGGGCAAAACAGCTCCAACAATTCCTGATTTGCAAAGCTGTCAGTGGTGGATGGAGAAGGGAGGTCAGGCTGCTCTTGGTGTTGAGGAAATGCTGAAACCAGCCTGACTCATTTCATCTCCTCCTGTCCTGGCTGATCTCCCCTCTTTCCCCTCCCACCCATTGGCTTTTGTCTCCCACCAGGCCCCCGGTGAAGAGCCTGGCTCTGTGTTCTCCATCCCCTCCTCGCTGGCACTGCCAGGCTGGGATGAGGAGCCCCTCAGCCTTCCCTGCTCTGGGCTGGACAAGCCCAGCTCCCTCAGCCTCTGCTCACAGCCCAAGGGCTCCAGCCCCACCTTGGAGGCCCTTCCCAGACCCTGCTCCAGCTGCCAGACATCTTTCCTGCCCTGGGCAACCCAAGCCAGGCCACAGTGACCTGGATAATCCCCGTCCTTGATGTCCTGGTCACACAGCCCTGGCCCCTTGTCCCCATGTCAGGCTCTGGGGTGGATCCTGTGGAACATCCTTTGGTGGAGGCTGTGGCTCCAGGTGGGCCGGGGGGATCCCGGGGGACAGGGACCCTGCTGGGCATGGACAGCATTGGACTTGTTGGGAGAAACTGAGAGGGGGAGCTGGGGCCGAGTGACCAACCCAGTGACCTGACACAGCCCTGCTGGGATGGCACACAGCCCCTCTGGGATGGCACAGCCTGCCCTGTGAGCTCACAGCCCCTTCTCTAATGTCACACAGCTGGTCTCTGATGTCCCAGAGGCAGTCTATGATGCCATAGCTAATCAGTGACCTCACATAACCCACTCTGTGATGTCATAGCCCACTCTGTGACCTCATGTTACCAGATGATCAATTGCCTACACCAGGTGAGCTGACACCTGGAGCTTGTTCTCCACATCCCCAGGCCTATGGAAACCACACAAGGCCCATTGTGTGAGAAGGGGAACTGGAAGTTCAGCAGCCTCAGTACCCTGCCAGCTCAGCCAGGCCCACTGAATCATTGGAGTTTTCAAGTTTTCAATATTCTGGGTAAGAAAGAGAGGCAGTAACAAAACTTGTACACAGGAATTCGGAAGGGCAGACCTTGGCCTATTGTGGATGCTGATTTGGGGAGTATCAAATCAGGTCCTGATTTATTTTAAGGGAAACACTCCTTAAAAACAAAGGGGTCCAGGAAGGACACACATTTCAAGAAGGTAATTTAAGGGGGAAGGAGCTGCCTGTCCCAGTGTGGCAAAAGATGAGCCGGTGAGGAAAATGACTGGCCTGGCTGCCCATGGAGATTTTGTGGGAACTCAGGGGATAAAAGGACTGGCAACTCAGGAAGAATTTAAGGATTTTGATGGGTTATTCAGAAAGGAAAGTTGAGAGGTGAAAGCTCAATTAGAACTTAACCTGGCGGCTTCTGTAAAAAAGAAGGTTTTTATAAAAAAAAATTTTTGCAAAAGTAGGGATAAGGAGAACATCTACTATTGATTGAATGCAGTAGAGAATATAGTAACTAAAGATAAGGAAAGGCTGAGCTACTTAACACCTTGTTTGTCTCAATTTTCTATATTGGACAGGCTGTCCTCAGGACAAAAGTTCTCCTGAGCTGGTAGATGGGCACAGGGAGCAGAACAGCCCCTGGAATCCAGGAGGAAGCAGCTGGGGACCTGCTGAACCACTCAGATGCTCACAGGTGTATGGGATCAGATGGGATCCATCCCAGGGGGATGAGGGAGATGTGGATGAGCTCCCCAGGCTGCTCTCCATCATTTACCATCAGTCCTGGCTCAGCAGGGAGGGCCCAGAGCACTGGAGGTGCCAGTGTGAGCCCATCCCCAGGAAGGGCTGGCAGGAGGAGCTGGGGAACTCCAGGCCTGTCAGCCTGACCTGGGTGCCTGGCAAGGTTATGGAACAGATCACCTTGAGTGCCATCACAGGGCACCCACAGGATGGCCCAGGGATCAGAGCCAGCCAGCGTGGATTTAGGGCTGGCAGGTCCTGCCTGACCAACCTGGTCTCCTTTTATGCCCAGGTGACCCAGCTGTGGATGCGGGAAAGGCTGTGGATGTTGTGTGCCTGGACTCTAGCAGAGCCTTTGACTCTGTCTCTGACAGCATTCCCTGGAAAAGCTGCAGCCCACGGCTTGGGAAGGTTCCCTCCTCGCTGGGAGATTTAAGAGCTGGCTGGAGGCTGGGCCCAGAGAGGGGTGGGGATGGTGCTGCACCCAGCTGGTATCCAGGCACTGGTGCTGTCCCCAGGGATCTGTGCTGGGCCCAGTCCTGTTTAACATCTTCACTGATGGTCTGGGTGAGGGGATCGAGTCCAGCATTCACAAATTGCAGATGGCACCAAGCTGGGTGTGAGTGTGGATCTGCTGGAGGGCAGGACAAGAAGACACAGCCTTGAGCTGCACCAGGGGAGGCTCAGGCTGGACAATAGGAAGGAGTTCTTCACAGAAAGGGTGAGTGGGAACTGGAATGGGCTGGCCAGGGGGGAGGTGGCAGAGTCACTGTCCCTCTCCAGTGGCACTCAGTGGCCTGGTCTGGGTGGCAAGGCAGTATTAGGGCATGGGTTGGACTTGATGATCCCAAAGGTCTTTTCCAGCCTATTTGATTCTGTCATTCTGTGATGATTGGGACACTCTGGGGCCATTGTGACACTGCAGGGCCTCGTGGAACTAAGAGGACCATGGTGACACCGTGCAGCCCCACAGAACCAGGGCTCCATTGCTGTGCTGTGGGGCCAAATGGACCCAGGGAGTGCCCCGTGACACTCTGGGCCCTTGTGGAACCACAGAGGCCATTGTGACACTGCAGGGCCTCGTGTAACCAAGGGGTTTCACCATTTTGACACTGCAAAACCAAGGAGACCATTGGGGGACTGCAGGGCCCAGTGGAACCAAGGGGCCGTTCTGACACTGCGGGGCCTCATGGCACCAAGGAGACACTGTGACACTGCAGGATCCTGTGTAACCAAGGGACCACTGAGACACGATGGGGCCTCAAGGGATCTGGGAGAACGTTGTGACACTGTGTGGCCTCATGGAAACAAGGAGTCCATTGTGACACTGAGGGGACTTGCGGAACCACAGAGACCATGGTGACAGTGTGGGACCTCATGTGGCCATGGGGCCATTGTGACACCTTGGGGCCCATGGAACCAAGGGGACCATTGTCACATTTTGGGGCCCCATGGAACCAAGGAGACCAGTGTGACAGTGCAGGGCCTGGTGTGACCATCAGGCCATTGTGACACTGAGGGGCCCCATGGAACCAAGGACATCTTCGCAAATGTCACCAAGCTGGATGTGAGTGTTGATCTGCTGGAGGGTCAGAGGGCTCTGTACAGTGACTTGGACAGTCTGGATCCAGGGGCTGAATCCAACAAGGTGAGGTTTAATAAATCCTAGTGCCAGGCCCTGATATTTGGCCCCAGTGCTACAGGCTGGGGTCAGAGTGGCTGCAGAGCAGCCAGGCAGAAAGGGACCTGCAGGGACTGATGGACAGCAGGCTGGACATGAGGCAGCAGTGAGCCCAGGTGGGCAAGAAGGCCAATGGCTCCTGGCCTGGATCAGGAATGGTGTGGCCAGCAGGAGCAGAGCTGCTGTGCCAGCACTGATCTGCCCCAGCTCTGCACACAGACATTGCTGCTGCAGCTCCAGAGAAGGCAACACAAGGGCATCTCTGCAGAAAACTCTGCTGGGAGATCCTTTAGTTCCTTTAAAGCCACCAAGAGCACAACCCCTCATTGACACAGTCTGTGGCCACAGTAAAGATGGAGAGAAACAAAATGAGAAATGGCACAAACAATGGCTTTTCTTTGTAGATAATATGAAAAAAGTAAAAAAAAGAAAAAGAACTTCCAAAATGAAACCAACAAGAAGTATCAAAGATGACTTTCATTACAAGTCATTTGCAGAAATTGGCCAATAGTTTAATGTTTCCGAAACCATCCAGTCATCAGTCTCCCCACTGCAGCCTTGAGCTCCTGGTTCCTCAGGCTGTAGATGAGGGGGTTCAGGGCTGGAGGCACCACCGAGTACAGAACTGACAGGGCCAGATCCAGGGATGGGGAGGACATGGAGCAGGGCTTCAGGTGAGCAAATATGATAGTGCTGAGGAACAGGGAGAGCACGGCCAGGTGAGGGAGGCAGGTGGAAAAGGCTTTGTGCCGTCCCTGCTCAGAGGGGATCCTCAGCACAGCCCTGAAGATCTGCACATAGGAGAAAACAATGAACATGAAACAACCAAGAGCTAAACAGGCACTAACAGCAAGAAGCCCCAGTTCCCTAAGGTAGGATATGGAGCAGGAGAGCTTGAGGATCTGTGGGATTTCACAGAAGAACTGGCCCAGGGCATTGCCCTTGCAAGGGGGCAGGGAAAATGTATTGGCTGTGTGCATGAGAGCAGTGAGAAAGCCACTGGCCCAGGCAGCTGCTGCCATGTGGGCACAAGCTCTGCTGCCCAGGAGGGTCCCGTAGTGCAGGGGTTTGCAGATGGACACGTAGCGGTCATAGCACATGATGGTCAGGAGGAAATACTCTGATCCAAGGAAGAACAGAAAGAAAAAGAGCTGAGCAGCACATCCAGTGTAGGAGATGTTGCTGGTGTCCCAGAGGGAATTGTGCATGGCTTTGGGGACAGTGGTGCAGATGGAGCCCAGGTCAGCGAGGGCCAGGTTGAGCAGGAAGAAGAACATGGGCGTGTGCAGGTGGTGGCCGCAGGCTACGGCGCTGATGATGAGGCCGTTGCCCAGGAGGGCAGCCAGGGAGATGCCCAGCAAGAGGCAGAAGTGCAGGAGCTGCAGCTGCCGCGTGTCTGCCAATGCCAGCAGGAGGAAGTGCCTGATGCAGCTGCTGTTGGACATTTGCTGGGGTTGCACATGGGGACCTGTTCATGGAGAAAAGGACAGTGACAAGTCAGGAGAGGCTGCTTGGAGCCAAACCTGGGCCATTCCCTGTAGACAATCCCTACAGCTGGGACACACTCGCCCTTCTACCTGCAGTGGGAAAACCTTTGGCTGCAATCAGAGCACAGTCACACTCCCGGGTCACCCTGGGATAAACCAGACCCTGCCCAGAGCAGAGGGATCCCTGAATGTCTCACCCTCTCTCAAGGTCTCTGGGCAAGGTCTCAGCACCCCCGTGTGCCAAGGACACTCATGGCTCCCTGGGCAAACCCAGCAGCATTTCCTCAGCTGTGGCAGCTCTGCCCTTCCCCGTGGGACACTCAGGGAACTCCCAGAGGCTCTGGCACAGATCTGCACCCAGGAGGGCAGCTCAGAGCCTGGCAGGGCACAGCAAGGAGATCCCTGGCTGTGCCCATGATGGGATCTCAGGGAGGGGGCTCAGCTCATTCCCCTTTCCCATGGACTGCTTTGCCCACAGCCCCACAGGTGCCAGGGGAGCTTGGACACCCCATTGCCATGGACAGCCCTGCCTGGCAGGAATGCCAAGGGCAGTGCCTGACTCAGCTGCTGCAAATGCCAGAGCCTCCCTGAGAGCAGCAGATAACAGTGCCAATGTCAGGGCAGGGCAGAAGCAAGAGCAGATGTTGTGGTGCTGTGCCTGAGAGGGCAGGGCAGAGACAGCCGGGCACTCAGGACAGTGTTCCCGTGCCCAGCTGTGCCCGGCACCTCCCACACACCAACAGTGCCCTCCTGCCCCAGCCCTGCTCTCTCCAGCCCCCTCTCCTTCCCTGAGCATCTCCCTGGGCCTGGACATTCCCTCCTGAGAGGAGCCTTGTCCCTGCCAGCGCTCACAGAGCCCATCCCAGCCTGCGTGCCCTGGCTGGGGCCCTACAGAAACCTGCCTGTGTGCAGGGCCCTGGCTGGGGCAGGCTCTGTGTGCAGCTGGGCAAGGGCAGCTCAGGAGAGCCCTGCTGGGCCCTGCAAAGGTGATGCTGCTGCTGTGCAGGGCTGAGGAGTGGCTGAGGGCCCTTTGGGAGGCTCCCAGCAGAGACACTGACCACCCAAAGTTACAGTTCTGGAGTCTCTCTGTAAATGCTCAAACATTCCTTTGATGATCCTGTGTGTCCCTTTCAACTCAGAATGTTCTGTGATTGTGGGATTACAATTCCTGTTCTGCTTCTCTCATCCCCTTGTTTTTTATAATCAAAAGAGAAAAAAATTCCCTTGCAACAGTGTTAGAACAGTAAAGTAAAAACCAGACATAAATTGGAAGCTTCCAGGTGTCCCAGTGGGGATGGGGCAAACCGGCCCCTGATTTCAGCAATTTATTAAGGTTGATTAATTAGGATATTTAACAGGAACATCCAATAGCAGATTCACTTACCCCAGTTACATGCCCCTGGTTCAATCCATTGGAGTAGGTCCAAGGGTTTCTTTGCCTTCACTTTTCGTTATGACTGCTCACATTCTGGTCAAAAAACAAAATGTTCTTCTTGTAGGTCCTCTTCCTGATAATAAGACTATACAGGATACTATATGTATTGTATACTACATGTATTTCAGGAATGCATTTAGACAATCAGCTTATTTTTCTAAAATCAAAGAAAAAGGTTAGGGAAAATAATGAAGTTAATAAATGATTATAGTTATAGATGTATATAATAGTAATAGAGTTCATTAAGAGTTTATTAGACCTAAAAATGAATATAGATTTATAACTATGTAATAGTAATTTATAGAGAAACAAATATATGAAAATTGTATAAAATAAAAAAAAATCTTTTTGTCATCACCCCAATGTTCCCATCCTTCTTCAAGCAGGAAATTGAAAACACTCTCAGGAAAGCTCCTGATCTTTCCAGCAATCCCAGGCTTACCTTCTTTGGGAGGTGCCCTCCGGAGCTGTGCCCAGGCTGGTCTGGAGCTGGGAGCAGCCCTGCCCCACCCAGCCCCTCTCAGCAGCAGCCCCTGCCCTGCTCAGGGCGGCTCCTTCCCCCCAGAGCTTCTCCCCAGCGCTGGGAGCAGCTGCCAGGGCTGGCTGAGAGCTGTCCCTGGCAGGCAGCAGAGTCCCTGCCCCAGCACAGCGCCCTGGGCTGCAGGACCCTGCTCTGCAGGACAGCCCTGGGCACCCCTGGCTGCTCTGCACAAGAGACAAGCAGAGAATGTACTCACAGGCTCTGCAGGCATTGGCATGTTCCAGCTGCAGGAGATGGCTCCAGGAGCTGCAGCTGCACTGTCCTGCAGCCAGAGGTTCCTGTGCCAAGGGCTGGCAGTGATTGTGCCCCAGGCACTTCTCAGCCCCTTCCCAGCCCTGACTGATTGAAGCTCTCTGTGCCTCTATGCTGTGCCCGGGCTGGCTGCAGGCAGTGCCCCAGCCCTGCTGGGCTGGCACAAGAGCTGCTCATCAAGAGAAATGTGCTTTTGAAGCTCTTCTTGGTGACCAGGAGCTGCCTCTGGGCCAGGAGCCCAGCCCAGCTCAGCAGCACAGACACAGCACAAGGACTTTAATCAGCCTCTGGGGCTTTGTGCTCAGGCCCTGAACATCAGTCCCTGAGAGGCAGCTGAAGAAACCTCTCCAGAACTCCAAGGCAGAATCCAACTCCAAACTTTCTTGCACTTTTAATGGGTCCCAGGGAGGGACACGACTGAGCAAGTGTCCCCAGGCCCCAGGGAGAGCAGAGAACTGCAGGCAGTGATGACAGGTGGGGACAAAGAGAAGCCAAGTCTTGGTGGCCTGGGGCACAGCAGGGTCTGTGCCAGCAAGGGCTGGGAGGAGACACCTTGTCCTGAGGCCCTGGGGCCTCCTGGCCCAGCCCCAGCCAGGCTGGGCACTGTCAGCCCCTTGTGCTGCCCTCAGCATCCCCCCCTAGCCCACATCCCAGTGGCCTCAAGGATCTGCTGCAAGGAGTCCTTGGGGAGCCTTGCTCAGCAATGGCCCTGGGGGCTCCTTCATGCTCCCTGCAGGGACTGCAGGTTTTTCAAAGGACTTTGGGTTTGGCTTTTGCCTTGCAGTCTCTGAGAGGTTTGTGCAATCATGGCCTCCAATTATCTGCTGTAATTACTCCCTGGAGAGGCTTTGTCAGTAACAACACTCAGTGGGGCTCATTAATACTTCAAGGTACTTCAGTTATTTGAAGGTACTTGGTGTTTCCCTTTTGATCCAGACTCTGTGAAAGGTTTGTGCAATCATGGCCCCAATTATCTGCCTTAACGAGTCCCTGGAGAGCTTTGTACTGACACTCAGTGGGGCTCATTAATACTTTGAGATACTCAAGGTTTTTGAGGTACTTTATGGATTTTCCTTTCTACACTGAGTCTCTGAGAGGATCTCATGCCATCCTGGCCTCCAATTCTCTCCTCCAAGGAGTCCATGAAGAGCCTCTGTTAAGGATGGACCTCAGAGGGACCCATTCATGCCTTGAGACACTTTGAGTTTTTCCTCTGACTTTGTCTCCTGGAAAGGTTTGTGCAATCTCCTCTCAGGCCCTGAGGTTGAAGGGCTCAGCTCCAAATGCACCACGGGGCTCATTAGGATGCAGCAAGTCCTGACAAACCATGGCTCTGCCTTGATTTCCCTCTAGTCTTGTTGAGTTCAGCAGGAAGTTTTCCTTTTACAGTTATGGATGGTATAAATAAGAAGCTTGACTAGGCCAATATTCAAGCAGCAATCAATTTATTAATTAATATGGTAAAGTATGAGCAATACAGCGCTGGGTACAGTGGGGGAAGTTTTCTCTCCAACTGCACACCGATAGTTGAGGCTTACAGGTATTTATAGGGGTACTCATCAGCTTTCTCAGCAGTTTCTATTCCAATTCTTACTCATCAGCAGTTTCTATTCCCAATTTTTACGTCACAATTCTATGTACTATTGTGATTTAGCTTTTCTCAGGATATATCCCAGAAAGGAGTATCCCCAGATGGTGGTGGTCCAGTTTCCAAAAGAAGAAAGACAAATCCCATCTGGTGAGGTCCAGCTTTCCAGATGTGGGTCCTCCTTTTAATTGCAGAGACTATAAATCTAACAACAGTGATGTCCAGCTTCCCTTGGCTGAAACTAGAAATCCTTGAGGTGATGTCCATCTTCCTTTCTCAAGCTGTTTTTCTCTGCTTTATTAAGGCATGAGATAAGCATGTTTCCTTTATATATATTCCAAAGCTATAGTTTCAAGGATACAAGCAATGTTCTAAAATTATACTTCAAAAGGTTATTATTGCAGAACTCTTTAAGGATTAACTACAAGCAAGAAGCAACATTCTTAATGCTTTAATGCCAATGCTCCTAAATCAACCAAGGTTAATTGCAAACAAAAGATGGGTTCAAAGGACTTCTTCCATGCTTTATTTTCCTCAGTTATTATTAGAATTCACAACTGTCCCATTGTCGGTCTCCACAGATGTCGCAATCACAAATACACTCATTGCCTGTGTGTACCTGACACGACACACAGCTTTGTATTTCACATCCCCCCGTGTCCCCCTGTGTTCCCCCGGGCAGGGAGCTGCTCTGGCCCGGGATGGCCGGGCCCAGCCGCGGGGCCTCGCCGGCAGCGGGCAGGAGCCGGCCGGGGCTGCGGGACACGGCGGGGGTGCCCGGCTGCAAAGCAGCTCTGGCTCCCGCCAGGGAGCTGTGGGCAAGGGGCTGCAGCCGTGCGGGAGGAAAGCCGCTGGGCCAGCCCCTAACGCTGCCCCGCAGGAAGGAAGGGCAGGAGGAAGCTGACAAATGAGCTCGGAATGTGGCAGTGCAGAGATGAAAGGACAAGTGCCCTTGGGGGCCGGGGCTCGGGGCCAGCCCTCGGGCACGGCTCCGAGCGGCTCCTGAGCCGGCCTAAGGGCCGCCTGTAAGGATTGCAGGCGGCAGCCGAGAGCAGCAGCGCTGGCAGTGCCAGCCGGGCCCCACGGCCACCTGCCCGTGCCTTCGCAGCCCGTGAGGGCCGCGGGCTCTGCAGCGCCGCTCCCGCTCCCACAGCCGGCCCGGAGCCTCAGGGCTGCCCCGCAGGCGCCGCGGCAGCAGCAGCGGCCTCAGGGCCCGGCCCGGGGCTCAATCTGCTCAGCCCGGGGCCAGAGCCACAGCAGGGGGGAAGGAGCTGAAGGAGCACCAGGGAGCCCGGGGAGAGACAGGCTGTGAGACAAGGCTCTGCCTATAATTTTAACAGTTTTTATTAACCTAATAACTATATACAATGTGAGATGCAAAGCTATGTTTCGTGTCAGGTACAAACAGGCTAAGTGTGTACTTGTGAATGCAAAATGTGTGGACATTGACAATGGGATAGTTGCAAATTCTAATAATAACTGAGGAAAATAAAACATGGAAAAAGGCCTTTGAACCTATCTTTTGTTTGCAATTAACCCTGGTTGATTTAGGAGCATTGGAATTAAGGTGTTAAAGATGTTGCTTTTTGCTTGCATTTAATCCATAAAGAGCTCTGCAATAAAAACCTTTTGAAGTATAATTTTAGAACATTACTTGTATCCTTGAAACTATAGCTTTGGAATATATATATAGGAAATATGCTTATCTTATGCCTTATTGAAGCAGAGAAAAACAGTTTGAGAAAGGAAGATGAACATCACCTCAAGGATTTATGGTTTCGACCAAAGGGAAGCTGGACATCACTGTCGTTAGATTGATAGTCTCTGGAATTAAAAGGTGGACACATCTGGAGAGCTGGACTCCACCAGATGGGATTTGTCTTTCCTCTTTAGGAAACTGGACCATCACCATCTGGGGATACTCCTTTGAAAATACATCCTGAGAAATTCAAATCACAATAGTGTATAGAATTGCGATGTAATCATTTGGAATAAAAATTGCTGATGAGTAAAAATTGGAAATAGAAACATCTGAAAAAAGCTGATGAGTACCCCTATAAATAGCTGTAAGCCTCAACTATCGGTGTGCAGTTGGAGGGAAAACTTCCCCCACTGTACCCAGCGCTGTATTGCTCATACTTTACCATATTAATTAATAAATTGATTGCTGCTTGAATATTGGCCTAGTCAAGCTTCTTATGCATAACATGCCTCACAACCGCTGTCAAGGACAGAGCTTGAAGCCCTCCCCAAGGACTGAGACTGAGACCCTTCAAATTCTAACCCAGGGGTGCTGGCCTGACTGGAGCAGGGTGTCTGCCATGGGAAGCGGGATGTTTCCCATAGGAACCAGTCCTGAAACAACGGGCCCCGCTCACTGCTGGCACCGATTTGTGCTCGAATATTGGCCTAGTCAAGTTTCTCATTTAGAACGGTCCCAAAGGGATCTGGGCTGATCAGGATCCAATGGCTGCAGTAGGTGTGCCATTCCTAAATCCAGTTTGGGAGAGCCACGGCCGTGTTGCTGTGTGAGCTCTGAGGTATCTGATGGTGGGAGATCCTCAGGTTTGTCCTGTTTGCATCCCCAGCTCCTGTAGAGCCGCTGTCAAACAGCGCCAGGGAATGCTCCTGGCACTGACCCTGGCCTGGCTCAGGGCTCAGCTTTCCTCCATCAATCCCACTTCAGATCTTCACTCTGGGGGGAAGGTGTTAGTGGGTTGGGAGCAGCACAATCCAGAGAATTGGAGGATGGCTTTATGTTGGTAATTCTGGGAATGGGTTTCTCTGGCAGGATGCTGGACACCAGGGATTTCTGCCCTCCTTTCTCAGGAGAGTTTGGGTTTCTCGTGTTAGTGATGTTCCACAGCTCCCACCATCCCTGCTCCTTTCATTGACACTTCCCCAGCTTCCCAGTGTCCTTTCTGAGGGGGAAGAAAGGAACATCCATGGTGGCACCCCTTGGCTGCCTGGGGCTCCAGCTGCTCCTGGAGCTGCAGCGTGTCCGGCACAGCCGCTGTCAGTGGGGCTGGGCCTTGGTTCAGGCCCCACAGTCCCCGTCAGTGCCCACTCCCCACTGGGCTCACGCTCTGGCCGTGTGGGGCTGCTGAAGGCTCAGCGGCTCTGGCTGAGCACTCCCAGCTCTGCAGCTCCTGACTCATCCCAGGGATGGGGTCCCGCAGCCCCGGTCGGGGCCGTGTTGCCAACGGGGCCCTGCTTTGGGGTGGCCATGGGTACCTGCTGTTCCTCCACCCTCAGCAGCCCCACAGCAGAAGGGTCCTCTGAGAGCCCAGGCAAGGGATCCAGCTGTGCAATTCCCTCTGTGTCCACAGCAGCTCTCCCCAAAGTCCTTTGGGCTCCCTGAAATCCTGTCTCCTGAGGTGATCCATGCCAGGGAGTCCCAGGGCCTCTGAGCCAGTCCCAGGGGGTGTTTTTGCCATTCCCAGTCGTGGTCACTTCAGCTGCTGATGTGCTCAGGCCTGAGTGGCAGCCCTCAGCCAAGAGCTGGCTTACAGGACAAACCCTGGGCATTATGTGACTAACACCATCAGTTTTAGTTAGCTAAAAATAGATGACCAAGGTGCTTCTGCAGCTGTTTAACACCAAACCAGCTGCTTTGGAGACTTTCACATAATCTTGTGTAGTTACCTGCAAGAAAAGTATTACTCTAAGAAATTTTCCCAACTGACATGAATAGAGGCTTGTAGGATATTTTAGGGGAAACCCTCCAAGCCAAGGGACTGGGCTCTGGCCAAGTCCTGGGCCCTCCTGCTCAGCAAAAGTGCCAAGAGATCCAGGAGTTTATGTGCTAGAAGTATCATCAAGTCACTTTGACTTGCTCATTTGGGCCTATGAATGCTGAACCCACTTTTGGAGCAAATTTGGAGACCTCACCTGCTATTGGATGCACCATGTAGGATTTTCCAAAGTGCTTGGACTAGTTCTCCAGGTCCTCACTGTGAAATGGGGCTCCCTAGTGCCTGCGGACTCTGGATGATGGTAAAGTGTTTAGGCAATTGGGGATGTGTCTTTCTCAGTCCCTATCCTTTCTCTCCTGTAATAATGATTAGGTGCATTACCTTGCTTCTTTTTGCTTGTTGCTAAAGCCAAGCATGTAGTTGTATTGAATGTATAATTTTAATTTTGTGTTGCCTTAACACTCACAGTAAAATAAGACCATTCTTCCCATTGGTTTCTGTGTTCTTTAAATCAGCCCTGTCAGCTGGCAGAACAGGTATCAGAACCTGATGAAAGCCAGGCTCTGCTGTGATCTAGCTGGGCCCATGGAATGCAGAGGGCCACTGTCAGTCCATGGAACCCATGGAAGCAAGGCTCAGATGTGAGAAAGGCGTGCACCAAGGAACCCCAGAGACCCTGATGGAGCCAGGGCTGCAGGGTGTCACAGAGGGAGGGACCTCATGGAAGCAGGAGAGCATTGTGAGGCTGGGGAACAACGTGGCACCAAGGTTCCTCTGGGACTTGACAGAACCCCATGGACGTGGATGGCCCCAAACGGGGCCCAGAGACACTTCCCAGACAAAGCCCAGGGAGGGGGATTTGCTTTATTCAGCACCAGGTGTGCAGGGATATCTCCTCCTGACAGCACACAGCACACAGAGATTACAATGGATGGTTATACTCTATGCACATTCATGGTTTTCCTTAGAAAAGGTGTGGTTATGCAAACGATCTCTCAGCACTCATTACCATCATTAGCGTGCGCCAGGCGCAGGCGCA
Organism: Agelaius tricolor; assembly: GCF_023055355.1. NCBI lineage: Eukaryota > Metazoa > Chordata > Aves > Passeriformes > Icteridae > Agelaius > Agelaius tricolor. The sequence continues at coordinate 1,028,186 of NW_027269333.1, forward strand.
GTGCGCACTGGGGAAGTGGCACTGAGGAAGGCACTGGGGAAGTGCTGGCACTGAGGAAGGCTCCGCGTCTTCCTCGGGGGTCTCCTGATGAAGGCTGGACGTCTTCATCGCCGTGCCCTTTGCACCTTTCTCCTCTAGGCATGCACAGTCTCTTGTTGGCTGTTTCAGCAATTTCCTCACTGGTTTTAGCAGGCTCTGCCCTTCATTTCTGCCAATTTTGTTCCCTGTTTCTTGCCAACTTTCATCCTGTGTCTTGAGCTTGTGGCTGAATATTTGCAAGCTTCCATATTGGGTGCAGTGTCTCTTATTCTTGCCCAAGTATGCCTGGGCACAGTGCTTTTAACCCTTTCATAGCCAAGGACTGGAGAGCCACTCCTGGACCCTGGGAATTCCTGCAGGTGCACCCAGCTTTGCAGGCAAGGAGGCTCCAACCTCACTGTGAGAGGGCCCAGCTTTTACACTGTTAAACAAACAAGCTGACACCACTGCTAGTGTGGGAACATCTGGTTTCATTCTCCTGATTGGCTTCTCCCAAAGCCCATTTCCCCAGTGGGCCATTGTTAAGGGCATGGAGCACATCTGGGAGATGGGTTCTCCATGGGCAAAGGTTCCCATCTCCTCATTTTTTCAACTGCTTTTTAAACAACCCCTTCACCCGTGCAACCAATCCTGCAGCTTGTGCATAGTCTGGTACATGAAAAACCCTGCAGGCTTAATCACTGAATTTTTCACAGGAACAGACAAAGCACTCTGCATCACAGTATCAGCAAACCCTGTAAAAACAGCCAATTTCCTCCCTTCCTCCTTTTTTCACTGTATACAATCTCACAAAGTTGACCACTGACATCAGGGTCCTGGCCAATCCTGTTCTGTAGGGTATTTAGTGTTACATCCCTGAGCAGCCAAAGATACCAAATTAGTATTGTCAGCACTATTTCACATTATTATAATTTTATATGGAGATATACATTTGATATAGATAGACAGACCTAGACATACATATAAAAATAGATAACAAATATATATGAAGGTCTTATTATCCTATAAATACATATATAGTATTTTATTATATTGATATTTCCCTTGCACCAATGCATCTGAGCTCAAGATTAAAACCTTCTTCTGTTGCTCCACGTGGGAACATTCCAACAATAATTGTTCCTTCTGAAGGCGCTGTTTCCAATGTACTCTTAACAAATTCATCTTTGTCTGCCCAAACCCACAAGTTCTTTTCCTTTTCCATGTGCAATTTTTGGATGCATTTGAAGCCATCCAGGGGTGCAGCCTCTTTTACCCGACTGCCCCACTGCTCCCACGGGGCTCCCACCTCAGCCCACTCCAGAGCCAGGGAACTCCAGGGAAGGGCTTCCCATCTGGGAATTTCTGATGGCACTGATTCCTCACATTGACACTGAACAAGTGACATTTTGTTGGGATCTGGCCAGACTGGGCCAGTTTTGTTTTGCCAGTGGGCAGGGTCAGCACCAAAGACACAGACACCAACGGAAGGAATCAGTGTCATTTCCTGCAGCTCAAAGCAGCAAAGAATCACAACAGGAGCAGCTCAGCAATGCACCCAACCATCCCCACCAAAGATTGCCTGCAGTGATTGAGAAAGATCCAGCCCCGGTTACCCTCAGCCTTTACCATCGCCCAGACCCACACAGCAGCTGGGGAAGCTGTCACAGCCAAGGGCTGCAGAGCCACTCCTGGGCACTGGCAATTCCTGCAGGTGCCTCCAGCCACAGGTGAGGCTCCAACCCCGCTGGGAGAGGGCCCAGCTCTGACAGTGCTGAATGGACAAACTGACAGCACTTCTAGTGTGGCAACATCTGCTTTCATCCTCCTCTTGGCTCCCTCCCAAAGGCTGGCCAGGGCCCCAGGAGGAACCAAGGGAGCTGACTTTGACCATTCAGCCCCAAACAAGGCCAGATGTCAGATTTCATGGCCTTGTCTGTCTTCTAAATACACAAAGGTCAATACATGTTTCACTAATGAGTGGCTACATCTATCACAGTGCTAATGACCATGCATATTTCATTAGGGAGCAGATACAAAGATAACCTTTGGTTGGAAGGTTCATCCAGAGGCCACCTTGGGCTCAGGGCCTGCTGTTCAGGCCTCACTCAGGGCTGCTGTCCAGGCCTTGGCACTTCAGGGACGTGGTTTAGTGCTGGGCTTGGCACTGCTGGCTGAGCGGCTGCACTGGGTGAGCTCAGAGGGCTTTTCCAACAGAAAGGATTCTGTGATTCCATGATTCTATCCACTGCATTCAGCTGGGGCTATTTGAGCAGTATTACTTTGCTCCAAAAGTTCCCTCTTGCCCAGCTCCTGTGGCCTGAGGCTTCAGCTCCTTCAGCTCCTGGTGCTGAGCTGCTCGTGCTGAACGAGACCACTCGGAGAGAAGAACACAGTCCATGCAATTCCTTCTGGGACACGGAGGGGGGAGGCTGTGCAAACAGGAGCATTGTTTGCTGTGGCCTCCTCTCTGCCCTTCACGCCTTTCAGCGCTTTGAACCAGCCCAGAGCTTTCTCCAAGAGTGCAATGGAGCAGCTGTTCCTGCTCCTGGCTCTGGCTCTCTCCAGTCTCTGTCCTTGCCTGCTTCTGTCCCTCGTGCTGTGCCCTCTGTTCCCCCAGGGCTGGCTAGCTGCTTCCCAGGACTGTGGCACTGGCACAGATCCAGTGCTCCAGAGCCCCCTTTCTGTGCCCTTGGAGCTGCCTGGGCACAGCAGCCTTTTCCATCTGCAAGCTCCCCATGGACACGGAGTGCCCAGCTCCGTTCCCTGCACAGCCTCCAGGAGCCCAGGGCTGCCATCTCAAGTCCCTGCTGGCACTGGGGGCTCCCAGGTGCCTCAGGCTGCTGTGACACCGCTGCACACGGGAGGGAACAGGGGCAGGGGCTGTGCTGAAAGTCAGCTCCATCTGCTGCTGCTGCTGCTGCTGCTGCTGCTGCTGTGGGGTCATTTGTGCAGCCCTGGCCCAGAGTCAGGGATCAGATGCTGCCAGTCTCTTCCAGCCCTGGCTGCTCAGAGTTTGGGCCTTGGAGCCTCAGGTGGGCAGAGGCAGCTGCTCCTGGTCCCTCTGTGTGCCCATGTTCAGCAGTGCTGCTCCATCAGGCTGTGCCCAGCAACGGGGAAAAGCCTCAGGCCTGCAGGGCCAGGAGCTGCTGGGCTCTGCCTGAGCAGCTCAGCCAGCAGGAAGGGAGCTGCTCCACATGGGAACCAGGAGCAAAGGACATTCCTTATATAGGACATGTTTTCTATTTAAAGGAAAAAAACAGGGAAAAGGGAAAAAAAATGTAAATTGTAAAAGATAAGAATAAAATCCAAGTGTTAGTAAAAAAAAACATAACATAATATTAGTGAAAAAAACAAAACATAAATGCAAAGTTACATTCTTTGCATTAAGAGGTACATGATCTTTTGAAAAAGAGAACTCATTTATTTATATTGTAAATCTGCTGATGCCATGGATCCATCTTACTGACCTCAGCAGCCTTTTAAAAGGTTTTGGGCTTTGTTTCCAACATTGCTATTTTAAATTGTGCTCGAAGCAAGAGGAAATTGCTTTGTGCCCTGCCAGCTCCAAGCAGGACTGGGAATGGAAACTCTGTCAAAGCCCAAATCCTTTAGAAGATGACCTTCCTTCTCAGCCTGGAAATGAGCTGCACATTCCCTTTGAAACTGTCAGGGATTTCTTAAACACACAAAGTCCCACTGACAGCTTTTTGCTCTGGTTTGGCAGTGCAGAAGGGCAATTCTCCATTCATCACCTCCAGACTGCACTGCCTCAGGAGCACGGCCCACTTGCCAGCTTTGGCCCACTCGTGGCACTTCTAGAGGAGGAAGAAAGTGCAACTGCACCATTCCAGCCAATCAAGAAGGAAGAATGGGACAGACAAAACAGCCTGTGCAGATGCAGGCATTCAGCTGCGACTGTGGAGAGTTTGGGTCCTTGCCAATTGGATGTGTGTCCCCAGCTGCAATCTCTGGGCCTGCAGCAGAGTCTCACTCAGCTGCCAAAGCAGAAAGCTCAGGCGCTGTGCTCGCAACAGGCTCGTCTGATGCAGAGCTGTCAGAGCAATGTGAGGGCAGAGCCAGCCCAGCTGGGCCCAGGGCTGAGCCCAGCAGAGCCCTGGCAGAGCCCAGAGCAGCCTCAGCAGCCGCAGAGCCCGGCTGCAAGGAGAGAAAGCAGAAAGTGCCTGTCAGCTGAGGGCTCCTGTGCCCTTGTGCCAAGGCCTGCGGTGCCCAGGCCGTGCTGGCTGTGCCCAGAGCTGTGCCCAGAGCTGCCCATCCCTGCTGCCTTTGGCAGCAGAGCAGGAGGGCAGCACATGTGCCCAGCCTGCAGCCAGCCACGGCACATCCAGCCCTCAGCAGCTGCCCAGAGCAGGATGCTCCTGTGCTCGCTGCCATCTCCCAAAAGCTCTGATCCCACCCTGCCAAGCACACAGGGACCCACCTCACGCCAGCCACGGCTGCAAGAAAAGCTGCTCCCAAACCATGGCCTCAGCCTTCTCCAAGGGCACCGCCCATCCACGCCACAGCTGCTCCCAAGCACTGCCCCATCCACACTGGACCACCTCGAACGCTTCCTCTGGAAAAACAAACAACACATTCTTGAAAAGAGATTAGATGCACAAAGGGAAAACAAGAAAAACGGGAAAAACTCTTATCTCTGTCAGGACCTTGAGGAAGGCCCAACTCCTACATGGTAGGTAAAAACCCAGCCATGGCTGAGGGAAGCCCACACTTTCTCTCTTCCCCCCTGCACTGCCCCCAAAATCACGGTGATCCCAAAGCAAACAAGGGAGGCTGAGCAGCCCAAGCCCTTCCTTGCCTGCACAGCAAAGCAGCCCCTGCACAGGTTCTGGAGTCCCACCTCTGCTCCCACCATGGGGCTTTGTTTGTGTCGGGCTGGCTGCCCCAGCCCCAGCCCCAGCCCCAGCCCGGGGCACGGTGGGTGCTGGGGGCTGTTGGCAGGGCCAGGAGCCCACTCCCATTTTGTACCCAGCCCAGCCCATCCCCACAGCCCTGCCAAAAAGCAGCTGGGCAGCGACTGAAGGATGAGCTGCATCTGCCCCAGCAAAGGGGGAACCTTTGCTTCCCTGCCAGGCTGGGCCATGACCAAATCTGGCAGAATTTCCCTGCTGGGGACTCATCTGCAAATTCCCTGTGGAGCCTTGCTTTGAAGAAGGTGCCAGAATCAAAGTCCATCACCTTCAGCCTCCAGGGGCCAGGCTGAGGAAGAGCTTGTCATCCTGGCTGTCTCCAGCAGCAGCAGCAGCAGCAGCAGCAGCATCCCCACCCAGTAGAGCTTCTCCAGGGGCTCCTGCTCCTTCCCTGGGGGGAGACCAGGCTCTCAGGGCTCTGCCCAGGGCCCCAGCTGTCAGGGAACCAGGACAAACAAAACCAGCTTGGATGGCGGCCACCAGTGCTGGGCAGAGCAGCTCAGCTCCAGCACAAGGGCTGCGTGTGCCCATCCCATGGCCCCGGTGCAGTGACACAGGCAGCACAAAAAGGTCTGGCTTCCTCAGCTTCTCATTGCCAAGGCATGTGTGGAGCTGGAACTTACCAGGGCCCTGGATACTCCAGGGACCTGGAGAACCATTCCCAGCAATTGGGAAAATCCTAGGTGCTCTATCCACCCATAGATGAGGTCTCCAAATTTGCCCCAAAAGTGGGTCCAGCTTTTAGAGGCCAAAATGAGCAAGTCCAAGTGACTTGATGGTATTTTTAGCCCAGAAAGCCCTGCTGCTGATGGCACACTTCACAATCAGCAGGGGACACAGCAAGGCCAAAGCCCAGACCTCTGCTGGGAGCCTTTCCCCTCAAACACCCTTCAAACAAACCTCCATGCAAGTCAGTTGGGAAAGTTTCTTCAAAGGAGACCTTGCTGGCACACAACTACACAGGGTTATGGGAAAGATTCTAAAGCAGCCACTCTGGAGTCAAAGAGCCAGCCCTAAAAGTCCTTGTCATGTGTTTGTAGCTAAATCCCACTTTGGGGGAGTTGAAGGAGTTTGGAATGAACTAGAGAGAAGACCTGTGAATTTTTTAGATGATGCCATTGCTTTTTCTTCTCTTCTACATAGACAGGAAGGGTGAGTTTGGCTCCCATCTCCACCGCACGGCTCACAGGGCCGCAAGACTTGTAGTTCCAAGAGCTTTGAAGGATTTCTTGGCCAAGAAGACACGGCCAACAAGGATATTTATGTTTTGGAGCCAATCCTTCAATATTTCCTCTTAGGGACTCATGCTCTCGGGGTCTCTAGCTGCTCAGAGTGACCCCAAGATAAGTTAGAAAGTCTCTTTTCCCAGCCCCGTGGTCGAAGAAGGAGTAAGAGCTCTTCATTTCTCGGTCTCAAGGTTGTTTCTTGTATCTTATCTATAAAATTCTTTCTCCTGTCCTGCCGAGGTCTGCTCAGCAAGACAGTCTAAGGCACTCTGCCTCCCCCGGGGCGGTTTTATCTTTTTATAGTAAAAACAACTACCTGTACAATATTTACAATTACTTTCCCATACCTATCATCTCCGTTAGACTGTGAGCTTCTACTCTAAACCAATCGAAAAGTGCCAACATCACAGCAGATGATGGAGGCCAAGTAGAAGAAGGAGAAAGGCTGGACATGCCCAGATTCCTCCATCTTGCCCCCTGAAGCCCCATTCTAAAAACCCCCAAAATCTATTTTTCCACTCTGTGATAAATTCCCTTTCATTTTGTGGCTTGTCATTCTTCATACAAGGTTGGGAATTGTTTTTTCCAAGGGCTAAATCAAAGGCACAGGGGTCTTGGGCTCTGTGCCAAGGTCTCTGAGCCCTCTGACAGGGTCTCGAGTCCTGCAGGGCAGCCCGAGGAATTTCCTGGCTTCCCACATCATGCTACAGTGGAAGCTTCCTTAGCCAATCATGCCATGACGCAACAAACCTACAGCACTGCATCCTAAACTTCTTGTTTACTGTTGTAACTATTTTGATGTTTTCTAGATCTTGAACTCTAAAACTCTAAACATTCCTCCACTTCAACTTTCCTCCCCGTGTCTCTGCTAGAAACTAGAAATTCGCATTCTGGCTTCTAGCACCTGTGTTCGGAAGCCCTTTCCAAGGTCTCAGATCAAATGCTGTGTTTAATTCTAAGCTTTGCTGACAAGACCAAAGGTCTGACATTTCCCTGCATTTGGCTTTCCAACAACACTGATGCTGTTAGTTGCAGAGTGCCCGGGATCTGTCTTGCAAGTCAACTCTGGCAGGAAGAAGGCGGCTGCCAGGGGGCTGCTTGTGGCCTCTGACAGCCCCATTGCTCAGGGCTTGCCAGCGCCCCAGCCCCTCAGGCCCTGCCCCAGCCCGGCCAAGCTGCCCGGCAGCAGCGCCGCAGCCCCACAGCAGCTCCAGAGCAGCCCCAGCCAGAGGCACCTGGGAGCCCTCAGCAAGGCAGGCAGCAGCAGACGGGCAGGAGGGCACGGATGGCGCTTCCTGCCTGGCACAGGGCTTGTGGCCATCTCCAGGCACCGCTCTGGCAGGGATCCCCGCAGCTCCGGCCCCTGCCCAGCCGCTCTGTGGGCAGCACAAAGGCTTCCGCAGAACCACCACAGGCCAAGGGGCTTCTGGCCATTTTCCCTGCAGCACTGCATGCATGGGCAGCATGCTAAGTAGAAGCACGCTTTTCTCCACTTTCCCTATGCCCTATGAACCCTGGGCAGCAAAGAAAATCTCCTGAGAGTGTGTATATTATAACACGGTATATATTTACATCGGGTAAAAGATAGAATGGAAGAAAAGAAAAATCTTAAAGAAAAGTAAAAATCCCCACTGGCTCAGGCTGCCCCAGCAAAGAGAGCCTCCCGGATCAGCTGTCCTCAGAGCTCCAGCAGTGCAGCCAGCCGAGCCGTGAGAGACGAGGCCGAGTGATCCATGCCCTGTGCAGCTGGTCGTGCAGCCTCTGGAAGATGGAATATCGCCCGCTGGCTGTTGCTCGGAGGACATGCAGTGTTTCAAGGGCCAGCTCTGACACGGCACTGCTCATGTCCTCCGTCAGGCGTTCCAGGGCTGCAAGAGAGAGGAACAGAGCCATGGTCAGATGCCGGCTCTGCGGGGAGCCGAGGAGAGCACCCTGCCAGGGCCATCCCAGCCGGCTCTTGCCATGGCCAGGAGGGAGCAGGGAGCAAGGGGATCAGGCCGAAGCTGCTGGCCACCAATGGCCCACTTGGCCCTGAAATCTCAGTGTACTCTACCCCCAGGAGCAGAGCCCTCCGCAGCCGGGGCAGGGCTTGCAGCTCTTCCCCCGGCAGCCCCTGCTGCCAGCCCGCTGGCCTCACTCACCAGTGCAGATCAGCTGCAGCTCTTGCTGCTGCCCCCTCAGGTGCCGCCCGGCCATGCCTGTGAACACAGAGCCTGTCACGGCGCCAGCGGCACAGCTCCCTGCCAGCGGCGCTGCCGGCGCTGTGGCCACACGGGCTGCTGGCCCGGCAGGGCTCAGCCCGGCCCTTGGCGCACGCTGCCGCCCCAGGGCACGGCTGCCAGAGGGCGGCAGCAGCAATGCCCAGCCCAGGCGGGGCTCCACGGCGCCGGGCCCGGCTGGCGCTGCCGGGGCAGCAGGCGGGGCCGGGGCCGAGCTGCGGCGGGACGGGGAGGGAGCCCGGGCTCGTGGCTCACCCATGAACCTGATGGCCGCCTCTCGCAGGGGCTCCTGTGGGCTCTGCAGGTAACGCAGGGCCCGGCGCAGGTGCTCGGCCGCTCGGCTCCTGTCCTCTGCCAGCTGCAGAGAGCGGCAGGAGGGAAGGGTTGGCGCGGGCTCAGCCCCTGGGCCGGGCGCTGCCTGCGCCCAGCCCCGGCCTCCCCTGCCCGCACAGCCCTGAGGCGCGGCCACAGCAGCCGCTGGCCAAGGGCTCCCGAGGGCAGGGGGCAGAGGGCCGGCTGCTGCCCGGGGAGCCGCGGTGCCGGCCCGCAGCCCCGCCGGGCCGGGGCTCCATGGGCACCCGGCTCGGGCACACGGGAGCCTGGAGAAGAGCCCCCGCGGCCTCTGGCTGCAGCTGCGGGCAGGGGCACAGCTGCCCGGCCCCGCACACTGAGCACCGCCCTCAGGGGCCTTCTCCAGGCTGAGCCTGGGCGTTCTCGGCTTCTCTTACCAAGCACTCGCCAAACCTCCATGTCTGATCCACCTGGAGCATTTGTTTGAGATTCCGCCTCTTCAGGAATCCGGCTGCAGAGTGCAGCGTTTCCCGGGAGGCCTGGAGAGCAGCAGAGACGCGGTGTTGGCCCCACAGGCCAGGGCACAGGAGCATCCCAGTGCCACAGCCTGGAGGAGGCTGCAGCCCGCAAGGTGCCAGGGCAGGAGGCAGCCCAGTCCCCTGCCAGGGGGACAGCAGGTGGCCACAGGTCCTCACCTCAGCAACAATCTGATTCTCATCATGGCAGTGGACATAGAGTGGGACCAGGCTCTGGCGAACGTGGGACTTCAGGGCCTTTCTTCCATCTTCTCTTAAAAAGTCCAGCATCTCTTGAAAGACACACATGGAGCTCAGCTGCACCCGGATATCATCCTGTAGGAGAGGAAGGGCAAAAGACCTCAGCATCAGCTGCTTCAGGCCCCCCAGGGCACAGGCCTGCATCTGCACAGGGCACCAAGTGTCTGGGCAGCAGCCGGCGGCCGTGGCTGTGGGCACAGAGCCTTACGTGGTCAAAGAGTGGCAGGAGCGCCTCAGCCAGCTGCAGGGCAATGGGGGTGGCTATTGGGGCACCCCCAATATCCAGGAGCAAATATCGGAGTAGAAGAATGGTCATCCTGATCATGTGGCTATCATTTTCCTGCAGGAGCTCCACAAGACTTTGGGTCAGGCTCCCCATTTTTTCAGCCTGTGCAGAACACAAGTTTGTGAAAGGCCAGTCTGCTGCCGCAGGGCCCAGAGGCCAAAGGCCTGTCCCAAAGCACTGGGGCAGCTGAAGCGGGAGGCAGGAGAGCTGGGAGCAGCTGCCCCAGGGCCCCAAGCCCAGGCAAGGCCAAGCGACTGCCTTGCCCGGCCCCACGCTGCCTGCACGGCTTCAGCCACTGCCCCCTTCTCACCATCAAGGGATTCTTGCCCAGCACTACGAGGCCTCTGAGTGCCAAGTAACGCCTGGCCCTGTGCTCGCTCTGCAGGTTCTGTGCCATGATCTGCAGAACACTGTCACTGCATTCCCTCAAGTCCAGGCACTCGAGGACCTGAAAGGCACAGGGCAGTGACAGGGAGCCGGCCGGCAGGAGCCCGGAACCGCACAGGGCCGGGCCCAGGCAGCAGCACACGGCACGGGCACCGTCCTGGCAGCTGTGCCTACGAGAGGGCAGAGAGCTGGGAGGCAGCGCTGGCCTTGAGGCTCACCTCCACAAGGAATGCCAGGGCAGGGAAATCCCAGTATGGCATCTCTTGGCCGAGCATGGCGAGCAGGTAGAATGCAATCCCAGAACAAAAGTGTAGGGCTGAATGGGAAATTTCTCTAAAAAGAGGAAAAAGGAAACAAGACCCTGAGCCAGTGGGGCAAATCTCTCCCAGGAGTGACTCACAGAGTTCTCATCTTTCCCCAACACCCTTCCAGCAAGGAAGGGGACCTGGGCCACTCGGGAGTTGCTTTCTCATGGGCACCCTCCTCTCCCAGCCTTTTCCAGTCTGCTTGGCTGTCCCGCAGTGACAAGGCCCTCTGGCCCATGACCAGGGAAACTTTGCAGGACACCCCAGGCACAGAGCACAAATGTCAGAGGCAGTGGGGAAAAGGGGCTCTCACCTGGCCAGCAGAGCCACGGCAAAGTGGTGGGTGTCAAGAGAGAGCAGCGTGTCCCAGCCACACCTGCGTTCCATTGCCACCACCACATCCTCACAGCGGAGAAGGCAGAGCAGGGACTTCAGGGTGCGCACTGCAAACCTGTGTGCACAGCAAAGGCCAGGTGACACTGGCAGCACTGGCTCCTTGGCAGGCCACGTGGCAGGGACAGGAGGAGTGGGATGGAGCACCTGTTGGGGCTGGTGGCAAGGCCGTGCTCTTGCTGGCATCGCTTCCAGAAGGCATCGACCTCCTCTGGCATCTCTTCTGTGCTGAAGAACACTTGGAAGAGCAGATGCACAAATAGGCGGGGGAAATACACCTTCAATATCCGTGGCAGACAGGACACCTGCAGGATCTTCCACATCACCACGGTTGCCTGCAAGGGACAAAGGCCCCCGAGACAGCGCTCAGTGCCCAGGCGTCCGTGTGGCAGGGCCTGAGCGTGGCAGGGAGAGGCCCGCAGAGACCTTGGCAGGGGGAGCACGGGGCCTGCTGGGCCCGAAGCTGCCCCTGGGCCAGGTTTCAGGCCAGCACCTGAGGCAGGCAGATGCAGTGGGGGAAGGAGGATGGAGAGCTGCTGGAGAGGCGGCCTTGGGGCCAGCAAAGGCCACTTGCAGAAACTCACAGCCAGGTTAAAGACAGCCGTTTGGTCCCCATCGGAGGTGCACGTGCTGTGCACTGGCCAGCTCCCCAGCACATCCAGGAGGATCAGCTGTGCCAGCTCGGCAGTCCTGGCTGAGCCCATGATGGTCTTCCACATGGCCATGGCAGCTCTGGGGGGTCAGAGCTCTGTCTCAGGGGGGTCTCAGCCACAGCAGCGTGGGGAGCTGAGCTGGCTGCCAGCTCTGCCTCTGCCCACTGGCCCTGGCCAGCAGCAGCCAGGCAGCCCAGGCCTGTGGGGACAGAGCCCTGAGGGGCAGGCAGGGAGCATGGCAGCAGGCTCAGGGGCTGACGTGCCAGGGCTGGGAAAGGCAGCAGCCAGAGGGCCCTGGAAGTCTCTGTTGCTCAGACACCTGCGGCAGGCTGTACAGGCTGATGGGCTGGGGAGGCCTGAGCCCTCTGGGCAGGTGGGCCCCATACCTGTCACAGGACGGGGCCACACGCAGCAGCGTCAGGACTGCGTCATCTGGCTGTGCTTCCGTCAGATCCAGCAGGGCCTCGTCCAGCCTGGCTTCAGCACAATCATTGGCCACGAGCCACTGGTGGATGAACCTCACCATGGCAGGCACCTGGAGAAGGCACAGGGAGACTTGGGAAGCTGCCAGGGGGAGCAATGTTCCCAGCTTGCCCAGAGAAGTGCTTCCCTTCCCCGCGCGCTGCCATGTGGCCTCAAAGGCTCACAGCAACCAGCATGCGTGGCTTGGGAGGCCAAGCAATTCCTGGGAGGATCAAACCCTGCCCACAGGCTGCTTACTTGGTTTGGATAGTAAAAAACTTCCTCTACAAGCATACACAGGAGGGCAGCGCTGGGCTTGGTTTTTTTAGATGGGCGAGTATGGTCTGAGCCCAGTGCCCATGGCCATGGTCTCTTCCTCCTGCATTCTCTTGATGAATTTGCAGATGAACTGTAAGAGAAGGGCAGGAAGCCGGGGATGTTGCATGGAGTGCTGCACACACGGTGCTGGGCTGAGCAGGGACAGCAGGCCCAGCCCAGGTGGGGGTGGCTGCAGGTACCTGCGCTGTGCTGCAGAAGCGGCCACGGCTGGATTCCTGCTCTTGTGTGCACTCCAGGTCTGCATCTGGCAAAGAGCAAGCGCAGCCAGAGCTGAGGGGCTGCGGGAGAGGCCGGAGAACACAGCCCAGCCTTGCGCTGCCCAGGCAGGGAGAGCCCCGGGATGGCCCAGGGGATGGAGCACGGCCACTGCAGGGTGTCTGCCCAGGCCCTCTTCCGTCCTGTCCATGGGCATTTCCCCAGGGGATAGGATGGCATGGCATGGCATGGCATGGCATGGCATGGCATGGCATGGCATGGGGTCAAGCTGGCTGCAGACGCCAACCCTGTGGACCAGCTCTGCCACTCACCCTCCTGCGGTGGCTGGAACGGCACCACCTCCTCGGTCTCCTGTGCTGGGGCAGCTGCAGGGCCTTCTTCCTCCTCCTCCACCCAGGCCAGCTTGGGCACTCTTGGGGGTCTCTGCTCCATATCTCTGACTGGATTTGTGGCTATTTGCAGGTGAGATGCCTTGCAAAAGCTCCAAGTCACCAAGTGCTGCCTGGAAGGCACCTCCAAGACAGAAGCCTCAGGAGGGCTGCAGGACGGCAAGTCCTGCGCTCGGTCTCAAGGGCTCCTGCCACAAGGACAGGAGACTCCTGTCAAGGATTGGGCTCTGGCCTCGAAGGCTCCTGCAGAAGAGAAGCCTCAGGGAGACCACGGGTCAGCAATCCTGTGGTCTGGCCTTGAGGTCACCTGCAGGAATAAGGCCTGGGAAAGGCTCCGGGTGGGACAGGAACGAGGGCGCTGTGCGGGGGCTCCTCACGGCACCGCTCTGTCCCGTTCTGCCCCGTTGCCTGTTCCCAGCAGCCGGGCAAGCTTCTATTTCCCACGTGTCACAAAGGGCCCTTGGACACCCGTTCTATGCCACAGTGACTGTGCTGCACCGTGTCACAAAGGGCCCCTGCACACACTGCCGCCTGCCCTGGGGCCGCCCCCAGCCCAGCCAAAGTGGCCCAGGCTGGAAGGAATGCCTGGCCCCAGGTGTCTAAGGCAGCCTTACAGGATCTTTAGGAAGGGCTCGGAGCATCAGCAAACGCTGCCCTGCTCTGCGGGCTCAGGGCAGCAGAAGGAGCCCCAGGGCTGCCGACGCAGCCGCACTGGGAAGGGCACGGGGCCTTCCAGGGAAGCTGGCACGGCCTCCTTGGGACACCTCCCGGCCAGTGGCCATCCTAAACCCACGGGTGTGACACAGACAAGGAATGTGTGGGCCAGGGCACGAATGCTGCTCTGAGCCCTGGGGCCCGGGCAGCGCTGACAGCAGCAGCTGTGGCAGAGTCCCTGCCCAAGCAGAGCTGCCACCCCCGAGCCCTGGCAGCGCTGGTGCCCGTCTCCTGCCCCAGAGACCTGTGCCCCCGGGGGGCTGCTGTGCCACAGGGAGCCAAAGCCCACGTGCATTGGGGGCTGATGGCAGCAGCACCTGCAGCAACTGCTGGCAACACTTGGTCTCTGTCAGAAGCTCTTACTCTGTGCTGGAATTATTTTCTCATTTAAGTCATTTCCTGCACCACAAAAACATCTTGGCCATGAAGACACAGAAAAATCTGGCATTAAGGAATCCTCACTTCAGGAAAGTTGTCCTTCCCATTGCTCAGCTCAAGTAGTTCCAAAATTTGCAAACTTCCCAAATTTATTGGGATGGCCTGAGAATGTGACTGGTCTACAAGTTTGTGTCCCATCCTGAAGCAGCAACTCATTTGCCTTATCATCCATTGAATGTCACTTTAGAAAACATAACAGTACACAGAGCCAAAAAGAAGACCATTCTTTGATTTGCAAATGGATTTTGATGAAGGGATGATAATCTCCTAATTTTCTTAAGGAATAAAAACTCTCAAGGAATGAAAGACCACTCAGTGTTACAAGAGTAACCCAAACAAATGAGTAGATGGCAAAAGGGCTGATCCTCCCCCAGTACAGATATCTAAGTGGCCAATAAAGTACAGCTCTCCCCTCTTGTTCCCTGCAGTGGAAACAGGACCATGAATAGAAATAGTCACAGATATTCTTTCTGCCCTCCATAACCAAAGCTGTGCCAAAGCATAGATGCTGCCTTCAAACTGACTCAAATTCCAGCCCAGACCTCTCACCTTCCAGACAACTCCTTCCCCAACACCCCACCAACACCTACCCCCCCAAAATCCCACAGAGAAGCCCTCAACACCTCACCAGGAGCCCCAGCTGTGCCCGTCCCTCTGCAGAGCTTTCCCAGCCTCCAGCAGACGCCCTGGTTCCCTGCACGTGCCGTGGGCTGGCACTCAGGAGGATCTGCTCCAAGGCCTTCCCCGGTGGCAGCTCAGGCTGCCAGGCCTGTGGTTCCTGGATCCCCCTTCCCAGCGAGCCTTCCTGGGCACGGCTGTTCCATGGGCACCTCTGCGCTCAGCTCGGACTGCTCCACTCAGCCAGGGCTGCTGGGAAAGGATCCAGAGCTGGAGCAGTGGCCGGTGGAAAGTAAAACACCCAGGCTAGATAAGTGTCCAGCCAACCTCCAGCCAGTCAGGCACTTCCCCAACCCGGAGTCAGGGGCTTGTGCCTAAGGCGATGTCAAGCCTTGCGGACGTGTGGCCGCAGTAGAGAGCTCCGAAGTCGCAGGATGAAATGAAGAGGCGGCCCTCAGTTTCTTCAGGAAGGGTGGTTTTATTGGTAGGGAAACGTGCAGGTTCAGGTAGAAGGAGCTGAGGGCCCCGAGGCAGGGAAAGCCTCGGGTTTTACAGAGGGTAGGAGGGGTGAAAGATAGCAAATCAGAGAGGGATACATTAAGGATTGGCATGATCGGAGAACCCATCAAACACAGTTGCGGGAGGGACCCTGGCCCCTAACCCAATCACTCGACACCCTGGCCCGAACTCTCTAGAAAAAGAGGCAGGGGTGTCGAGTGACAGGCAGGCTGCCAGGGGTGCGGAATAAGAAAGATAACCAAGACAACTGGGGAGGGGTTTGGGGATTGACACAAACTGGTAACAGGGCAGGACCTTCTGAGAGAACAATGGGGGGAAAACTGAAAAAACATAAAACACACCACAACACAGTGCAGCCTGGCCAGCTCTTTCTCCAGCTCCCTCTTCACTCTTGGGGCAGGTAGAACATCCCACAGGAAAGCAACTGGTGCCACAAGGAGTGGGCAGCATCAGGCAGCTCTGGGGAGGTGCCTCAGCACTGCTGTATCCTGAGGGAACGCTGCTGGCCATGCCCTGTGTGTATCTGCAAAAAGCTTCCAATCAGCTGCCTCAGCTTCCAGGGCCTCTCTTGGCCAGCATCCTGACGTGGATGCAGGGCTGCTGCCAGGCACCGCTGGGACCCAGCGGGACAGGAGCGGCCGTCTCGTGTCCACGGAGCAGCCCTGACACAGCCAGGGCCACCCCGAAAGCAGACAAACGCTCCCGGGTCAGCAGAGAGGAGCAAGGAACACTGGGCTGCTCTCAGGGGATCTCAGCTGGGCTCACTCCACCACACGCCCCCATTTTGAGGCCTGCTGATGCCCAGCTGCCAGAAATGCCCACCTTGTTCTCTCCAAGATGCACAGGGAGAGCCAATGAGCAGGACACCTTGGGAGGCCTTTTCTGAGGCCAGGGACACACCAAGATCAGCCAAGGCTCTCCACGCTGCCTGGCCCACACAGCCCAGCTCTGTGCTGGCCCTGGGCCACAGCAGCTCCCACCAAGCAGGAGGCAAAGGCATTTTGCCAAGAGTTGAAACACAGCAGACTGGAAAGATGTGAAAAGTGTGTGTGTAAAGGCCTTTTAATTCACAGCTCTCACAGAGAGCTGTGGGGCTCGTGGCTGGACAGAGATGCTCCTGCTCACCCTCTGTCCAAAGGAGGGGAACACACCCTGCTGCAGGTGCTTGGGTTGGTTTCCGCAGGTCCAGGCGGATGCCAAACCTGCTCTTCACAGCCTTCTCCCTTGCCCTGCCCCTCTGCCAAGTGCAAGGGGCCTCAAGGACGGAAAGGAGCACAGAGAGCCAAAGGGGGACACTCGCACCTGCCTCACTGGGAGCTCCCTGGGAAGCACTTTCCTTGAGAAGCAAGCCCCTTTCCTCCAAAGGCATTTCCCCAAATGTGTGGCTTTCCTGGGCAACACCAACACACCCTTAAGAAAAGCTGGCAAGGCTGAATGACTCCAGGTCCTTTCAGGACAGGCATTCCAGCTCTAGCTCGTATTCCTCCAAGTGTGTGTCCAGGTGCAGGTTCAGAGGTGCAGCCCCAGGCCCTCTACAAACACAAGCTGCCTGCTGCCTCTTCCCCTGCCTCAGCTCCTGCCTGCGCTCACAGCACCAAAACCAGGCTGTTCCCAGCTAGAGCCCAGAGCCCTGTCCCCACAGGATGCTCTTGCCAGCACCTTCCAGGACTCTCTGCTGTGCATGCAGCGCTATTCATGCCCGCTCCCAACAGGCTTTGGAACACAGAGCACAACCTGGCTGGCTCTGCCACCAGCACAGCCCAAAGACAGGCGGAGGAAGAAGCAGCAGGGGTTGATTTGCGGCCATGCCCAAGAGAGACTGGAAGGGTGCCCTCCCTCTGCTCTCCCTTGGTTGGCTTTCTGACTGGCTCTGAGCCTGGGGCTGCCATTCCTCACTTGTGGGGACCAGAACCACAGCCGGGATCCCGGCACTGCCTGGCAGCGCTCCGGGCACCGGCACGGCCGCGTGTCCGAGTCTCGGGCACCGTGCTGCTGCTTCATTTGCCCTTAGGCACAGCCAGAGCTCCCTGCTAAGCCCGGATGGTCTCTGGTTCTGCCCTCTTCCTCGTCCTGTGCAGGGGTGGAGCACTGCTGTGCTTTCAGGAAGCTGTTCATGAAACATTCCAGCATTCCAAGCTCCTTTGCCCTCTGTGGATACTTGCCATAGAATCCCTCTCAGCTGGGTTCAGAGCATCATCAGTTTTGCTCTTCCAACATCCAGGGGCTCCAGGGTGCTCAGAAAGATCTGTAACTCCACAGTGTTTTGGAACTGCGCCTTCAGCACAGGAACCTTTCCATCCTGATCTGCCCTCGTTCCTCTGTGTCTGTGCACAAAACACAGTGTAGGAGAGAACAGCAGCAGGGGCCTGTGTGTCCCAGGGCTCCGGATTTGCATCGCTCCAGCTCCACAGAGATACAGGTAAAGTGAGGAAGCCAAACTGTTTATTAATGGAAGGCAAAGCAGAGGGATGAGCTGGGAGGGAAGAAAGGGGATGGGCAGGGTCTGAGGGCTGGAGGGAGGGAGCTGTCAACAGGGAGGGAGAAGGCAGGAGCCATGGGAGCTTCCCACAGGCTCAGTTGTGCCAGTCATCAGCTGTGCCTGGAACTCCAGCTGATCCCCTCTGGTCTCCTGGTGGTCTCACCTTCCAAGGGATCTGGAGGTCTTAAAGAGACACTGGTTCTTCTGAGCCAGCAGATGAAAGTTCTGCAGCTCTTCCCTCAAACATCACCTGAACAAATGTGCTTATGCAGGAGGGGCTGTTGTCTTCACTCAGGGCTCGAAGGGCTGGAAGAGAGAGGAACAGAGCCACGGTCAGAACGTGGATGTGCAGGAATCCAAGGAGACCTTCCTGCCAGAGCCATCCCACCCAGCTCTTGCCATGGCCGCAAGAGAGGAGAGGCCAAGGGGATCAGCTGCAAAGTGCTGGCCATGAATCCCCCTGCCTGCATCCCTGAAATCTCTGTGTGCTCTGCCCACGCCACCCCTGGTCCACACAGGGAGCAAAGCCCACCGCAGCCAGGGCAGGGATTGCAGCTCCCTGCCCAGGCATTGCAGCTCTCCCAGCCAGCCCCCGCTGACAGCCCACTGCCCTCATCACCCTCACGGAGGGCCTGGAGCTCTTCCTTCTGCCCCATCAGGAGCACCCAGGCAATCCCTGGGAACACAGGCTAACCAAACTAAGGCTGCCCTGGCTGTTATCCAGTTTGCTTTATGGCTTAATGAGGTGAGGAATTCATGGATCTTTAACTTCCTCTGGAAGGCAGGCACATGGATTCAGAGCTATCACACACTAAGTGTATGTTTTTTGGGGTTACTTTAATAATGGTTCTTACTGTGAGGAAATGACACGGGGGCAAATTTTTTCCCAGCCCTTCACCCAGCTCTTTGGGTCTGCCCCAGCAGTTTTCAAAGGGTTCAGATCCACTCTAAATGCTAATGATATCATACAGTGGCTGGTGTTGCTGATAGGCCTGTTACATTTAGCATTCAGAGATAAGGGAAAATTAACCTGGATAACCACACTGACACCTACCCCAGAAATAAGAGATGCTGCTGCCCCAGAGCCTGACCCTGCCCCACAGCCCACCTCAGAAATGAACCACCCAGGCTGGATGAGGGTTCTAATGAAAGAGATGGGCCAGATGCTGAAGGAGTACATTTCCACAGCTGGTGAAAAGCCATCCCCCTGCCTCAAAGAGGGAGAGTCTGATGGTGCAGCAGTGGAACCCACAGATGTTACAACTGTCCAGGTTCCAGCTGAACTGCAAAGGCAGTCACAGCCAGCAGCAGTCGCCCTGGTGGAAACAAGGAGATTTAAGATGAAATCAGAGCACCCAGATGAGGATATGAAAGGAGAGCCTTCCCAACGCCCAGGAGAGACAACAGTTGAGGTCATCACCGAGTCCCTGACGTACGAAAGTCTCTGTAATCTGCACAAAGACATTGTATGACAGGGATGTGAGGCTTATACAACCTGGCTACTTTGGGTCTGGGACCTTATGGGTACAGGTGTCCAGCTGGATGGTGGTGAGGCAAGGAATTAGGGACACTTGACTCAGGACTCAGGTATGAATCTGATTTTTGTAAGGGAGCCAAGGTCCCTTTCCCTCTGGGAGTGGCTTTTAATGAGTGTCAGAGAGAGGTTTGTCCACAGGGAGAGAATGCAGGAGCAGCACCATAGAATGCACTGGAAGATTCTTGAGGAAGGGATCCAAGAGCTGAGAGAAGTGGCAGTATTGGAGGTACTCTTTGGGAGGGATGGACAGCATGATATTGACCCCAACAAGGTCAGGTGCACAGGGCAAATGTTGTGGAGTCTGGCAAATCTGGGGCCAGCTCAATACACCACCTTTATTGCAATGATTAATGCCAATAACAAACGAGAGACAGTGGGTTCTGTTGGCAACAAGCTTAGAAATTATGAGAGTGTGATCAATGGCCCATTTCAGGCTCATGTCTCTGTTGTGGTCCAAGAACTCAGAGAGGAGATGAGGGAGATGAGGGAGATGAGGGAGGAGGTGAGGAGGAACAGTTCCCACATTGCACCAGTGTGAGTCACAGGCCCCAGAGTCAGAGCCCAACGTTCCCCAGCTAGAGAGAGAGGGTACAGCCCACAGGCTGACCTGTGGTTCTTTCTGCGTGACCATGGGGCAGACATGGGAAGGCGGGATGGGAAACCCACTTCAGTCCTGGCAGCACGGGTGCATCAGCTCAAGGAGGGAAACACTAATCGAGGGAACTCAGTAAAGTGAAGGGAGCCCCAACCTTCCATGACTGAGCTGCTGAGTATGATCCGTCAGATCCACTGGAAGGTACCTCGACCATGTATGCCCAGGAAAGAAATAATAACCAGGGCTAGGGGGGGTCCTGCCTCTAACCAGGAAGAGATACGGGAAAACCGGATTTTCTGGACAGTGTGGATCCGATGGCCTGGCACATCAGAGCCACAAAAATACGATGCCTTAGTTGATACTGGTGTGCAGTGTACCCTGATACCATCGGGACATGGGGCAGAACCTGTTTCCATTGCTGGGGTGATGGGGGGATCCCAGCAATTGACCCTGTTGGGAGCCCAGGTGAGCCTGACTGGGAAGGAGTGGCAGAAACATCCTATTGTGACTGGCCTAGAGGGCCCGTGTATTCTGGGCATAGATTTCCTCCAGAATGCCTGTTTCAAAGACCCAAAGGGACTCAGATGGGCTTTTGGCATAGCTGCTGTAGAGACTGAGAACATAAAGCAGTTGAACACTTTGCCTGGACTATCAGAAAACCCATCTGCAGTAGCTCTCCTGAAGGTGGAAGAGCAACGAGTGCCAATTGCCACCTCGACAGTGCACCGCCGGCAATATTGAACAAATTGAGATGCCGTGATCCTCATCCACAAAATAATCCGTGAGCTGGCGAGCCAAGGGGTGGTCAGCAAAACCCACTCACCCTTCAACAGCCCCATCTGGCCCGTGTGCACAAGTCTGACAGAGAATGGAGATTGACTGTGGACTATCATGGCTTGAATGAAGTGACTCCACCGCTGAGCGCTGCTGTGCCGGACATGCTGGAACTCCAGTACGAGCTGGAGTCCAAGGCAGTGAAGTGGTACACCACCATTGACATTGCCAACATGTTTGTCTCCATTCCTCTGGCAGCAGAATGCAGGCCTCAGTTTGCTTTCACCTGGAGGGGCTGTGCAGTACACCTGGAACCGACTGCCCCAGGGGTGGAAGCACAGCCCCACCATCTGCCATGGACTGATCCAGGCTGCACTGGAAAAGTGTGAGGCTCCAGAACATCTGCAATATATTGATGACATCATTGTGTGGGGGAACACGGCAAGTATTTGAGAAAGGGGAGTGTCATGGTTTGACACTGGCACAATGCTAGTGCTTCTATGAAGATCTTTTCTCTCTGGTTTCTGCTGTGAGATGTGACCAGGAATAAGCAAAGCAGGCTCCTACTTAGGAAAGAAAAGAAAACAGAACTTTATTAACTACTCTACAACTATAGATAAAAGGAACACACACAGGGAAAATGAAAACTTTACAAATACATTTCTTCCCCCCTTCACCAAATTTCCAATACAATGCATGTACTCTCTAAATCACCAACTCTTAGTCTAGAACTACCTTTCAAACAATCAATCCTCAGTTCATCAAGAGAAGAGGAGTCCTTCTTGTACCATGGGCTTCTCTTGGAAACACAGCTGAAGCTTTGTGTGTTTCTGTGTCACTCGTGGCACCGCCCGGAGTCCATCTGCCGTCGTGACCTCTTCCTTTCATGTCCAGTGCTCTCACCACTGAACACGGACCAGAGCTGCTTCTAGGGTTGTCTTTTTTAAGGATGCTCTGTCCCAATCCAAAAAAGGCACAGTCTCTCCTTTGGGACACCTGTCCCCCCCATATTTTTTCACCCCCTGGGGCCGAGGGGCACCAACACTGAACCCTCTTGGTTCTGAGGCATTGCCTCCCCCTAGAATGCAGTCTCTGTGTCACAAGGAACATGGTTCTGTCCATGGCTGTACAAAAAGAGTCCAGCAAAAGCCACTCCATCATCTCTTCCCACTAGGATTCTTCTCTACTCTTCCACTATCTCTCACTCACCCAGACCTCTCTCACACTTGCACATTTCCTTCCTCATCTTCCACTCTATCTTCTAGGAGAGGTCAATGATCTGTAAAGTTCTCATTCTCCAAAAAGGGGTTAAAAGCTCATACAAGCGGCTGGCTGCACCCCCCCCCCCTTTTCCCCTTCCCAGCCGTGCTGCCGGCACAGGCCCATGTTTATCCAGTCTCAAGGTTACAGTCCCAGGCACCGTCTCTCTCTTTTTCTCTCTTTCTCTCTTCCACCCTTCCACCCCCGGGCTCAGGCCCACCTCTCCCGGCCTCATGGCTTTTCCCCGAACTCTTTCCCGCTGGAAACCCAAAAGGACCCTCCCAAGGGAGAGCTCTGCTTTTAACCCCGTGTTCTCAGAGGCGTGTCTAATGTCCCAATGGCCAGGTTAAATGCCAATATTAAAGCCTGAACATCCATTGGCCCAAAACACAGCATCCCAGAAAACACATTTCCTGTCAAACCACCACAGCATGGTAGCTCAAAAATCAATTTACCAGTGACCTCTGGGAGTGTTTCCTCTTTTAGTGATATCTGAAGGTGGCCTTTATAAGTTCAAAGGATTATTTTAAAGACATATCAGGCATTTTTCTGTAACAGACTTGACAATTTTTGTCATAAGAGCACTGGGTGTCTGAGCCCGCAGACTACTCACCATAGCATTGAAATCCCAGTGGGTTTGCTGGTGTTTCTCTTGAGAATTTGCAACACCAGTTGTGGTGGGACTCTGACAGGATTGTTGGGAGTTACCAGCCATTCTGCTCTTTATTCTGGGCTTCTAGAGAAGTAGCTAATTTTAAATCTGCTTGACAATATCCAGGGCTAACTTCTGGAAGACAAATGGCTTTCTCAGGTATTAACACCAGGTTGTGCAACCTCTTGTGCAGCTTTATCTGCACATCTGTTCCCTGTAGGAATTTGGGAATCCCCTTGTTGGTGTTGTGCTTTGTGGTGTAGTGCAGCCATTTCCCTGGGCAGTTGAATAGCATCAAGGAGGAACAATATTTCTTTTTTATATTTAATTGTAAATCCAACTATGCACCCATAATCCCAGTGCTATTAATCAATTCTGGAAGCTTTCTCCACAGCCCCAGGTCAAATGCAGTGTTCTTTGCGAGTCTGTGCCTTTCAGCAGAGAAAGTTTAAAATTCTCAGCATGCAGGATTCCAACAGCCAGGTGTTGTCATGCCACCCCTCCTGGTAACAGCTTTGCCTCCTCCCAAATGCCCCATGCCAGGTGTACAGGTACTCACCCTCCCTCCACCTGTCCTGGCTAGCAAGACCCTCCCTGGGCAACAATTTGGGAGGGAAGGGGACTGCGGAGAGAAGAGAAGACATCTAAACAACAAATCACAAGAACATAACCAGAAATCAATAAAACTTCTCTTAACATTCACATCATATCCATCCTTTAATTGCAAGAGCCAGCCGTGGCATTACCCATCCATAACAGCAATTCATTCCATTTCCCTCCTCTTCTACAAAACAACGTCAGCTGTAAAAAGTTGTTATAAACTAAGGTACCATTCTCTGGCCACTTAGCCTGGGAGTTTAGCCGGTATGCTGACCAGCACTGATTACAATATTGGATTAGGTTTAGTTAGTGGGTCTGTTTCCAGTAGCTCAACAAACATTGCAATGGAGAATTTGGAATATCATCTCCCACTTTAGTTTCAGAAGAAACTGGCCCCATATTCAATAATTACAGATATACAAGCTATTACCTCTGAAAGTCATAATGGTATTTCCAGCTTTGTCATGGAGCGGGGAGAGGGGAAGAGGAAGGGGACTGCCAAACCTGCAGTCACTCAAACTGACAAAAGAGGGGGCTTCAAGCCCACAAATGCCATCTCAGCCAGGCACACAAAAACAAAGCAACTCCAAATTGCCAGCAAACACTCAGTCACGCTCCAACACTCTCAACACTCCCTCTGCAAATGAATTTT
This sequence comes from Agelaius tricolor, assembly GCF_023055355.1. Classification (NCBI taxonomy): domain Eukaryota; kingdom Metazoa; phylum Chordata; class Aves; order Passeriformes; family Icteridae; genus Agelaius; species Agelaius tricolor. Next base: position 1,051,915 of record NW_027269333.1, read on the forward strand.
TGTATCAAGGACATCCCCATGTTGATATGCTGGCAAACTCACATCAAGGTACCACTTTCTCATGAACAGGCTCTCAGAGTTCAAGAAGAATGCAGAGAATGTGAGGAATGCAAAGGAATTAACCAATCTCCACCACAAAAGTGGCTCCAGATGAAGCTGTGGCCAGGCTTCAGTTGTAAATGAAGAATGTGGTTTTCTTTTTTCTTCTTTCCTCCATCCAAGTTAAGATGATTGCAGCCTATGCTACAAGAGAGCAGAACAATGATTTTTCTTGAAACTATGATCTTGGTCTGATACAACAATTCCTGATACTGTTAGTGTTCAGGAACACATAATCACAGAATGATTCTATGCAGGTGCTTTTATTAAGAGCTCTGGGTGTCAGGGCACACAAACCCAAATCTGACTCTGACATGCTTTGGGACCGAACATGTTTTATATTCCATCATTATATAACTTACATATTAATTATTAAACGTACATTGTTCTATTGTATACATTGATATCATCTAAGCATGGATTCCTCGTGATTCCCTCAAACCTCTAACATAGTTTCTCGTGATTCTTTCAACAATAATTATATCTAATCACATCTAACAATTGTATCATTTATCATATACTGACTACACGGCTGCAGTTTCACATGATCTAGCAAATACAAGGTCTAACATTTCCCAGGGCCTACCTTTAACATTTTCCCAGGGCCTACTAAGCCTAACTTTATTTCTTGCTCCCCGAATTTTGTGATTTTAAAATCTTTTACTGTCAATACCTGCCGAAGACAACCTCTAATATTTCCTAGGGAATTTGAACCCCTGATAGTTCTTGGGGACTTGAACTCCAGAGAGGGGAAACTCTGACTCCCTGAGGTCAGGAACTCAAACTTCTCCCTGATAAGCTTACCCAGGGGCTCAAACCCCCCTTAGCTCTCAGAGTCTCTGCTGGTCAGAGTGACCCCGAGATAGGTTAGAAAGTCTCTTTTCCCAGCCTGGTGGTCAAAGAAGGAGTCAGAACTCTTCAGTCCTTTTTCTCAAGGTTGTTCATTGTTTCTTATCTATAAAATTCTTTCTTCTGGCCTGCTGATGTCTGCTCAGCAGGTCAGACAGAGGCAGACTGACACCCTCAGGGTGGTGTTATATTTTATACTAAAAACTACATGTACATTATTTATCATAACTTCCCAATACCTATCACCTATGTTAGACAGTGAGCTTCTACTCTAAACCAATCTAAAAGTGCCACCATCACAGCAGAAGTTGGAGACCAAGAAGAAGAAGGAGAAAGAGTGGACAACACCCAGATTCCTCCATCTTGCCTCCTGAACCCCCATTCTAAAAACTCCCAAAAATCTATTTTTCACCTCATGACTAACTATTATTCTACTTAGAATTTCGTGGCTTGCAGATCTTCATATAAGGTTGGTATTTTTTTTTCCATGGGTCAAAATCAAAGTCACAGGGGACTTGGGCTCTGTGCCAGGGTCTCTGAGCCACCTGGGCAGGGGCTGGAGCCCTCCAGGGCAGCCAGAGGAATTTCCTGGGTTCTGACACTTACCAGTAACTCTGTGTGGGTATTTGCATCCCTTGTCAATAAGCCAAAGGAAAATAATTTAAATGATGCCTTCACTTAGGCCAGGGATCTTGCCTCGAGTCCCTGAAGGTCTAAAGTTGATTTTCTCCCTGAAAATTCCTCAGTGCTGGATGGAGATCTGTGGATTCATTGAAGCTCTAGGCTGATCTTCTGGCTGGCTCTCCAATTTAGTGCCACAAAATCTCTGAAATATTGGAACAAGACCCCTTAACACTAATTTGGTTTAAAAGGCATAATTTATTCAGGCCTGAGGTCACACAAAGGATACTCCTAACCATTCATGCACACATGATTTTACAAGTAAGCAATTTACATTCTACCATTTACCCATTACCATCAAGCCCAGATTCAGTCCTTGTTTTGTCTATTCCTACATTCTTGAGCCGGATGTCTTCTTCTTCTCTTCCAACTGTTCTTGCTGGGAAAGCAGTTTTTGTGTGCCTTGTTTCTCTGCTGGAAGTTCACAGGCCCAGTAAAAACTAAATTAATACCTTTGCTGTCACATAGCATGGAAGCCGCTCTCCAGCTTCCTTCCCTGAGCCCTCCTGCTCCTGCAGAACCACCCTGATAATGGATCTGCGTGTGTTGGACATGGTGGCTGTCACCTTGACGTGGCCAACACTCACCTGGACGGGCTCCTGGCAGGTGTCCAGGGTGACGTGGCAGCACGCAGTGGTCCCGTTGGTGGTGAAGGACGTCCTCATCTGGGACATGCGGTGGTAGGTGTCCTCCAACCTGCCCAGGTGAGCTCTGAGCAGGGACAGCTCCAGGCCCAGCTCCATGGCAAAGCGGTTGTAGTCCAGGGGGTTGGAGAAGAAGATGGCCACGGTGAAGGTGGGGGCCTCATAGACCAGGACTCCACAAGAGCCGCGGAACAGGGGGCTGGAGAACTGGCAGGTGTCAGAGGAGCCCGGGGGCACGGAGGGGCTGGGGGGACGGAGCTGTGCCCGCTGTAGAAGTAGGTCCTCGGGAGGAGAAACGGGGCTGTGCCATCAGGGGAGGATGGTGAGACCACCAGTGTCACAGACATCTTTTATGAAAAATCCTTACTTTAGGATTTTTCCTCTTGAGAAGCTGAGAGGCCTCAGGAACAAAATGGAAACATTGATTATCTGCTGCTGTGGAATGCAACAGGTGCCTCTGTGATTGGTCTCGAAGAGTTGTTTCTAATTAATCGCCAATCACAGTCAGCTGGCTCAGACTCTCTGTCTGAGACACAAGCTTTTGTTATTCATTCTTTCTTTTTCTATTCTTGGCTAGCCTATTGATGAAATCTTTTCTTCCATTCTTTTAGTATAGTTTTATTATAATATATATCATAAAATAATAAATCAAGCCTTCTGAACTATGGAGCCAGATCCTCATCTCTTCCCTCATCCTTGTACCCCTGTAAACAGAGTCACACACACCAGGAGATCATCGTGGAGCAAGTGGTAGGTGGTGGAACCAGCAGGAGACAGTCTCAGCACCACTGGGAGGTGCTGGGAGCACTGGGAGGTGATGGGGGCACTGCTGGGAGGTGCTGGGAGCACTGGGAGACAAGTAGGAGATTGACCAAGCCCTAGGAGATGCTCCCACCGTGGGTTGATGACTCCACCCTGTGGTGGTGTTCACAGGGGTCTCAGGATGAGGGAAGAGATGAGAATCTTGACTTTATGTTTCAGAAGGTTGATTTACTATTTTGTGATATATATTATGTTAAAAGAAAATGATATATTAAAACTTACTAAAAGAACAGAAGAAAAGATTTCATCAGAAAGCTCAAAAAGAATAGAAAAGAATAGAATGATAATAAAATCTTGTGACTGACTAGAGTCTGAGACAGCTGGACTGTGATTAGCTATTAATTAAAAACAATTACATAAGACCAATCAAAGATGCACTTGTTGCATTCTAGAGTAGCAAATAATCATTGTTTACATTTCGTTTTTGAAGTCTCTCAACTTCTCAAGAGAAAAAATCTTAACAAAAAGATTTTTCATAAAATATGTCTGCGACACCACCCTGTCCTGGTTTGGAATGGGAGGAAAATTCAGGGAAGTGATGCAAAGCTTTTTGTGTAACTGACGGGCTGCTGAACCACTGAGAAGCTGGGCACCACTCTGTGAAACACACACGTTAAAAACCAAAAACCCCAAAAACTCTCTCTTTCCTTTCCAATCAACAAAACGCAGCAAACCCCAACCTCAACCCCCATCTCAACCAAACCAAGCCAAACAGTGTCACCATGATATTTTATGGAAAATTCCTTCACCAGGATTTCTTCTCCTGGGAAGCTGGGAAGCTTCAGCTTCTCCCTGTTTTGCTGCTTTGGAATGTGATTTGGCGGATTGTTTACCCAGCATGGGAATTGTTTTAATTTAATCACCAATCCCAGTCCAGCTGTGTCAGGACTCTGGTCAGTCACAGGTTTTTATTATTCATTCTTTTCCAGCCTTCTGATGTATTCTTTCTCTTTCTTTAGTGTAGTTTTAGTATATCATTTCTTTTAATATAATATTGAGGGAACCCAGGACATTCCTCTGGCTGCCCTGGAGGGCTCCAGCCCCTGCCCGGGGGGCTCAGAGACCTTGGCACAGAGCCCAAGACCCCTGTGCCTTTGATTTAGCCCTTGGAAAAAACAATTACCAACCTTTATAGGAAGAAGTACAAGTCAAGAAAGTTTAAGTAGAATAATTGTTAGTTTGTCACAGGGTGAAAAATAGATTTTTGAGATTTTTAGAATGGGGGCTTGAAGTCCCAAGATAGAAGAATTTAAGTGTGCCTTGTCCTTCCTTCCTTCCTTCCTTCCTTCCTTCCTTCCTTCCTTCCTTCCTTCCTTCCTTCCTTCCTTCCTTCCTTCCCTTCTTCCTCCATCTTTTAAGTGATGTTGGCATTTTTAGATTAGTTTAGAATAAAAACTCACTGTCTAACATAGGTGATAAGTATTGAGAAGTTATTGCAAATAGTGTACACGTAGGTTTTAGTATAAAAAGATATCACCACACAGTTCCCCATGGTCCCTCACAGGCCCCTCATGGCTCCCTCACAGTTGCCCAAGACCCCTCACAGCCCCTCACTGTGGATGCCATGGGACAGAGAGAGAGAAACAGCGTTTCTCACAGCAGCTTGGGAGAATTATTAGCAAGTTGTAAGAATGTGAGAACTTCAGTATAAACAATCTGCAGGTGGTGTTCTTCTACTTCGTCTTTCTCTTCTTCTCAAGGACGGTGTATAAAGAATGTTTTTTGTCAACTAGCCAATCAAATAGAATATATCGTATCACTCTATAAAAACCGCACGGTTCTCTTGAATAAAACCTTCTTTTAGTCTTTCTGCAATACTGCCTCCTGCCTGTTCCTGTGTCATTCTCGGCGCAAGAGTGACACCTCACGGCCCTTCGTGGCCCCTCATGGCCCCTCACAGCTCAAGGCTCTTCACGGCCCCTGAGCCGCCTCCGGCCCCGCCATTGGCGCCGCTCTTTGCTGCTCGCCAATGGCGGCCCGAGTCTGCAGTGACGTCACCGGTCGCCGGGCAAAGGAAGGCCTGGGGCTGAGGTGCCCCGGGCTGGCCGGGAATGGGGTCCGGGGGTCCCCGGGCTCATGGAAACGGGGGATCCAGGGGCCGGGAGAGGAGGATACCCGGGAAAGGGGGTGCAGGGGGTGTCGGGGCAGGATAAGGGGGTGCAGGGGGTCCTGCAGCTGGGGAAGGAGATGCGAAGGGTCCCAGTGCCCAGGAATGGGCATTCAAGGGGGTCCCCGGGGGGCTCCCCAAAGCCCCTCGCAGGGGGCAGCAGGAGCTGGCTCAGGAGCTCTGGGCAGAGAAAAGGGGGTGACCCCGGCTTGGGGGGGACATGGGGGACTCACACACGCTCCCGGGGGGACACGACCGCCGGGGACCCCCCCTCACCTTGTCCCGCAGGGGAGGCCGAGCCCCAGCCCAGGCAGACGAAGCCCCCGAGCCCCGGCAGCATCTTGGGGGGCGTGCGGGGCCGGGAGGGGCAGGATCCGGGAAAGGGCGGCGGCTGCCGGGTTCCGCGGCTGCCTGGAAACCACGAACGCGGCGGCAGCGTCTGTGACAGCGGCGCGGCCTCAGCTGCCTGAGAACGCGGCCCTGGCTGGTTGTGCGCAGCCTGGGCTCCTGCAGGCGGCTTCACTGGGCGATTCGCCAGGGGAATTGTTCGCGGAGCATTGGCCTCTGCAAAGTTCCTGAGCGTGCAGAGCATTGGCCTCTGCAAGGAGTTCATCAGCGTGCAGAGCATTGGCCTTTGCAAGGAGTTCATCAGTGTGCAGACCATCGGCCTCTGCAGAAAGTTCCTGAATTTCCTTTGAAGGTAAAGATTGACTCAAATTGAACTTTGTGGCTTTGTCTCATCTGCACTCTGAGAGAGAATGCCAAAGGGAAATACAGGATGGGATAATGCCCGTCTTCTGGTGCAGCAGTTCAGTGGTCTGCACTGTCACTGACATGTTTTATGAAAAATCCTTTCCTTTGGGTTTTTTTCTCCTGAGAAGCTGAGAGAGCTCAGGAACAAAATGTAAACAATGGTTATCTGCTGCTGTGGAATGCAACAGGTGCATCTGTGATTGGTCTCCTAGAGTTGTTTCCAATTAATGGCCACTCACAGTCAGCTGGCTCAGACTGTCTGTCTGAGACACAATCTTTTGTTATTAATTCTTTCTTTTTCTATTCTTAGCTAGCCTTCTGTTCTTTTAATATAATTTTAATAGAATATATATCATAAAATAATAAATCAAGAGTCAGATCCTCATCTCTTCCCTCATCCTAAGACCCCTGTGAACACCACCACAATGCCCAGCTGAGTGGATGAACAATATATGCTCTACTGATTGTGCTTTTTTTTTGCACTGAAGGAATGCAACATTTTCTAAATGTACTGGTCTATACTTTTTTTTCCCGTATATGGTTGCTTAAACTGCTTAAAGGTGAACGAGGTCTATTCAAGTTTCAGTGGGTTGTTATCATCTGGTTATTAAAATTATTATGGAGAGGCCTGTGAATTGAGGTGCAAACGAGACCATATGCCAAAATTAATAGTCTGGATTTTATGTAACAGTAAATGTGAGGAAGAGAGAGAGAAAGGAAAAGAAAAAGAAGCAGGGGGGTGGTGGGGGGAGGATAGGGGGTTGGGAAGAAGGGGAAGAAGGAGAGTGACAGAGACAGATGAAGTGAAAAACATCACCATTCCATGGATCCCATTGGCATACCATCAAATCCTCTTCTGGTCTTCTATGTGGGGAGGTCTGGCAAAACGTAAGACTCCAATGGATTCATGCAGATTTGGGCAGGGTGGGACCTCCCAGGTGCCTCCCTGGGGTGGGGCAAGTTGGACTCTGTCTATTGCTACTTTCAAATAATATAAAATCTTTAGCATCTGTCTGTCCTTTGAGTCTGCCATCAATTGGTTTCTGGATTTTCAGATCTGTTGTGTTACTTTGCGTGCCCTGCAGTCGTCTGGTGCAAGGCCTCAGGAATGGGTCTGGGGGCACTGTGGAGGTCTTTGATGGGAGGTTTGTGTGCAAACCTGGCCTCAGCAGACGAGTCTGTGGCTATGACTTGCCCACCTTGAAGCCAGACAGAGCTGATTTTCAGCACAGCTGCTGGGTTTGGCTTTGTTGTGGATAGGTTTTTCTCTGCAGCCTTGTTTACTTCTCCCCAGCCCTGAGCTAATGGGACAATAGTGTCACCTTTGTCTTGTCTCAAGTTCCCTTAGGCAGCTTAACTCAAGTGCCAAGTTCCAGTCCAGAGGCATTTTCAGGGAGGGGTGGGCTTGGGTGGTCGCAGCCTCTTTATACAGTTTTGTCCCAATGGGCAGAAAGTCCTTTAGAACAATTTTTAAGCCATTAGCCATAACATTCCAGTCTCTCCCAAGTCCTGTGAGAAGCAGCTGAGAGATCAGGGGTGCTTTAGCCAAAAGAAAAGGATGTCCACTCTAGCTATTTTAAAGTAATATTTAGGCTGCAGCTTTGTCTGTTCTAACTCTTATTAACGTTCAGATTTTGAGCTCCAGGTTTCAGTATGATCCATCTTTGAATTGCACAAGGCAGCCCTATAGTTCAAATCAAGTCCAACTAGAGGCCTAACATACTAGCTACTTACACCAAACAAGCACTTAGCTACTTTCAAATCATAGAAAATGTTTAGCACCAGTATATGCCTTGAATCTGCCATGAATTGGGTTCTGGATTTTCAGAGTTCCATTGTTGCTTCTTCCAGTTTTGTTGAGGCATTGTCACTCATCTGGGAGATCCTGCCTTCAAAATGGCTTCTGGATTCCCAAAGAAGACCTCGACTCCTCGTCTTTTGTCCAGGGAAAGACTGACATCTTTCACTGTAAGTACCCACTGGGCTGTGTTCAGGCTGGCACTGCCCTGGGGTCCCTGCTCTCCCTGCCCCTGCTTTAGTGCAAGCAAGAAAATGCTTTAAGTAGGTAATAAGCAGAAATATTATAGTAAGGCTACGAAACGCAAGTAATAAACAACACAATTATGAAGGTTTCTTTTTAGCTGAAAAGAGAGGGGGAATTGTGGGAATCTACAAAATTAGAGGGTTTTGGGAAAGCTGCAAAAGGCAAGCCTCAGAGACAGTAGAACTGTGATTAGAGCTAAGCAGCAGCCATGAGATAGGTCAGCAGAAAAATTATTTAAAAAGTAGAAAATCAAGGACAAATAGAACAATGGTCTGTGTATTAATGCTTGTCTAGAATAACTCTCTAAGCTACAGCAAAGTTTATCTAGCAAAATATTAGGAGGGTTAAGGCTTAATAATGGAGCTCTGTGCATTTTGTTTTAAGGCTTACAAGCAGGTATTGTATTAAAAATAAGCGAGCAGCATTTTAACCAAAGGTACATGTGCTTATAGTGTTTGGATGGAACTACTGTCAATGTGCTTTTGCTTTGTGTGATTGGTCAAGAAACTTATAAAGGAAGTTGTAACATTAAGTTCTTGGTCTGCTGCCTGGGATGTGAGCTGCTGGCATCTTCCCATTGTCATAATCATGTAATGAGAGTGATGCTGGAAAATAAAACAGCTCAAGGCAGTTCCACAGCAGCCCTGTCCCGTTTGTGATTTGTAAATAGCCCCCTGCTGGTGTCAAGACCAAGCTGCCCTTGGGCACCTGAGCATGTTGGGGGGAAGCTCAAACTCTGCCCAAAGCCCTGTGAGACAGGGCTGGTCCCAGCTGGAAGAGCTTCCAAAGCAGCTGTTCTCTCCCAGCTCCTGTGTGGGCACAGATCCAGCCCTGCAGACACAGTGTACAGCAAAGCAAGTTATCTGCTGCAGCACGTCCAGAAGAAAATGTCTCAGCACCTTTCTGTCGCAGACATCTTTTATGAAAAATCCTTTCCTTAGGATTTTTCCTCCTGAGAAGCTGAGAAGCCTCAGGAACAAAATGTAAACAATGATTATCTGCTGCTGTGGAATGCAACAGGATGATCTTTGATTGGCCCATGTTGGATGTTTGTAATTAATGGCCAATCACAGCCCAGCTGGCTCAGACAGAGTCCAGGCCAGAAGCCTTTGTTATCATTCCTTCCTATTCTATTCTTAGCTAGTCTTCTGATGAAATCCTTTCTTCTATTCTTTTAGTGTAGTTTTAATATATTATATATCACAAAATAATAAATCAAGCCTGCTGAACCATGGAGTCAGATCCTCGTCTCTTCCCTCATCCTAAGACCCCTGTGAACACCATCACACCTTTGTTCTGCAGGATGGTGGAAATCTTCCAGTGCTGGGAATTGTCCCCTGGTTTTGGTTTACCATGTATTGATGGTATCTCTCCCAAAGGAGTTGGCTTCTCTTGAAAGCTCTGGATTGGTAGGAATCTTGAGGGCTGTACAGTTCTTACCTGCTCCCTGGAGCCAGGGCCACAAATGTCCCTTGGTGTCTGGAGCTCACTTGAATGAAGATGCCCCACTGCTGAGGCTCTGTCCAGGAGATCCCTCTGTTTTCTTCTCTGGAGGGGTCTGTGAGCCCAGAGAGAGAAAAGAAATGCTAATTACCAGAGAGAACTACAACTTGGACACATTCCTGTTCTCCTCACTCTTGGTACAACGTTCCTTTCTTGCCTCTCTTGGCCTCACCCAGCAGTGCTATCTCCTTGCTGTGAGCTCTGAGTGTTGTGCAGGGATGGAGTCAGGGCAGTTCTGAGAGCTCCTCCCCATTCTTTGAAAAGGTCACTGCCTCAATCCAATGAATCTAAAGAGGAAACAAATGCCCCAAGAGCAGAAATCCCCAACCATGTCACATGCAATCACGGAGAAGCTGATGGGATAGAGCCATGTGGTTGGAGTATGTGTATTGCACTCTGTATTGTTAATTTATTGGTGCTGAGTATTTCAGCAAGCAACTTCCAGGGCTTCCAGGACTGTCCTGGACAATGTGACCACAAATTGTTCAGCAGTGCCACTTGTTCAAGAAAAGCCTTTCTGAACAAGCCCAACTCTGAGGCTCTAGCTGGTTTATTTTTGCCTTTCAGCTGCTTCCCTCTATGTTCCTGTGGGAGAAGTTTCTCAACGTGAAGAAGAAGGCCAGCACTGGCGGGAGTTTTCTACCCAGAATTGGCCCATGTGTAGACCTGGGGAAGACTGGTCCAAAGGTAGCCTTTTCCTGCTCTTCTCCTTTCTGTTTGATGGGAAGATTGAAGAGGGTGTGTGCTTGTGACAGGCTTGCCTCCAGCAAAAGACCTCAGTGTGCAGGTCCTGGTGTCATTGCAAGCTGCTGTTAGAGGTGGGCTGGGAGTCCTGATCTGCACTAAGCCAACACAAATAAGCTCTGCTGAAGCTGCCTAAGTGTAGCTGCCATTGCTGAAACAATGGGGGGAAGGCTGGGGACACAAAGGCCCAGCATTGCCATGTGCCATTCTCCTGCTGAAGGAGCCACCTCTTGCTTTGCTGTGGTCACCATCAAATGCTCGGGGTCACAGGATTCCCTCTGGAGTGGCAGCGTTGGCCTTGGAAGGCCGAGGACCTGCAGGAATTACTTCAGATTTAACAAAACAAATTGCCTTTATGCTTTGGGCTGGAACAATGTGTTGGACCCTGAGGGGGTGTTAGATTTTGCAGGCTGCCAGATGTACAGGGGACTGGCCCTGGGCAGAGGGGAATGGATGGGCTTTATCTGGATCAGTGCCTACTCAGAGGTGTGTTTAAAGCTGCTTTTCTGGCAGGACTGGCTCAGTAGAAAGCACAGTCCAAAGGGGTAGGTGACCGAGGTGGGCTGTTGAGCAGGAAATTGTCAGTGAGAGACACAGAACACACTGGTTAAGGATTGCCCTGGAGAGGGGCCTTGGGAACACCTCAGGGAAGGGCACAACTAAGGCACAGTGTGCTGCAGCCACTCCCTTCAGCAGAATGTGTCTGCTGTGAAGTCACAGAGGAGACCTGCTTGCGTCTCTGCAGTGACAGCAGTGTGGCTGGAGAAGGCAGACAAAGCAGGGCAGAGTTTTCTCCAAGCAATGTCTCTGCTCCAGAAGCATTTGCTGTTGTTGTGTCATTCCAGACGTGCCTCTACAATAGCATTCAATAAGATAGCAATAATGACAAGAAAGCGCCCATTTAAAGCCCATGGAAAAAGGAGATACCAACTCTACTTTTACCCAAGTTGCTGAGAAAATAACTGAACCTTATCCTCATTCAGCATTCACCTCATTTTTCTTTTTATTTTCACCTCATTTGTCTTTTTCCTAACTTCAGTGTTACTTTATTTTTGCCGTTACCTTTGTTAGAAATGCACTATTAAATACAATTAAAGGGGACAAAGTCATCGAATCAAAAGAAAACTGTTTATTAGTAATGATTCAGCCGAGCTGGTTGTGTCTCCCTCCCCTCCGGAGATGAACAAACACAGCCTCCAACAAAATGGCAATCTTTGTATGCCCTTTGTACCCGGCCGGGGTGGTCCCTGTCCCCTTTCCTCTTGGATGGGTACTCGGGAACTTCTATTCTCTCAGATTGCCAGCCTTTGTGTCCCCTCCCCTCTCATCCTGCTTCCTTTTGGTCAGGTCTCCAACCCCGTCCCTCTGCCAGCTCACAGCAACACCCAACAAGCAAACCTGAACAATTCCAAACAGTCCAAAAAACACCACACAGAACCAACAACTTTCATTCTTTAACTTAATAACCTTTTAGCTTCAGCAAAATATCGCCTCATCTCTCACACCTCCTCTGGTCCTGTGCTCTTCTTACTGATGTCTAAATTCTAGAGCAAAAAAGATATTTGCAGTTGCGTGGGCCTCGGTTTCCCTGTCTCAGAGTAAAGGACATCCCAAAATCATTTCCCATGGAGTCTAATGTAAATTCATGGGTCATACTTCATGAGTGCTCAGTCAGTGCCCCAGAGCTCTGTGACCACATGGGCACAGGGCTGTGCTTAAGGAAAGTGCTGCCTGGCACTCTGGAGAAGGAAACCTGGAGAAATCCATGCCAGAAGAGCAGCTTGGCTTGAGGCAGCTCTGTGTGGCCCAGCAGCTGTGGATCAGCTCAGAGCAGAGGTGGGTGAGCCACTGTTTGCCCAGGTGTGCTCACGCAGAGCCTGTACTTCACTGGGGATCAGTGCATGGGATCCTTCATGAACCTTCCTCCCAGCAGCTGAACCTCTCCCTGCTCTCTCTCCTCTCCAGCTGCCCTCAGTTCCCCCAAAGCAGAGCTCGTTCCAGATTTCCCCACCAGAGGTGGTATTTCAGAACTTCGACACTTGTGATGTCAGTGAAATGACACTGTCTCTCATGAATAAGGGCAAGGTAAGTGTTGGGACATGGAGCTTTAACACTGGGCTGGAAGAGGAGAGTGCTGTCATACCCCCAGTGTACAGCAAAGCAAGTTATCTGCTGCAGCACATCCAGAAGAAAATGTCTCAGCACCTTTGTTCGGCAAGATGGTGGAAATCTTCCTGTGCTGGGAATTGTCCCCTGATTCTGGCCATGCATTGATGGTATCTATGCGAAAGGAGTTTCCTTCTCTTGAAAGCTCTGGATTGGTAGGAATGTTGAGGGCTGTGCAGTTCTTACCTGCTCTCGTGCTTTGCCTTGAGTCTGTACCTCATTCTGTGTCTCCTTGGTTAATCTTGGCTCCTCTGCCTCTCTCAGCCTGTTTGGCTCCCTTTGTGCAGCTCACAGCCAAAGCTCAGGGGCTGAGCCTTCTCCACTTTGTGCTGGAATCACTTCTCATTCATGGCATTGGCACTGCAGGAACCGTGTTCTGAAAGAGCCCTGCAATGAGACTGATGGAGCAGAAGCAGTGAGAGGCCTTTAGGTGCCACTTGAGGCTCCTGCTCAGCTTCATCCAGCTCTGCTCAGCTTTTCCAAAAGCAACACGGTGCTCTGCTTTCCCTTTGGAGAACCACAGCACATCCAAAGCCATGTGCTCCTGGAGGTTTTCACCTTCACTTGAAAAAATTGGGATTGTTTTGCAGTTTCCCAAGAGAACTGAGAGGGAAAAAGTTGAAAAATGTCAGCAGTTGTGTTCCACTGTAAAGAGGAAAACGGAGACCATTGGAATTTCAGTCAGGGAAACATTTTCTCAAATGAAGCTTGTGGCAGGAGTGGGCTGGTGGGAAGAGACAGGAGGGAGTCCAAATCATCTGGTTTAGACTTTTGGAGAGCATTTTGGTGCTTGGGGGTTGATATCTATGTGCTAGAAAATGCATGTGTGCTGTGTCTGTGAATCCCAGAGGGCAGCACCTGGTCTGCTGGCTGCAGGCAGGAATGCCCAGCAGCCCAGCTTGCCTGCACAGGCTGCAGGAAGCCCTGGAGAGCCAAGATTGGCTTTAATACTGGAACCACACTGTCACTCAGTGCTGGTCATGTTTCTCCAGGCAGAAAATGCCTTTGAAGCCCATAGTGATAGGCACAGCCTGTCAGTGTTTCTGTCACTTTTGGCAAGCTGATTGCTCTAATGGTTTTATGATTCTTCCTTGCTGCTTTACTGCCCGTTTAAATTCTCTTTGCCATCTCCTTGTTTTAGGGATGGTCTTGCTGTGTTCCTTCTTTGGTTTTTCAGGTTTGCTTTTATTCCCAGTAAGGCCACAGGGTTTGGTGTCCTCTCTTGCTGCTCTGCCTGCATGACTCTATCCCCAGAATGTCCCTACCCAAACCTCATCTGCTAGAAGGGAATTTCTTCTTTCCCCCACAATAATGTGCTGGTTTTCTTTCAGGTAGCACATTCCCCCTCTGGACCATGACAACTTCATGGCTGTGTGCTGGCAGAAGCCAGCAGGTTTTCTGGCCATGTTGAATATGCAGATGACTTGGTTCAGGTGCTCTGTCTCCATCCTGCTGGTGCTGACCTGCTCAGCCCTTCCTTCCCAGTAGGCACTGCCCTGCTGGCCCTGGCCAAAATGCTGGAGCCAGACAGAAGGGATTCAAGTTCAGCCTTGTGAATGATGTGCCTGTGCCTGCACAGCTGAAAGTGCTTTGGGAAAGGGGCCAGGGAGGGATGTGGGCAGGGCAGGACAGATGTCCTCTCATCCTGTTTCCACAAGTGGCAAAATCATCATTTCATGTCTTTGCTGCAGGTTCCTCAGGTGGTGAAGGTCTCCATGGAGAGCTCCCCTTACTTCCAGCTCTCGTGCTCCAGCGATGTTTTCCGTCTGGTGCCGCCGGGCGCGTCTGCCCCTGTGCGCATCCGCTTCAGCCCCAGCGGGAACAAGGTGAGGCTGGAGGAGCCAAAACACAGAATGATCTCCACAGCCATTGTTTTCCCTGCACTCTGGGTATAGAGCCCATTGCATGCTGTGAGCTGGGCTCCAGGCCGTGGGCAGGCAGCCTGCAGCCAGTCACACCTTGGCACTGCTGGCAGGCACTGCAGCCAGGCCTGACAGGCTCTGCTTCCCCTCCCTGCACATCCCTGAGCATTGCCAGGGGAAGATGCACAGGGAACAGTGAAAATGAGGGCACTGCAGCCAGGCCTGACAGGCTCTGCTTCCCCTCCCTGCACATCCCTGAGCATTGCCAGGGGAAGATGCACAGGGAACAGTGAAAATGAGGGCACTGCAGCCCGGCCTGAAAGGCTCTGCTTCCCCTCCCTGCACATCCCTGAGCATTGCCAGGGGAAGATGCACAGGGAACAGTGAAAATGACAGAGGGCTGTTGATAGATCTTTGGCCATCTCTAGGTGTGACAGTGTTCACAGGGTTTCTTGGATGAGGGAAGAGATGAGGATCTGACTCCATGTTTCAGAAGGCTTGATTTATTATTTTATGATAGATATTACATTAAAACTATACTAAAAAATAGAAGAAAAGGTTTCATCAGAAGGCTAGCTCAGAATAGAATAGGAAGGAATGATAACAAAGGTTTGTGGCTCGGCTCTCTGTTCAAGCCAGCTGGGCTGTGATTGGCCATTAATTAGAAACAACCAACATGGACCAATCAAAGATCCACCTGTTGTATTCCACAGCAGCAGATAATCATTGTTTACATTTTGTTCCTGAGGCCTCTCAGCTTCTCAGGAGGAAAAATCCTAAGGAAAGGATTTTTCATAAAAGATGCCTGCGACATCTAGGTCCAGTGGAAGGGATTTCATTATGGTGGAAAACAGCAGAGGAACAAAGAGGTCAGAGAGCTTTCCTCCTTGCTGACTGCCAACAGCATCCTGCTGCCTCTTGGCACTGTTCTTCTCCTGCCTTGGTTGGAGAGGCAAAGTTAGAGGGGAGTTCTGAGCCAACTGATGTTTCTGCACCAGGCCAGAGGTGCAGGATCTCTTTGGGTACAGCTGCTTTCTCATCTTCTTTTTGCTGCTTAGAGTCAGTTCAACACTTTATCCTATTCTCAGACAGTTGGAATATAGAAACCTAAACAGGAATGTCCTGTGTTCCCCAGCTCCATGTGACCGTGTTCCCAGGGGTCTTAGGATGAGGGAAGAGACAAGGGTCTGACTCCATGTTTCAGAAGGCTTGATTTATTATTTTATGATATATATTCTATTAAAACTATTCTAAAAGAATAGAAGAAGGGATTTCATCAGAAGGCTAGCTAAGAATAGAAAAAGAAAAAATGAATAACAAAGGCTTGTGGCTTGGGCAGAGAGTCTGAGGCAGGTGACTGTGATTGGCCATTAATTAGAAACAACCACATGAGACTAATCACAGATCCACCTGTTGCATTCCATAGCAGCAGATAATCAGTGTTTACATTTAGTTCCTGAGGTCTCTCAGCTTCTCAGGAGGAAAAATCCCAAGGAAAGGATTTTCATAAAAGATGTCTGTGACAGCTCCTCCATGTTCCTTAGAAGGGACTTAGGAATTATTTACCATCATTGAAATTTAGAGTAAAAATTGTGGTGGCCTAGGGCATTTCTCTGGATGACCCAAGTGACAAAAGGGCTTAATGCCACTGAGATAGGTTTTGCAAAGTGCACTGGTGCCTTTAAAATGTGACACATTAGTAGAACTTAGTGTTCATTTTAGGGTGGCAAAGGTAAATTGATGCCCTTGAAGGATTCTAGGAAATGGTTTTTCTTCTGCCATGGGGATGGCACTAAATGTCCTGTGCTGAGCCAGTTTCTTTTCCTGCAGGATTATTCCCACGAGCTGGTCTGTGTCACTGAGAATGAAAGGATAGTTGTGCCAATTCGGGCCATTGGTGCCCGAGCTACCCTGGACTTCCCTGCCCAGCTGGACTTCTCCAAGTGTCCGGTCAGGTACAGAACCCAGGAGACTCCGCTGGTGCACAATGTTGGTAACCAGGCAGCTCGGTACCAGCTGAGCACCCAGAGCTGAGGATCTGTCCTTGTGCATATCTTGGTTTGGAAAGACAGGAGTCTGCTAAGGAAGGCAGGAGCCTCTCCTGAAATGGAGAATGTAAACCCTCCCCACCCCTCCGAATTGCTATAAATTTTAAATTAAGGGGGCTCTCAGGCAAAAGTACGGGAGCAGGAAATAGCAGTCCCTTAATAGGGAAAAGAAAAAAAAAAGGATAAAATCAACAATGCAGTACACTAGAACAACACTGACAGAGTCAGAACCCAACCTGACACCCTGTGGGGTGTTGGTGGCAGTCCAATTGGAAATGTGGCTGCAGCCCTCCTGCAGTGTCAGGGGTGGTTCTGTTGGAGCAAGGGGCACCTGTGGAGAAGGATGTATTCTTCCTCTGAAGATCCAGTGGAGGAAGAAGAGGCAGCTGCTGTTCCTCTGGAGAATCCAGTGGAGAAAGCCTTGCTGGTGTTTCAAAACCTCTGGATTCTATCTGGGTAGCAATGCTTGGCTCCTCCCTCTGGGCGGAGCATCTCCCAATGGGATGTTATAGTTCTTATCAGTCGTGCAGTGACATTCAATAGTCTGTTATCAGCAGATGTCCCCTCCCCAGGGAGGAGTGATTGTGGTCACTCAAAGAGAGAGATAAAGCAAACTGCCCACTTGACAAAGGTAGTCTGCCATACAGATGGTAATGGAAAAGATCTTGCATTGCAATCTGGAACACATGGCAAGAGACAGTCCTGGCCCAGCCAAAGGGAGAAGGGGTGGTCATAGGGGAGGCAGAGCTCAGTCCTCAGCACCACAGCAGCGTGAGGCCTTGTCCCTGCCAGCCTGAGCCATGTGCTGGGAGGATAATGCAGTGTGAGCTGGAGAGCTGATGCTGGCTGCTCTGCAGCTTTGGAGCTGGGCTGCTGCTCTTGGCAGGCACTGGCTCAAGGCAGTCAAGAAATGAAAGCAGTCTGCACTGGATGATAGCAATAAGATAAGGGAGATGGATAAAAAAGAACAGGGAAGTTATTCCTTAGCAAGAGATAAGTGGTGAGTAGGTGTGCCCATAGTGGAGAAACAATGATGCTGGCTTTGTTTTTGGAGGAAAAGTGCTGCTTTTTTCTTTTGGAAATCAAGAGGGAACCTTTCACCATCAAAGAATTGATTCTCCTCTGTCCCTCCCCCAAAGTGGTCATGGGGTGTTTGTGCATAAGCAGCTTTCTCCTGGAGCAAGGGCAGGTGTCTCTTGTTGAGATGTGCAGAGCAGAGCCAGGGCAGTCCTGTGAATACAGCACAAGGCCCAGGTCACTGCTCCTTGATTTGGAACCAAAAGGCAGAGTGGGCACTGATTGGCATCAACCATGAAATCAACTGGTGAGTGTTGTGCAGCTTCAAGTGCTGATTTCAGTGGATGTTGGTGGCTTTTGGAGTGTGTCTGCTGAGTTCAAGGCCAGGTGAGGTGCTGTGCTAGATTCAGGACAGCCTTGTTTGCTTGTTGAAGCTCTTGCTCTTGGCTGTGCCAGCTGGGGCACTGCTGACAAGCTGGTCCTTTCCTCTAGGATTCATCTGTCCCCTGGGTAGAACTGTTGCTGCTCTTTCCAGAGGATGTTTGGGAATGCCCTGGATTTGTGTCTCAGAACTGTGTCTGTAATGATTGGGTGGGTCAAACTCTCCTGGGAAAGCTCCTCCATGGGAACAGCAGTTGCAGCTAAGAAGGAGCAAAGCAGGGCACCTGTGGCTGGCAGGGCTGCTTACAGAAGTTTGTGGGGACACCTTGATGTCCATCCCATTGCAGATGGGGAAACTGAGGCACGGAGCCGTGTCTGGGTGTGTGTTCAGGGTCCTTCATGGGACCCCCAGCAAGCCAGGGGCTTCTCCTGCCTGCCCTGTGCCCAGAGCCCATCAGGGGCTGTTGGCTGCTGCCCCTTGGCTTGAGCTGCCCCCTGTGCACAGGGCCCTGTGCTGAGCACACGGTGCTGTGTTGGTTGGAAACCCAGGGTGCCCTGAGCCCAGGTTTTGTGCCCTGAGCCACGACAGCCGGACCTTTGCAATGCCTTTAACCGAGCCCTTTCCTGCTCTGTCCTCGGCCTCCAGGGGCATCGTCACTGCACCGAGTTTACACTTCGACCTCCCTGAGCTCGACTTCGGGGACATCTCCTTTGGTGAGTGTTGCCTGGGCTGGGACACAGCGTCAGGGATCTGTGCCTTCCAACAGAAAAGCATCCCTCACTCCTGGTCTGCCCCAGCAGCCTCTTCAGGCTGTCAACTGCAGGGCTGCTGCTGCTGCTGCCTCAGGGGGCATTTTGCCATTGTGAGATCCAATAGGAGCAAGGAATAAAAAGTCAGTATTTTCTGGTGTCTCTGTGCTGCTTGAAAAGACAGATGTCTGCCAAGGAAGGTGGGAATCTTCCTTCAATGGAAAGATGAGCCCCTCCCTCCAAATTATTATCCCTTTGAAATGACAGGGCTCCCAGGCAAAACTATGGGAAAAGGAATAACAGTTCTTTCCTAGACTATCTCAGGAGAGCACAGACAAGAAGGCAAGAACAGACGTTTCCCAGGGGCCAAGTCCCGTTTTTCCCCTTTGGTGGAGTTGTGGTCACAGCAGGAGGAGCTGTGGGCTCTGGCAGGGCAGGGATCCCCTCCCAGCCGGTGCGGGAAGGGAAGGGAAGGGAAGGGAAAGAGGAAATGCTCCTTTTGCAGACCCCCAAAGGGCAGGGGGATGTGGGCAGTGCCCAGCAGCAGCAGGCAGGAGCGGGGCAGGCAGGCAGGGTCGATGGCAGCGCTGAGCTGCAGCCAGGGCAGTCCCGGGCCAAGCACACAACCTCCCGCAGCAGCAGCGGCCGAGCTGCGATCCCCAGCGGGAGGAAGGGAAGCTCCGCTCCTTGCCCAGCCTCAGCTCCCACTGCACAGCCGCCCACGGCATCACGCCACAACTCCCAAAAACCCCAGCAGAAAAGCCCAGCCCAGGGCCAAAACCCCCCAAAACCCCTATCCCCCTTCCCAGACCAAGGGCAACATTCACTGCCAAGCCTAAACCCAGGACAATGAAATTTATGAACTTCTGATGGAAACTCATTGCCTTTCCTGAGCTGCTTCTGCCCCAGCCTGCATCACCACGGAGGCACTTGTCAAGTTGCCTTTTGAAGAAATGAAACAAGAAAGGCAACAGATGGAAATATGGTTCTGAAGCAGGAGATTGATCCTGCTGAATGCCATTTCATTCCTAAGGTCTCTTCAGCTGAAGGCAGCTGTTGTATCTTTGCTTCTTTGCAACTGTTGACTGTTGTCTGCATGTGCTGGCCTCAGTCTCATTTGAGGTTTTGACACCTGGGTTTGTCCTTTTTGTGCCTCTCTTGCCTCCCTGCTGGAGTCCCTGCTGGAGCTGGCAGTGGTCCCTTGGATGGGCACAGAGAAGCTCTGTGCTGCAGCTGCAGTTGTTTATTCTCCCCATCTGTGTTCCAGTGACTCTTGGTGAGCAGGCCTGGGGAGAAGTCTCCTCCCCACAGAGCTGCCAGCCCAGCCAGATGTGCACTGCAGAGCAGGCTGTGGCTGCTCTGCGGGCTCTGCAGGACATCCCCACCATGAGTGGCTGTATCTCTGGCTTTGCAGGATGGAAAGCAAATCTCAGAGCTAGAGTGGGGGAAACCCTTGCAGGCAGCAATCACAGTGAGCAGCATGGCTGTGATGTCCCCGTTTGTTGGGTGAGGTGGGACCTGGTTCCTAATTGCTGATCTCAAAGCAAGGCTGGGGTGTGCCCCAGTTGAGTGGGCTCTGAGCTGTCACGTGCTCAGTCTGTTTGGCCCAAACCAAGAGATGCCTTAAGGATCCTGCAGAGACAAGCTGCATTAGGGTGCTTTGCATCACGTTCTAGTTCCTGATTCCATCCTCACTTTCTTTTGCTGTAGCTTCTTCTCAATGACGACTCACTGTTTATATATCTTGAAAACGGTGGAGTGTTGGCAGGCTGACCAGGGAATTTGACAGCTTGAATTCTCAGAGTCAATGCTGGGTCTGGGTGCACACTCATCACTGAGAGAGAACTGGTTCTGGTTTGGGGCAGGTGAGGGAGCTCCTTCCCATCCCAAAGAGAGAAGCTTGCAGTGTTCAGCAGGGCTAGGAGTGGGCATTTTCAAGGCTGCAGTCTGGAATCTGTGTCCAAGGGAACTCAGTGACAATTCATTCCTCACGCAGCTTCTCGCTGAGCTGTAGTTCAGCTAATAAAGAGCTCAACTCCAATCCCACTTTCATCCTGCCAGGATATTCCCCCAGGATCATGCCCTAGTGGGTGCCTGAATGGATATTTGTGTCCTTCCCCAGGCTTTCCCTACACGCGGCGCTGCCGCCTCACCAACAGCTCCCCGGTGCCCCTGACGTTCCAGCTCCGCATGTCGGACGATGGCACGCAGCCGGCTGTGGACAGCGTGGATCAGATCCGCAGGGACACTGACCCGGCCTGGAGGGAGGGAATCCATTTCTATGTGGAGCCCAGGGAGTTCACCATCAATCCCAGCCAAGGCACCATCCTCCCCCAGGGACACCAGGACATCGAGGTATGGCCAGAGCCCAGCCACAGATGCTGCAGCACCAGGGCTGGAGCTGCACTGCAGTGTGGGAGGGCTTTAGCTCTGGTGCCAGCTTTGAGCATCCTGGCAGTGAGAGATCTGCACTGCTGGGAGGCCTCTGCTAGCTGGCTTACTCGGGATGTTCCTCAAGGAGCACTGCTTGGTTTCCAAAATTTACAAGCTGAGATCACATACCTTATGGTCAAGGCCTGAAGCCATTCTTGTGTTTTTGAGAGCGAGTTATTTGATTGCAAGTGGGCAGAGCAAGGATGAGGGCAGAAGGTGGCTGTTAGAGAGATGTCATTGGATAAAGCAGTTAGCTTTTCTTCTTGGTCTCATTTCCCCCCTCCTGGGGAGCAGAATGATTTGTGTTCACTGCAGGAATCTCCAGTGGGGGCAAAAAACTCTGCAGCCATGAACTGCCCAGCACCTGCTGGGCCACACTTTGCCCTCAGCTTCCTGCTGTGAAGCTGAACTCATTGTGTTCAAGTCAGGTTTCCTCTGCATGGATGTCTTTGTAGTCAGATGAAAAATTGGCCCCTTAATTTGAATGCAGTGGTGCATAGAGCTTTAGTCTAATGTTTTAATGTAGCTGACCTGTGCCCTGATAGCAAGGGGTGTTTAACAAATGTGGCATTGCCAGAAGGCTTTTGTTACTCTGAGACTGTGCTCTACACATGGAGCAGCAGAAGAATTAAGGCCAAATCCTCCCTCAGGAACTGGAGGATATCACACGTGGGTAATGAGCTTATGTAAGGAAGAATTGACTGTTCTTCTCTTGCACCAGGTGACCCTGTGCTCCAACACGGTGATGGAGTTCTACCGGAGAATGCTGGTGGACCTGGAGGGTATTGGCAGGGGAGTGGCCACCCTGATCATCACAGCCAGGTACCAGCCCTTGCCTGCCCCCCCAGGCACTGCCTTGCCCAGGCTTTGCTGGCTGCAGCTGCCCAGGAGAAGTGCTGCTGGATGCCCTCATGTTGTGCCAGCTGGACATGAGAACAGCAGTGCTTGGGCAGCAGCCTGTGGTGAAAAGCACCCCTGCTCACAGCCCAGCACGGGCCTGGGCCCTCTGCTAAAGGCACCAGGAATGATATCATTTCTTGGCCTGGTTTTTGGTGCTTGAGGTGGGACAAATTTCCCGAGGGCCTCCTCTCCTTCTTCTGCAAGAGGTGGAGTTGTGCTGGTTGTGAGCACCGTGCACTGGTTTGGGCCACACCAAGCAGCTGCTGAGAGTCAGGGTCTGGCTCTGTCCATGAGGGCCCATGGCAGGGGGGAAGTGGCTCCTAGCAAGAGTGGGGAGGGCAAGGTCTGACGAGGGGAAAGCAGCCCTTGATGTGGCAAGTCAGCTCCAGTTATTCTCCTTCCCTCTGCTTCCCATTTTGAGCTTTAATGTTGTCAGAGTTGAGCCCAAAAGTCGTTGTTGCTGCAGCAGAATTCCATGCTGCTGTGCTGCTGTGGGTGTCAGTGTGATGCCAAGAGGGATGCAGCTCCCTGGCGCTGTTCCCTGTCCCAGGCAGAGCCATGCAGGCAGTGCCTGGGCTGCCATTCTGTAAAGCAGGTGGAGCTGGGGCCAGGCAGGGCCTGGAGCTGTGCAGTGAAGGAGCCAGGGAGCTGCAGGGCCTGGCAGGGGCTGATCATCCCCTCTGTGGGGCAGCTGCTGTCTCGTGCCCTCCAAGGCTGGGGCAAAGAGCTGAGTTCTCAGGCAGGGCAACAGCACCATGGCAGAGAAGGGAGTCATTTTTACTGAGACACTGGAGTTGTGTGTTCCTTGAGCCTTAGTGAGCACTGATCCTTGTTGGGATGGCTCCCCCAGAGCTCGTGGCTCACTGGGACTGTTCCAGGAGTCCTTGCAAGCCTTCTTGGGTAAAGGAGGGGCTGAGGCAGCTGTGGCTCAAAGTGCTCTGCCTGGGGCACTTGGCAGCCTCTGGGTACTGCCTCTCAGGGTTTGCCCCTCCTTGACAAGACGTGTTGGAGTGGGAAGAGGTAGAAGGCAATTTATCCCTGTAGGGCTGTTCAATGTGCATTTGACAGTGACCAATGTGTTCTGCTCCATTGCACAATCTTTGGGGGGAAACGTTCTCCATTCTCTCAGTATCTCTGATTGCCCTGGGGTCATCTCTCTGCCCAGATGTCTCGTTCCTGAGCTCCAAGTGTCCTCCCCAGTCCTGCTGTACGATGAGTGCCACCTGAAGGTGCCATATGAGAGGAAGATCATCATTAGGAATCCCAGCCACCTTCCTGGCTGCTACGGGCTCATTCCCCAGGTTTGGCATCACATTCACCTCCTTCTGTCAAATATTACTGAGGAGATTATTAGGAGAAAAAAGGGTTTGGATAAGACCTTGCTGGTTTCTATTCAGCCTTAAAGATCTGCTGAGAGCAGGATCCTACCCGACTGTAAACTTTAGGAGGCAGTTGAAGCTCCTGAGGAAACAGTTGATGTTCTGGTCTTCAGGGTGCTTTCATGTGGGAGATCTTAGAGGGTTGTGAAAAGCTGCTGCATCCACAGACACCAATGCCTGTGCTGGCAGCCTCCTTGCAGGTACCCCTGGGAGTGCTGAGCCTACAATTCTTGCATCTTGTGTGTGCCTTTTACCTTTGTGCTGGGGAGTTTGAAACGTGTGTGTAAGTTGCTGTGGCGGTGGATGTTAAGGAGTCTAAAGTTTCTTCAGAGGTGCCTCTGAAGTTGCATTTCATTCTGTCCCTTCCAGAAACGCAAGGAGGACTCTGCTGTGCTCTACTCCAGCCCCAAGCCCTGTGGGATTGTGCAGCCCCAGAGCACAGCAGAGATCCCAGTTGTGGTGGAAGTGCAGGCCCTGGGCACTCATCGCACCAACGTTGTCATCGGCGTGTTCGGGGATGAGAGAAACCCACTGGTGAGGGCAAGGGGAGATGTGAGCCTGTGTGCAGCTGCTCCTGGCAGGGTGCACAGGGACAGGGATTCTTCCGGGGAAAACAGGCCCAGGCTGCTGGGGAGAAGGACAGGAGGGATGCGGGGCACAAACAGCTCCTGCCTTAGAGGTGGCAATCTCAGGGTCTGACACAGAATGGAGCTCGGCTAAGCTGGAATCCAGGGGCATTTGAGTTCATTCTTCTTTCAAATGCTGTTAACTTTGGAA
Source organism: Agelaius tricolor (assembly GCF_023055355.1). NCBI lineage: Eukaryota > Metazoa > Chordata > Aves > Passeriformes > Icteridae > Agelaius > Agelaius tricolor. Next base: position 1,075,874 of record NW_027269333.1, read on the forward strand.
ACATCTGTTTGAAAATGTCATCTCTCTGAGCACAAAAGAGGACGTCAGAAGACTTCTGGGAACCTTGAGCTTTCTGTAAAAGAAAGGAAAGCTGGCATTTGAAGGGCGGTTGCAAGGATTGAAACTTATATTAAAACATATGGAAATGGCAATGCCAAATTCCCTGGATGGCACCAGACATCGGAACCTGGGCCATTGTGGCACTGCCTGTAAATCAGTGAACAGGAAGGACAGGCAATGCAGGCTGCGCCAGGGAGCCTGAAGTTTGACCAAACAGTTGCTTTCAACTATCAGGCTGCTTCCCTTAGAGAGGAGGGTTTCTCCCCACCAGAAGGACCAGTTGTTTAACTGTCAGCCTAGTCTTAACTAGAGATTTCTTGCAAAGGCAAAAGCTTTGGGCCAATAATTTTTAGTTTGAAAGGTCCTCTTACCTTAATCCTTTTTGATTTGGAGGTGAACATGTAATTTTCTTTTTCCCCAAAAGCCCAGCATTTCAGCTGGAGAGTGGTCGCTGTCCCTAAAGAAATAACTTGAGCAAGGTTGAGCTGTTGAAGGTTTTTTAGGTTTCCCTGTTGTGGTTTGTTTTGTGTTTTTTTTTTTTTTTTAAATCTTTCTTGCTTGCTTCCTGGAACAGAGAGCACAACTACGGAGCTCAGGACAGCTGGCAGAAATCTCCCCAAGCCCAAGGCTGGCAGAGCTTGGCAGGATCCCAGCACCACAGCCTGTGTATGTATGGATGGATGGATGGATGGGGAATGCGACCTGAGTCGCCTGGGAGTGTTGGGAAATGTCAACCAACCCCCAGCAGTGTCAGGGGAACATTCCTGATAAATCCCTGGTGGAGCTGCAGAGTTTCTGGCCTTGGGCACTGGGGGGGCTCTGCTGGCTGGGCACTGGCTGGGTCTGCCCCTCGGTGCCTCAGATCTCACCTTTTTGCTGCCTTCTCTGTCTTTCCCTCTCCCACTGTGCTTTCTGCATCCCCACCAGGTGTTCATGCCTGTCCTCTGTAGTTGCTCAATGCAAGCAGTTGCAGCTGCTGCAGCAGCTCAGTGTCATCCCTGGGCTGCCTTTAGAACAGACCTGCTCCAGCCTGGATTGGGAAGGGCTGGATCAAACAATTTCTCAGGTCAACGTGCCAGCACCCACCCAGGGGCTGCATCCTGGCCAGGAGCTGCTCGTGCAGGTGTCCCTCCCTCCCACTGCAGGTCCCTGTTCATAGTTATCTTATTTTCCAGAGATGAGCTCTACCCACATAAATTCAAACCCCAGCCACCAAAAGAGAAGAAAACCAGTTTGGGTTCCCTGGCCTCTCAATGGAGGCACTTCAGGACTGGACAGGAGGATACAGCCAGAGCCCTGAAAGAAGTGCAGGATTTTACCCACTCTTCAGGAGCAGAGGTAGATTTTCTTCTACATCCAGTGCTTGTGTTGCCTCCCCAGCCTGCCAGCACCAAGTCCTACTCATGCTGAGCTCCCTTTTTGCTGCCCTGCTGTGCTGTGCTGACAGTGGGCTGGGCAGCAGGGCCAGTGGCTGGGTATGGGCTGTGTGGGAGGGAGAAATAGGAGAGTTTTCCTTGGAGAAGCTGACTCAGATCCTACAGGCCTGTGCTGAGTGGGGGATTTTTTTGCCTTGTTTCCTTCCCAAAGTAAGATGAGGCTTTTCTCTGCATCATCATGGTCAGACCTCCAGCTTCCTTCCCAGAGCAAGCTGGGATGATCCTGATCTCCATGGAGCCTCTTCCCAAGGCAGCCAGACTCCTTGTTTGCAGGGCTCTGCTTTCACCCAGAGCTGCTACTGCACTGCTGGCCCTGAAGCTGTCTCACAAAGGGAGACTTTGCAGAGTGGCTGTCTCTTCCTCCCAGCACAGAAAATGGCATGTTTTCCAGGTGCCAGCACCAACTCCTGCAAACCCTCACCTGCCACGAGGCTTGGAGGGATTCAGGTGCTCCCTGGACGTGGCGCACACTCCCCTGGGAGCGGAGAAGGCAGGAGGGAATCTGTCTCACTGCCCATTGTCAGTGTGGCAAGCAGGGCTGGAGCTGCCAGTGCCGCTGGGGGCCCTCAGCACTGGCCACAGAGGGGCCTCCCATCCCTGCAGGCCCATCACAAAGTGCTGCTGAAGCAGCTGCTTGTTGGAGAGGCCATGCAGGACACGTTGCAGGGCTGCCCAAGGACGCTGTGCAGCACCTGTGGAGGGCACTGCTCCCCCTGGAACTCCTCAGGTGCTCCACAGGAAGTTTTTGCAGGCGCTTTTGCTGTAGCACCTTGAGAAAGCAGCATTTAAATCAGAGAGAGAGGGGAAGAGCCTCAGGAGTCAGATGAGCTGGGCTGGGCTCCTTCCCTCAGCTCCAAGAGCTCTCACTCTGAGTCTCCTCCTTTTCTAAAAGCAGGAAGTTTTGAAACTTTTTAAAGGCAAGTTGTGCATCAGAGAGAATTTCTACTGCCAGGAGACATCCCAGGTCACTTTCATATAATGTACTAATTAATGCATTGACCCTTGAGGATGGGAGAAGATTTTCCCCATGGTCCCTGCACTGGTCAGTGGCATGGATGCAGGATGAGGTGAGGGTGATTCTGGCAGTGTTTGGGGAATAGGCCCCTCTGGCTACAGCTGCACTTTGCTCCAAGATGCTCTTCTGCATCCATTTCCATGCTCAGCACCTCAATCTCTCCTGTCTTCCACCCAGGCTTTCAGTGTCCTGCCAGTGCCAGCTGTGCTGCAGCCTGGAGAGAGCCAGCAGGTCTCCTCCACCTTCTCTGGCCACCTCAGCAGCACCTGCAGTGTCCCGGATCTGTGCCACGTGGAGGGAGGCCCCAGCTACGAGGGGCTGGTGCCCGGGGAGGCCTCACGTGTCAGCTCCTCCCTGAGCCCCCGGGAGATCAACTGTGGCTCTCAGGCCCCTCTGAGGGAGAGGTGAGTCAGCCTTCCATGGGCTCCTGCTCTGCCATGGGTTATTGTCCCTGCAGGGCTTCCCTGCTCCAAGGACTCTGAGCTCAGAGGTGCTGCATAGCAAGGGCCAGCAGCAACACAGGGAGGGCCACTCTGAGCTCCCTGGCTGCCAAGAGAGGAAGGACCTTCTCCTGTTGAGACACAACATCTTCTTCTCTATTTGAGTGCTGAGCCCTCCTGCCTTAGCTGCTGCCTGCGGGGAGCTGGGCTCTGGGCTTGCCTTGGCACTGCCTCTAGAGGTGGCTTGAAGTGCATGGTGTTGAGTGGCATCTTCTTCATCATCTCCCTTCTTCACCAAAACAGTGGCATTGTGGTATGGGCAGGCGTGGGGCACAGAGCAAACCTTGCTTTGGGTCCTGCTGCTGCCCCAGATGAAGCCCTTGCAATGCTGATCTGCCAGGGTTCTCCTTATGGTGGGACAGCAGCCAGAAAAGCTCATGTCCTTTAGGCTCCCCTGCAGCTGCAGCCGTGGGCAAGCACAGGAGAAGCTCAGCTCCAGCAAGGCAGCCCAGCTCAGGACACACAGGCCAAGGGTGGAGCTGGGAGTGGAGGCTGCTTCAAGCCAGCCTGTGCATCAGGACTTCTTCAGGCCAGGCTGAAGTTGGTTTCATGGGGAGGAGAGGGACGAGGCTGCTTCCAATGGTTTCCATGGCAGCCTGCACTGGTTTGCTTGGTCACAGCTGGGTTCCAGCAGGAAATCTGGCTGACAAGAGCCTGCCTTGCAGGAGAGGAGTTCCTGCAGCCTTTGCTTTCTGACTGATAGCATTGTTCTCATGAAGGAGCAGGCTAGGAGTCATTAAAACCGAAGGTCACGGACACAGACTCTCTAACTAATTAAAGTTAGACAGTGGTGTGTTTATTAACACCGGTGGGCGGCACCAGAGCCATCCCTAAAAGGCGCGACCGCGCTGCCCAAGGTTCTTTGCCCTCTCTTTATTGCCCAAGATCTTACATACAATACATCTGCACAAGCCCAGCACCTCCCGTCCCCGCTCTGTATTCAAATGAGCTCATTGGTCCTTCACACCTGTGCAATTCCTCCCTTGAATTGGGTCTCGAATTGGGTCTGTGGTCTTAAGGGATGAAGTCAGGAATGTCTTCATCAGGTCTCTGTGACCCTCTGGCACGATCCAAGGTCCCCTGCTTAGTGACTGATTGACATCAAGCCCAGGTCCTAAGCATTGTTCTCCTGGTTTCAAGATGTTCTTATAACAGTTCACTTCCTCCACTTCCTTCTAGAAAGAAGCTCCTCATGGTAAACAATAGAACATTCAGCTCCAGCTTAAGCATCTCATAATCATTAACCTATGGTCTGCCTGTCTAACTTACATCCTGATCAATGGGAATTGCTTCTAAGCCTCAGCTGAAATCTGAACTCTTTAAAATCATGCTTCAGCTATGCCCAGGAGGAAGGGGGCTGAATGAGCTGAGTAAGAATTGTAGGAGAGATGAGCAGATGTCAGCAATCTGTGCTCTGCTCTAAACTGGGAAGCCCAGAGACAAAGGGCGTTTTCAGGCAGCAGCACAGAGAGCTGCTGGATCAGCCTTGGGCAGGGGCTGGAGGGGTCTGGCTGTGCCTTCAGAGGGAGCTTGCACAGTCAAGAGCCTCTGATGGCAAAGCTGAGGTTTGGCTGGGCCTGGAGGTCCCCTTCCACCAATGGCCTCACTTGGGATGTTCCCAGCCTCTGTGGGTTGAGGAGAATTCACGGAAATGGTCTCAGGGTCAAGGAATGAAGTGCAGAGCCAGCCAGGACTAGGGAGCCCAAGTTTCTGGTAGGGACTCTCAGCCATGGTTTCTATTTTGTCTGCAGAAGGGAGCTGAAGCAGTCAGATAAAAAGCTTGAGGAGGAGGCAAAAGCCTTAGAGAGGTGGAAGGATGAAGAGAGGCAGAAGAAGGAGAAGAAGGGTGTCTCTGTGGGAAAGCAACCTCCAAAACCAGAGAAGGGGAAAGCCAAGACCCCAGAGAGGAAGAAAACCAAAATCCCAGAGAAGAAGGAAACCAAAATCCCAGAGAAAAAGGAGACCAAAATGCCAGAGAAGAAGGAGACCAAAATTCCAGAGAAGAAGGAAACCAAAATCCCAGAGAAGAAGGAAACCAAAATCCCAGAGAAGAAAGAAACCAAGGCCCCAGAGAAGAAGGAAAGCAAAGCATCAGAGAGGAAGAAAGGCAAAGCATCAGAAAGGAAGGAAACCAATGCATCAGAGAGGAAGGAAACCAAAATCCCAGAGAAGAAGGAAAGCAAAGCATCAGAGAGGAAGGAAACCAAAATCCCAGAGAAGAAGGACACCAAAGCCCCAGAGAGGAAGAAAACCAAAATCCCAGAGAAGAAGGAAACCAAAATCCCAGAGAAGAAGGAAACCAAAATCTCAGAGAAGGAAACCAAAATCCCAGAGAAGAAGGAAAGCAAAGCATCAGAGAGGAAGGAAACCAAAATCCCAGAGAAGAAGGACACCAAAGCCCCAGAGAGGAAGAAAACCAAAATCCCAGAGAAGAAGGAAACCAAAATCCCAGAGAAGAAGGAAACCAAAATCTCAGAGAAGGAAACCAAAATCCCAGAGAAGAAGGAAAGCAAAGCATCAGAAAGGAAGAAAGGCAAAGCATCAGAAAGGAAGGAAACCAATGCATCAGAGAGGAAGGAAACCAAAATCCCAGAGAAGAAGGAAACCAAAGCATCAGAGAGGAAGGAAACCAAAATCCCAGAGAAGAAGGACACCAAAGCCCCAGAGAGGAAGGAAAGCAAAATCCCACAGAAGAAGGCAGCCAAAATCTCAGAGAAGAAGGAACCCAAAGCCCCAAAGAAGGGGGGAACTGAAATCCCAGAGGACCCAGCTGAGCTGGAGAACTCTTTATTCTTTATTCATGCAACTCATTTTACACAGTTTGAAAAACCTTGTGTTTTTCAACTTTAGTTTGTTCAGAGATTTCTTATCAGTTATTCTATTATTGGTTAATAAAATAGATTTTACTTGTGCATCAGATCTCTCTATTGTATTGTTTACCTGTTCTCTTCACTGATTCTCATGGGACAAATCCCTTGTTGTTGAGGTGCATTTGTTTTTCACCCTCAGAACAGATTGCTCACAAAGTCTCATTCTCACAATGGCTTCACATGGGAACTTGTAACTGCTTAGATGCACTCAGAAGTGATGACAGGCCAGCTATTAACATGGCAGAACAAGGCCTGATTTCATAGGGCCTTTCTTTTATCATTATTCTACCTGTCTATGACATCTCCCCCTTTTTGTTCATTTAAAAAAGGCTCCTATGTTCTGATGTTGAAACAGCTCACTCTTGTGAGGGTATTATCTCATCAAGGTTATCACTGGTTATCTGTTAGATATGGGATAAGATAGATAAAAGACCAATTACAATCAACAAAACTTACCAAATTCCATCAAGTCATTGACGCAGGGTTTTGCAGCATGAGAAAACAAAAGAATAATGTCCAATGTCTCTAAGGGAAATGGAAAGAAATGACCATTGTTTCCAATGAGTTGAGAAGTATGAGAAAGTTCTGAGCTGGAAATGTTGATCTTTGACATCACTGAATGTCCTCCTGGGTGCTGGAACAGGGAATAACTGGAGAAGGTTCGTAGGAGCTCTGTACCGTGAGGATGCCAGGAGGCTTTTGTTGGCAAATTGCCTCTGTCAGTTTCCAGACACAGCCATGTCTGGGCAGTCCTCCTCCTGTTCCTGCCCTGGCCACAAAGGCTGCAAGGAAACCTTTTAAGCAAAGGCTGCAAGGTGATGAGGTTATTTCTCTTTGCACTGGGCCTCATTTTTTCAGAGCTGATCAGTATCTGATGGAATGAGCAGGTGACTGCTTTGAGCTGCTGCTGATGAAACACAGGCACATCTTCTCCTGAAGTTAATGAATCAATCAGGCTGCACTGTGGTACACTCAATTGGGATTTAGATGTGATGATCTTTTTTCCAAATTTCTCATGTAAATATTGCATTATTCAAAATGATTAGTCGTCCAAATTTCTCATGTACATATTGCATTATTTGAACGTTCTTGCAGGCATTCATTCCCTTTCTTTATTGTTTTTTAAGAATGAGATGCATGTCTTTTGTTATGAGTATGAAGAAACATCATAGCAAAATAATACATGCAGTGGACAAGAAACTTAGAGCAATTAGGAATAATATGGATACAACAATCAGGAATATTTCAAATAGCAGACAAAGCTAACAACATAGGTGGAATTAGGTAAATAGCAATCTCCGCAATAATGTACCATCATCCCAGAGTCTGCAAACAGCTGACAAACCTCGATTCAGGGGGGACTTGGAGAATTATTTCCAGATAATAATTCCCAAGCTCCCTTTAAAAAGAGTTCAACTGTCATATCTAGAGAGTCAAATTGTCAAGTCAAAACAACTCAAATCTAGTTTTGATGCAGAAAACATCTGGGTCAGTTGGCAATTCCCATCCAGGAGGAGCAAATGCCTGGCCACCACCCAAGCTCTAAGTGGGAGAGAATTCCCCAAATGTCATTTAAAACAAGGCTCTTGAGAATAGCACTTAGGAGTAAAGGTCTAGGGGTGACAGACTAATGAACCATGCAAGAGCTGTCTCCTCCAAAATTTCCTCAGCACAGAGATGCTTTAAACCCAGCAGAATGTTGGAGTGGTTCTGTAATAATAATTGGGGCTGCATCTGATTAGAGTAGATGTCACAATACCATCAGTTTAGAGGAGGCTTCCCACAAAGCTGAGATATCATTTCTTGGAACTCTGAAAAATACTTAAAAATGATGAGGCAGCACTGGGTAAACCATAGAGCCAGAGTGCGGAGCCCAGCCAGAGGGGTAGTCTGGTCTGAGAGATACATAAGCAGCTAGAGAACAAAAGGAGGATCCTGAAATGACACGTGTCTTGTAGATAATTACACCAAAAGATGGTAAAGCATATGAAAAGCTGGCTATAAAAACAGTAATACAAAGATTGATGTATTTATGACAGAATAAATGCATCAAAGGAAAACACTGAACAGCTCACTAGTAACATTTATGATACCTCAGATTAAATAACACTCAAACCTGACAGAAATTTATTTGGACAGCACTAGAGCTTAGCAAGAGGAACTTAAACTCAGCCCTAAAAGGATTTCAAATTAGATTCATTATCACCTTAGTAGAACAAAAAGCGCACTCGAGAGAACTCAAAGTTAATTACTATTAATACCAAACATAATTGGACCCATAAAAACTGGAATAGAACATTGTTCAAATTTAGTAATACTGAAACTTAACAGAAATTAAATCTACAAAATTTAACAAAAAAAACCTTTGCCTTATTTAATTTAACAGAATGTAACTGAGCATTACAATATTGGGCTTTGATTTAACAGAATTAAAATGAACATCCTTAAAAGTTACAGATAATGGCATGATGTAATTTTGTCCAAGGTTATTAACACAAAAAAACTACTTAAAGGTGAATAAGCCATAAGTGAAATAACAGCATGATGGTGCATTGGAGGGAATCAAGGAGTAACAAGCATGTTAGAATTTTAAGTAAATCAGTTATGAGAAAAACCCACGGTAACTGCAAATTCCATGGAAACAGAAATTCAGTATGACTTTTTGAAGCACCAGGTTACTGGAAAATAAATATAATAACGTGCAATTTAGCATATTGCTGAACAACCCAACAGCTTTTTGTGACTGTATCTGGCATCATTTTATATGGCACATTTGTTAGCATTCTTGTTAAAGAAATCAGACCGTGTTAAAATTTGATAGGCAATAAGGCGTTGCATTTACCGCTTTTCAATAGAGTTGATAGTTATCCCTAGGGATAGTTACAGGCTTTGTTAATTGCTGATTTGTCTTTTTGGTATGTGTTTTTGGTCCGGTCAATTTCTGGCCAATTGTTTTTCAGTCATCTAAAGTAAAATTTGACACAGTATGTGGCCTTGGAGGACCCCAACAGGTCCAATTCTTGGGGTTCCTCGAGAGCATTGGGCAGCATTTTTGTCCACCTGTCCCAAGTATCTGCCAGGTTGGGTCTCTTACCTGTGGTGCGGAGGAGCTCTGAGTTATAGACGGGCCAATCATCTGCTACAAAGGTGTCACGGTTTGATGCTGGTGCAATGCCAGTGTCCCCATGAAAATACATTCTCCCTGGTGTCTGCTGTGAGATGTGACCAGGAATAGAGCAAAGCAGGGTCCAGCTGAGGAATAAAAGGGGAAAAAAACCCCAACTTTATTAACTTACAATATATAAAAGAAACACACAGAACTCAGGATGAAAACCTTCCAAACATTCCTCCTCCCCCCACCAAATTCCCAATACATCACAGTAAGACAAAACCTTGGACTCTCAATTCAGTGACCACCCCTCAGATCACCAACTCTCAGTCCATCACCACCCTTTAGATAATCAGTTCTCAGTTCATCAAGAAGAGAGGAGTCCCTCTTGTACCACAGGCTTCCCCTGGAAACACAGTTGAGACCTTTTGTGTTTCCATGTCACACGTGGCACTGCCTGGAGATCATTTGCCATCGTGACATCTTCCTTTCATGCCCAGTGCTCTCACCACTGCACATGGACCAGAGCTGCTTCTAGGGTTCCCCTTTTAAGGATGCTTTGCCCAGTTCCAAAAAAAGCACAGTCTCTCACTTTTGGGACACCTGTCCCTCCCAAATTCAGCCCCTGGGGCCGAGGGGATCTCTGTCAAGAACAGAGATCTTCTTCTTCTTCCCTGAAGATGGAGAGCACCACCACCCTCCTCACCCGTTGTCTCTGTTCACGCACTCCTTCACATAACACCACTGCACTCTCTTGGCTCCAAGCCATTGCCTCCCCCTAGATGCAGTCTCTGTGTCACAGGAAAAAAATGGTTCTGTTCATGGCTATACAAGAAAAGTCCAGCCAAAGGCCATTCCATCACCTCCTCTCAATGAAGATTCTTCTCAACTTCTCTCGTGGCCCATTTCCTCTTCTCTCATCTCTATCTCTCTTCTCATTCAACTCCAGGAGGATCAGTAAGGTTTCCATCATCCAAGAAAAGGGTTAAAAATCTCAGGCTCTGCCTGTCCAGAACTCCCATGGCTGCCCTGCTGGGCACCTTCTCGCTGCACCCCCCTTCTCCTTTATGGCTTGCCGTGCTGCCTGCATGTGATACTGAATTTCAAGCTGGCACAAGCACAGGCACAGGCTCACTCTCCTTCTCTCTCTCTTTCTCTCTTTCTCTCTTTCTCTCTGGGGGGCTGGCTGCCCGATGACTCTGCAGTGTTCCTCCACCCTTCCATCCTGCAGGGGCCTTCACCTCCCCTCTCTGTCCAAGGCCCGGCCTACCTCACGCGGCCGCATGGCTTCCCCTCCCCTGCCAGCCCGCAGCCGGGCAGGGCAGCTCTGACCTCTTTCACAGACAGAACCCAAGAGAGCTTCCCCCTGGGAGTTCCCTGCTTTTAACCCTCTGTGTTCTCAGAGGCGGATCCATGTCCTCAGTGGCCACACCAGGTGCCAAAATTCAAATCTGAGCACCTATTGGTTTGACAAAAGCATCCCAAAAAACTCACGTCCTTTTCAAACCAGGACACTGGCGGAAAAATATTGCAATTTCTTGAAAGTACTCTAATGACCCAGATAATAAAGATTTGCTTGTGGATTATGAAACCAACAGGTATTAACACCTGTGCCCCTTTCCAGGCAGACATCATCGAGGCAGTGCCACTTGTGCCCTGAGGTGCCCTAAGCTGGGCTTGGATCTCTCCCAGAGCACCTGAGGGAGAGCAGAGCACCTTGCAAGCTGCAGGTCCCTGACAGCCCCGCAGGGCTCCTGTCCCATCAACATCTGCTCTGCTCCAGGCTGAAACAGGGCCCAGCATGGTGCCAGGATCATCAGAGAGCTGAGGTGTGTGCTGGAATTCAATGGCCTCCCCATCCCACAGCAGCCCTGCATTTCCCTGCTGCAGCCTTGGTCTCCAGCCCAGCCATGGAGGCTCTTTGGGCTCTGGAGTGTTGCTGCAGCCCCCAAGGGCAGCTGAGCTCTGCCTTTGGCACAGTCAGGCCTGGCCAGCGCAGGCCATGCTCAGCAATTGCTTGTGTGTGCCTGGCCTTGCTGTCAGCCCCGGCAGCGGCTGCGTGGCCCCTTTGTGGCCCTGTGCTGGCCCAGCCATGGTGGCCCAGCCCCTGTGCAGGCCCAGCCCAGGCCAGGAGCATTGCGGCTGGGAACGGCCCCTGTGCCGTGGTGCCCACAGCAGCCTTGGGGCTCTGTGCCCCATGGCCTCCCTGCTGGGCAGCCTCTGCCAGCTCCTGCAGAGCCCCTGGCACCTGTGGGGCTGCACAGACAGCCCTGCCCCGGGCTCTGCCGGCCTCTGGGCCAGCAGAGAGGCAGCCAGGGCTGGCCATGGCCGGGAACAGGCCCTGAGCCCCGCAGGAGGATGGAGCTGGGCCACAGCCAAACTCAGCCCAGGCCAAAGCTGGGCTCAGCAGCCAAGGCTGCCAACACATGGGCACAGAGGCTGGCGCTGACAAATGTCCTGGGCCCCCTCCCTGCTCTGTCCATGCCACCAAGGGCACAGAGCCGCCTCCTCTCTGGGCCACTTGCCTGTTTGCAATGCCTTGCACAGGCGCTGGCCCTGCCCCACAAGGCCTGGCCTGAGTCCTGCCCCTGCACGCTCAGCCAGGCTGAGATGGACACTGATGGTTTCTGGGCCAGGCTCTCGGAGCCCAGCCCAGCTCCCTGCAAGCTCTGCCAGCTGCCCTGAGCTCTGGGCAGCACCAAGGGCCTCTCTGAGCCCAGCCCAGCCCAGCCGGCTCTGGCCCCACAGCTCTGCTCAGGCCAGGCTGCTCTGGCCACTGGCCCCACGGCCTCAGCCCCTGCCAAGGCCACAGCAGCAGCTGCAGCTGCCACAGGACTCAGCCCCAGCCATGGGGGAAGGGGCTGGGCCAAGGCCAAAGGAGGCTCCCTGGCTGCCCTGCTCCCCTCGGCCTGAGGTGCTGAGAGCTCTGCAGCCCCTGCTGCCATCCCATCTGCCCAGGGCAGCACCAGAGCCCCGGCCTTGGGGCCCTCAAGAGCTGCTCCTGCTCCAGGCCCAGGGCCCATGCCAAAGCTGGGGCAGCCACAAAGCTGTGCCCATTTCTGTTCATCGCTGCTCCGATGAGGATGGATCTGCAGCCACTTGGAGGTTGCTGATGAATTTTATTACTCCAGAGGTCTCTTCTGTCTTGAGCTCTTCAGTTCAGGAATTCACTGAAAAAGTCTCATACACGTGTTCAAAACACCTGAACAAGAAAAGCCCCTGGGAATCATTTAAATGTTCAATTCTTCTCCGGTTAATTAAAGGGATTTCAGTAGTTTATTTAATGTGAATACATTGTATTGAAAACAATGCAGAGAGAAAACTTTTGTCCTGTATTCTTTTCCTGTTTATAGCTTGGTATCAGCAATGTCCAACTGATATTGACCCGCATTACCTTCTAATGCACTCTAAAAAGATAGAAAGATCAAGACCCTTCATGGCTGATAACACATGAAACTTTGTCCCCAACCCCCTCCCCACCATTTCCCTCATCAAACCCCTGGCACTCCTATGGATAAGGAATGGTGTGGCCAGCAGGAGCAGGGCAGGGATTCTTCCCCTATGCTCAGCACTGCTTGGGCAGCACCTCAAGTGCTGTGTCCAGTTCTGGGCCCCACAGTTTAGGAATGACATGGAGGGGCTGGAGCGTGTCCAGAGAAGGGCAACAAGGCTGGGGAGGGGTCTGGAACACAAGTCCTGTGAGGAGTGGCTGAGGGAGCTGGGGTTGTTTATCCTGGAGAAGAGGAGGCTCAGGGGACAGAAGGCCGTGTCAGGGCACAGGTTGGACTTGATGATCTCCAAGGTCTTTTACAAACTTGCTGATTCTGTGATTTTCTAAAACCACCCTTGGAGCAGTTGCAGGATGAGCCCTGGGCCTCCTCTTCAGCAGTTCCAGCAGCCCAGGTCCCTCACCTTCTCCTGCCAGCCCCAAAGCCCATCCTGTCAGTCCTGCAGAGCCTCTGCAGCTCCTCCTCATTGCCCAGAACAGGGAGCCCCAGAGCCAGACACAGCAGCCCAGAGGTGCCCCCCTGGCCTGGGGTGCCTCTGGCAAGGGAGCAGCAGCAGGCACTGCAGGAGCCTGCAGACAATTCCTGCAGCACTTGTAGGATGATCCTGCTGCCCAAGGGACGTTCCCATGGGGCCAAGTCAGGAACTGCAATGGGGAGTGGGGCCAGAGAGGAAAGGGCAAACAGGGATGGGCTGTTTGCAGGGGAAGGAACAGGGCTGGGCAATGGGAAGAAATTTGAAGCAGAAGAGCAAAGAAGGCAAAGGTGAAGCCAAGGAAATGGTCAGGGCTGTTTGGGGGTGGCTGTCAGGCAGCCCTGGCTCTGAGCAACAGCGTCTGCAGTGGCACAGGAAACTCCCAGCTGATGGGAACAAACTCTCTGGCTGAGTGCAGAGGCCAGGACAAAGCTGAGTGGTTTCCCTGGTGTCCCGCAGGCCTTGCTGGCCCCAGGGGCTGATGGCATTTGTGCTCCCTCAGGTTCATGTCCCCACAGCAACAGCATGGGGGTGCTGGCCCTGCTGTGTGCAATGCAAACAGGGGCTGCTGAGGCAGTGCTGCCGTGTCTGTGCCTGCAAGGATGGGGCACCTGTGTGAGCTGGGGGAGAGGCCAGGGCTGCAGAGGGGGGATGTTGTTGGCAGCTGCATGAGGACGCTCTGGGACGCTGCCCTGGGCTGTGCAGCGCACTGGGCATGGATCAGCCCCTGCTCTGCTGCTCCTTCCCGTCTGGCCCAGGGCCCTTGCAGAGCCCCAGCCATGCTGTTTGCCCCCAGCCTGCCCACGGCCAGCCTGGGGCTGCTCACGGGGGTTTCTGTGCTGAGCATTGGCCTGGCCGTGTTCTTGAGAGAGCCTGGGCAAGGAGCCTGGAGCCCCCAGGGCCTGGCCTGAGGCGTCAGCGCTGCCCCAGCAGTGCCCATGGCCTGTCCCTGCTGCAGCCCCGGCACTGCCACCCCCAGGGCTGTGCCCGGCCCCGAGAGCACTCAGGCCCTGCAGCAACACCAGGGCCACCAGGGCAGCGGGGCAGGGCCACGGCAGCAGCACTGGCAACACCAAGTGCTGCTGCTGCTGCTGCTGGGCACAGCTGCTGGGCCAGCACTGATCTGCCCCAGCTCTGCACACAGACATTGCTGCTGCAGCTCCAGAGAAGGAAACACAAGGGCATCTCTGCAGAAAACTCTGCTGGGACATCCTTTAGTTCCTTTAAAGCCACCAAGAGCACAGCCCCTCACTGACACAGTCTGTGGCCACAGGGAAGGTGGGGAGAAACAAAATGAGAAATGGCACAAAGATTGACATTTATTTGTGGACAGTAGTAAAAAAATAAAACAAAAAGACCCACAACCAAACCAACAAGAATTATGAAAGATGATTTTTATTACAAGTGATTTGCAGGAATTGGCCAGCAGTTTAATGTTCCTGAAAGCATCCAGTCATCAGTCTCCACACTGCAGCCTTGAGCTCCTGGTTCCTCAGGCTGTAGATGAGGGGGTTCAGGGCTGGAGGCACCACCGAGTACAGAACTGACAGGGCCAGATCCAGGGATGGGGAGGACATGGAGGGGGGCTTCAGGTTGGAAAATATACCAGTGCTGAGGAACAGGGAGAGCACAGCCAGGTGAGGGAGGCAGGTGGAAAAGGCTTTGTGCCGTCCCTGCTCAGAGGGGATCCTCTGCACAGCCCTGAAAATTTGCACATAAGAGAAAACAATGAACACAAAACAACACAATGCTAAACAGGCACTAACAGCAAGAAGCCCCAGTTCCCTGAGATAGGACTTGGAGCAGGAGAGCTTGAGGATCTGTGGGATTTCACAGAAGAACTGGCCCAGGGCATTGCCATGGCACAGGGGCAGGGAAAATGTATTGGACGTGTGCATGAGAGCATTGAGAAAGGCACTGGCCCAGGCAGCTGCTGCCATGTGGGCACAAGCTCTGCTGCCCAGGAGGGTCCCGTAGTGCAGGGGTTTGCAGATGGACACGTAGCGGTCATAGCACATGATGGTCAGGAGGGAAAACTCTGCTACAATAAAGAAGAGAAAGAAAAAGAGCTGTGCAGCACATCCAGTGTAGGAGATGTTGCTGGTGTCCCAGAGGGAATTGTGCATGGCTTTGGGGACAGTGGTGCAGATGGAGCCCAGGTCAGCGAGGGCCAGGTTGAGCAGGAAGAAGAACATGGGCGTGTGCAGGTGGTGGCCGCAGGCTACGGCGCTGATGATGAGGCCGTTGCCCAGGAGGGCAGCCAGGGAGATGCCCAGCAAGAGGCAGAAGTGCAGGAGCTGCAGCTGCCGCGTGTCTGCCAATGCCAGCAGCAGGAAGTGCCTGATGCAGCTGCTGTTGGACATTTGCTATGGTGCCTTTGCATGGGGATCTGTAAGAAAAGTAATCATGGAATAGTTGGGTGTGGAGAGGACTTGAAATATCCCAGCACAGCCTGGGGGCACTTTCCCCCCCTTGCCTGCCCAGGGCTCTGCTGCCTGGAGCTGTCCCTGCCAGCAGCTGCTTCCCTGTGCCCAGGGCTGGGCCCTGCCAGTGCTGCCAGAGCCCAGCCCAGCCCTGGGGGCGCAGCTCTGCCCTGGAGGGCCCTCCCAGCTCAGGCACTGTCCAGGGGCAGCTCTGGCTCTGCAGGCTCTGATGGCAACGTCAGAACAACCCTGAGGAGGCTGGAAAAGCAACACTGATGCAGCCTCTAAGGGGTCCTGTGGTGATTTCTGTTGCTGCCTGGTTTATTATGAACAGAGAATATTTTTTTTTTCTCAACCTTAAATGAGAGATGAATATCAATGTGTAATTTCCAACTCAGCGCAGTAGATTTAAAAAGCAGGATATCCCCTTTTATGCAGCCTCTGCCTTGCTATACTCCCTGTATAATCTATTTGGAAATGTTCTGTAGTTAAATGCCATGTTGGATCAGTCCTGAACAATGCAGCATCCTCCCCACACAAGGAGAACACTCCCAAGCCTCATCAGCTGTCTCCCCCCACCCAGATCTTGTCCCCTAGTGCTGGGAGCAGCTGCCAGGGCTGGCTGAGAGCTGTCCCTGGCAGGCAGCAGAGTCCCTGCCCCAGCACAGCGCCCTGGGCTGCAGGACTCTGCTCTGCAGGACAGCCCTGGGCACCCCTGGCTGCTCTGCACAAGAGACAAGCAGAGAACGTACTCACAGGCTCTGCAGGCATTGGCATGTTCCAGCTGCAGGAGATGGCTCCAGGAGCTGCAGCTGCATTGTCCTGCAGCCAGAGGTTCCTGTGCCAAGGGCTGGCAGTGATTGTGCCCCAGGCACTTCTCAGCCCCTTCCCAGCCCTGACTGATTGAAGCTCTCTGTGCCTCTGTGCTGTGCCCGGGCTGGCTGCAGGCAGTGCCCCAGCCCTGCTGGGCTGGCACAAGAGCTGCTCCTCAAGAGAAATGTGCTTTTGAAGCTCTTCTTGGTGACCAGGAGCTGCCTCTGGGCCAGGAGCCCAGCCCAGCTCAGCAGCACAGACACAGCACAAGGACTTTAATCAGCCTCTGGGGCTTTGTGCTCAGGCCCTGAACATCAGTCCCTGAGAGGGAGCTGAAGAAACCTCTCCAGAACTCCAAGGCAGAATCCAACTCCAAACTTTCTTGGACTTTTAATGGGTCCCAGGGAGGGACACGACTGAGCAAGTGTCCCCAGGCCCCAGGCAGAGCAGAGAACTGCAGGCAGTGGTGACAGGTGGGGACAAAGAGAAGCCAAGTCTTGGTGCCCTGGGGCACAGCAGGGTCTGTGCCAGCAAGGGCTGGGAGGAGACACCTTGTCCTGAGGCCCTGGGGCCTCCTGGCCCAGCCCCAGCCAGGCTGGGCACTGTCAGCCCCTTGTGCTGCCCTCAGCATCCCCCCCTAGCCCACATCCCAGTGGCCTCAAGGATCTGCTGCAAGGAGTCCCTGGGGAGCCTTGCTCAGCAATGGCCCTGGGGGCTCCTTCATGCTCCCTGCAGGGACTGCAGGTTTTTCAAAGGACTTGGGGTTTGGCTTTTGCCTTGGAGTCTCTGAGAGGTTTGTGCAATCCTGGCCTCCAATTATCTGCTGTAATTAGTCCCTGGAGAGGCTTTGTCAGTAACAACACTCAGTGGGGCTCATTAATACTTCAAGGTGCTTCAGTTTTTTAAGCTACTTGGTGTTTCCCTTTGATACAGATGCTATGAGAAAGATTGTGCAGTCACAGCCTCCAATTATCTGCTGTAATTAGTCCCTGGGGAGGCTTTGTCAGTAAGGAGACTCAGTGGGGTCATTAATGCTTCAAGGTACTCAATTATTTTAAGGTACTTGGTGTTTCATTTTTGATACAGACTCTGTGAGAAGTTTGTGCAATCATGGCCCCAATCATTTGCTTAATGAGTCCCTTGAGAGCTTTGTACTGACACTCAGTCGGGCTCATCAAGGTTTTTAAGGTACTTTGGATGTTCTTTTCCACTCTGAATCTCTGAGAGGTGTTTTGTCCAATTTCTGCCTCCAGTTCTCTCCTCCAAGGAGCCCATGAGGAGCCTGTGTTGGGCATGGACCTGAGTGAGACCCATTCATGCCCCGAGACACTTTGGGGTTTTCTTCTGACTTGGACTCCTGGAAAGGTTTGTGCAATCTCCTCTCAGGCCTTGTGGTTCCAGGGCTCATTTCCAAATGTACCACGAGACTGATTAGGATCAAGCAAGTCCTGACAAACCATGGCTCTGCCTTCATTTCCCTCTGCGCTAATGCAATTCATCAGGAAATTTTCCTTTTACAGTTATGGAGAATTATTTCAAAGTGCTTCTAAGAAATATGTATTCCTGTCTTAAAGGGTGTCTTTTGTTGCCATTCTTGTTATAAAAGAGCTGATTGCAGCATTCTGTGATTGATATTGATCCAGGGTCTCTCCTAAGGAGGTCTGACCAGGTCAGTGAAGTTGTACCTTCAGAGGTGACCCAGTGTGAACAACCTTGCCCCACATTCCCCAACCCCATGTGAGAAAAGAGTTTCACTTTCAAAAATTTAAATGCCTTATTAAGGCCTAATCAAAATACAGCTGAAGACTGAATAAAGAAAAGGATACAGTGCCAGGAGCAAAGAATTCAGTCACCATGTGCTCATCTACAAAATGGATGTTCTGTCTTTTACACCTCCAGCCCCTCCCAAATTCTTGTCAATCGACTCCTTCTTCACTGTCCAGTGGTGGAGATCACTGTCTCACACCTTGATTGGAGGTCAGGTGCTGCCATAGGAACAAGCCAACCCTCCCAAATGCCCCAGCTACTGAGGCCATCCTGTGATAGCAATGCAAGGGGGAGGGGAACGATAACTGTACATCTACAAAACTTCTCTTAACATATATTTAACATTCACCCCTTAATTGTGAGAGTCAACCCTAGGATTACTCTTCTATAACAAACTCACCTTTCTTTTTCTATAAGTCATTTTGTTCAAACAACTGAGTCAAAATTTTTCTCTCTCTCTTGTATGAATCATATGAGCATCTGTTGATGTGGGCAAGGAGAGTGGGAACAGGAGAAAAAAATCTCAGGTTTTCCTTAGACACACTTATTTGGAATGGACAAAAGGGCATCCCAGAGGTCCAGTGTGGCTTTGACTCCCATCTACCGTGCCTCTGTGGCTGCTGCCCATAGTTGGTGCATCTTAGGGGTGAGCACAGAGGCCAACTCGGTCCTGCCCTCCAGTCCCTGTTGAATTAAAAGACAACTGAGGCATGAAAGAGGTCTGGTATGGCCTTTTGTCCCTACCTTACCATGCCTACAGGGTTGCTACCCACAGCAGGGCTATGGAGCCTTCTTGATAGCAAACAAAGGGGCCAACCCGGCCTTGCCCTCCTTCCTTTGTCTTATTTTCTTAAAGAAGCTGTCCCATTACCTTTTACAGTCCCTTGTGTACTTCTCCTCAACAGCTGCTGGTAATTCTCACCCATGAAAACAGGAAGACAGTTCTCGAGCTGGCTGGTGGAAGCTTGACTCTGCTTTTTGGGCGTCTTGGTGTTTTCCTGGTTGTCTCTCAGTCTCTGCTTGAGAGTCAATCTTGTTTCACCCAGCCTGGATGTTACAGTCCACTCTTTGGTTCTTCTCCTGGGCCTTTGACTCTGTTGCCATGAGTCCATCCCCGCTCTGCAGCTCGCACGGCCGATTCGGTGGTGAGCAGGACCTGAAAGGGACCTTCCCACTGAGGAGTTAGAGGCTGATCTCTCCATGGCTTAATCATCACCCAATCCCCGGGATTAATATTATGGATTCTGAAATCCAGGGTGGTAGTTTGAAGAATTGCCACTTTATGTCTTAGCCCTTTTAAAGTTTGTGCTATAGACATCACTTATTTCTTGGCATTGGCTTCCCCTTCCTCATAGGTGGCAGCCTTCTGGGGTGAGGTCAGGAAGGGAAACCCAAACATCATTTCATAGGGTGGGACCCCCAGATCTGACTGGGGTTGGGTTCTAATTCTTAATAAGGCCAAAGGGAGACATTTTATCCATGACATTTGGGTTTCAATCATTACCTTCACTAGAGCTCTTTTAAGAGTTTGATTCATTCTCTCTACATGACCAGAACTCTGTGGATGCCATGGAGTGTCCAATTCCAATTTTACTCCTGGGCCTGAACAACTTTCTGCAATATCTTCAATGTGAAATGAGTTCCGCAGTCTGAATCAATCCTGTTTGCCATCCCATATTGGGGAATGATTGATTCTAGAAGTGTTTTACTCACAACACCAGCATTGGCTTTCACAGTGGGTACCACCTCAACCCAATGAGTCACGTGATCTGCTATCACTGGCAAAAACTTCCCCTGTTGTACCTGGGGAAGCTCAATAAAGTCTACTTGGGTGTTTGGAAGGGCCCTAAGGCCAGTTCTCACCCTCCCCTGGGTGTTTTCCTCATCATTTTCTTATTCACTTGTTGAAATATTACACCCTGTTCAGTTACCTGCTTAGCTATTCTGAAAATTCCTGTGCATCCCCAATCCCTTAGAAATTGATCACTTGTCTACCCCAATGAAGAACTGAGCACTTGTCTACCCCAGTGTGTTGTTTCATTTATGCCTTCTAGCATTTTCTTGCCTAGTGGTTTATTCAACATTTGCCTCCCATCTGCTAATCTCCACTTCCCTGCGTTATCTTTCTTGGCTCATGTTTTAAGGAGTTCTTCCTCTTCTGTCCCACTGAATGCAGGGACTTTTTGCATTTCTCTCATGGGGGTTAATACTATTATTAGTTTTTCTGTCCCTGATTCAGTTGCATTTTTAGCTTCTAAATTGGCTAAATTGTTCCCTTGTGCCCCTTTTTGATGTCCTTCAACATATACCACCACAACTACCTCTGGTAATTGTAAGGTTTCTAACTCTTCTAAGACAAATTTTTCATGAATCAGTCACTTTCCCTTTGAATTTAATAGTCCCCTCTCTTCCCAAATTTTTCCAAAGATATGCACTGTTCCAAAAGCATATTTTTAGTCTGTATATTTTGTTCCCCTTTTCTGTGCTAATATTTCCAGAGCTCGTTTTAGGGCACACAACTCATATTTTGGGCTGACCAATTGGAAGGTAACTTTCCCTTTTCTACGGCCACCATCCCTTCATGCACTGTAGCATACCCCGATACCCTGTGCCCCTTTATTACCCATGTAGATCCATCAATGTACAATCATTTTCCACCTTGGAGTGGTTGATCTGTTAGGTCCTCTTTTCCTTTAGTTTGATAGTTTATAACCTCTAGGCAATTATGTATTAGTTCCTGACTTGGTTCTCCATACAAGAACTGGGCAGGGTTGAGTTGGTTACTCACGATCAGCTCTAAACCATTATCTATTAAGATGGCTTCATACTTTAGCACTCGGGAATCAGTGAGCCATTTCTCAGCCTTTTGGCTCAGGATACTGCTTACTGAGTTTGGGCTATATATCTTCAATTTTCCCCCAAAGGGTAATTTTTTGCTTTCTGCTATGAGTAGGGCAGTCACTGCCACAGCCTGAATGCAGGTTGGCCACCCCTGGCTGACAGGGTCTAGCAGTTTTGATAAATAGGCCACTGGTTTCCTGGATCCTCCCCAGTCCTGGGCTAACACTCCATGTGCTACCCCTTTTTCTATAGCCACAAACAATAGAAGGGTTTGTCTAAGGCAGGAAGACTCTGTGCCAGTGCACTGACTAATTTTTGCTTTAAAGCTTCAAACTTTTGTTCATTGTCTTTTTCCCACCTCATCTCTTCTTCTGCTAACTTTTCATACAAGAACTGGATGGCCTGCGTGTGTCCTTCAATCCATAGCCTACAACATCCAACAGAGGCCTAAAAACCTTCTGACTTCCCTCTTAGTTTTTGGCCACGGGAGTGAGACTGTCCCTGTGATTCTCTCAGGGTTCAGCTGGCAGCTCCCTTGACAAATCACATGTCCTTGGTATTTTACTTCTCGCTCTACAAATTGGAGAATCCCTTTTGATACCCAAAGTCCTTGGTCCCCCAGGAAATTTAACAATGCTATGGTAGATCCCTGAACTTCTTTTTCTTCCCGTCCTGAGAGAACGAAATAATTTATATATTGGATGAGCTACATCTCAGGTTTAATGGAGAAGAGCTGTAGCACTTCTCCTAGGGTTTGACCGAAGAGGTTTGGGGATTCAGAAAACCCTTGGGGTAACCCAGTCCACCGCAGCTGTTGCTTCCTCCCAGAATCGAGGTCCTCCCATTCAAAAGCAAATATATCCCACTTTCCTCTGCCAGTGGGTATGCCCAAGAAGCATCGTTTAGGTCTATCACGCTAAACCACTGGGATGTTACTTAGTAGCGTATAGGGATTTGGCATTACCGGATATGGATTCACAGTTCTTTTGTTCACTTCTCTCACATCTTGGACAAGCCTGTAAGTTCCATCTGACTTCTTTGCTGGTAATATGGGTGTATTATGGGGGGACATTTATGGTTCTAAGGTCCTGTCCTCAAGTAGGTCCTGGATCAGCGGCTGCAGTCCTTGTCTTCCCTCCAGGGAAAGTGGGTATTGTCATACCCAAACTGGATGGTTTTCATTAACTACTTTTATTACTATAGGTTTCATGTTTAATTTACCTCCGTTTTTTGGTTTTGCCCACACCATCTCATGAATTTTCTCCTCATCCTCTTCCCTTGTTGGAGAAGCTTATCTACCATTTTCCCTTCTCCAGGAGCATTCCAATGTCAAACTGCACCTGTAAATCCTGTCCTAAGAAATTTCACACTGCTTCTGGAACTAATAGAACATCCCCAATTCCTATTTTCTTTGTTCCTTCAAACTTTATTTGCTTTATAAGTGAGGCTTTGAAACCTTTGTCTTGTCTAGGTTTGAAAAGACAAGGGTCTGCTAATGAAGGCAGGAGCTGCCCCTGAAATGGAAAATGTAAAACCCCTCCCTCCAAATTGTTAAAGTTTTGAAATTAAGGGGGCTCTCAGGCACAGATATGGGAGCAGGAATAACAGTTCTTTATTAGCAAAGAAAATCAAAATAAAATAAACAATGCAGTAATACAAAACAACACTGATAGAATCAGAATATGACCTGACACACTGTGGGTCAGGGTGTTGCTAGCAGTGCAATGAAAATAGTGGCTGCAGTCCTCCTGCAGTCTTCCTGCAGACAGATGTGGTTCTGTTGGAGCAGGGATCCTGTTGAAGGGTGTAGTCTTCCTCTGAAGATCCAGTGGTGGTGTAGATGGGCCTGGTCTTCCTCTGGGAATCCAGTGGAAGGGGCAGGTGCTCCTCTGGGAATCCAGTGGAAAGACTGTTCTGGTGTCCCAAAATCTCAGATTGTATCCAGGCAGGAACACTTGGCTCCTCCCCCTGGGGAGAGCATCTCACAATGGGAAGATGTAATTTTATCAGTCATGCAGTGACACTCAATGGCCCATTAACAGCAGATGTCTGCCCAGAGGCAGGACTGGTTTGTGGAAAAGATAAAGAAAAACTGCCCAATTAACAGATGATAACTGGCCCACCTCTAACAGATGGGAATTGAACACACACATTACCTTGCAGTCTAGGACATTATCCATGCCTAATTCTATTTCCATCTGCATCACAATGAAACCTTACACACAGCTCTCACTTATGACTGGGTTTCCCTGTGGTACACAATGGCTTTCCCCATCTTTCTGCATTACCCACCAAGTGTAACCAGGTCCTTGAACAAAAACAATCCCACAGATGGGTTTGTCTTTGCCTGAGGTGGGAGTAATCCAAACAGTCTTTCTTAAGATACCTTTCATGTGTACAACAGGGACTTTATCTCCATCCACTGTGTGCAGGGGTTCAGACTGGGCAGGACCAGCTCAACTGATGGACCCTCTGGTGTTGACCATCCAGATGGCTTTTGCTAAGGTCATTTCCCAATTTCTAAGTTCCCTTGCCAAGTGCCTTCAGGGTAGTCTTAAGTAATCCATTGAACCATTCAACTTTCCCAGCAGCTGGTGCATGGTAGGGGATACAATAGATCCATTCAATGCCATGTTCTCTGGACCAGGTGTTGATAAGGCAGTTCCTGAAATGGGTCCCATTGTCTGACTCAGTTCTCTCCAGGGTTCCATGTCTCCACAGGATTTGCTTTTCCAGGCCCAGGATGGTGTTCTGGGCAGTGGTGTGAGACACAGGGTAGGTCTCCAACCATCCCGTGGTGGCTTCCACCATGGTCAGCAGGTAGCGCTTGCCCTGGCGTGTCTGGGGCAGTGTGATGGAGTCAATCTGCCAGGCCTCCCCATACTTGTACTTGGACCACTGCCCACCATACCATAGGGGCTTCACTCGCTTGGCCTGCTTGATGGCAGCACACGTCTCACAGTCATGGATGACCTGAGAAATTCTGTCCATGGTTCAATCCACCCCTCGGTCTCGTGCCCACTTATAGGTGGCATCTCTGCCCTGATGGCCTGAGGCATCATGGGCCCATTGAGCTGGGAATAACTCTCCCTTGTGTTCCCAACCTAGGTCTATCTTGGACACCTCTATCTTTGCAGCCTGGTCTTCCTGCTCGTTGTTTTGGTGCTCCTCATTGGTTCTACTCTTGGGGACATGAGCATCTACATGGCGGACATTCACAGGCAGCTTCTCCACCCAATTGAGAATGTCTTTCCATTCATCAACAGCCCAAATTGGTTTTCCTCCATGCTGCCAGTTAACCTCTTTCCACCTCTCCAGCCATCCCCACAAAGCATTGGCTACCATCCATGAATCAGTGTAAAGGTAGAGCTTTGGCCAATTCTCTCTCTCAGCAATGTCCAGGGCCAGCTGAACAGCTTTGAGTTCTGCAAGTTGGCTTGATCCACCTTCTCCTTCATGGCCTCTGTGACCTGTCCTGTGGGGCTCCATACGGCTGCTTTCCACTTCCGGTTCATTCCCACAATGTGGCAAGAACCATCAGTAAAAAGAGCGTAGCGTGTATCTTCTGCTGGCAGTTGGTTGTATGGTGGAGCTTCTTCAGCCCGTGTCACTTCTTGTCCCTTCATCAGCGAGACCGAAGTTTTCACCTCCTGGCCAGTTTGTAATTATCTCCAGAATCCCAGGGCAATTCAGGTTTCCAATACGGGCGCGCTGTGTGATAACAGCAATCCATTTGCTCCATGTAGCACTGGTGGCATGGTGCATAGAGGGAACTTTTGCTTTCAATATCCACCACAGCACTGGTAGTCAGGGTGCCAGGAGGAGTTGTGCTTCTGTACCAATCACCTCTGAGGCAGCTTGGACTCCTTCATAGGCAGCCAAGATTTCCTTCTCTGTGGGAGTGTAGTTGGCCTCAGACCCTCTGTAGCTTTGACTCCAAAATCCCAGTGGTCGGCCTTGAGTCTCCCCAGGCACCTTCTGCCAAAGGCTCCAGGACAAGCCATGGTTCCTGGCTGCAGAGTAGAGCATGTTCTTCACCTCTGGTCCTGTCCTGACTGGGCCAAGGGCAGCCACATGAGCGATCTCCTGCTTGATCTGGGCAAAGGCTTGTTGCTGCTCAGGGCCCCAGTGGAAATCATTCTTCTTGCTGGTGATCAGGTAAAGAGGCCTCACGATCTGACCATATTTGGGAATGTGCATCCTCCAAAAACCTATGGCACCCAGGAAAGCTTGTGTTTCGTTCTTGCTAGTTGGTGGAGACATCACAGTGATTTTGTTAATGACCTCAGTGGGAATCTGACACCGTCCATCTTGCCACTTCACACCCAGGAACTGGATCTCTCAGGCAGGTCCCTCGACTTTACTCTTCTTGATAGCAAAGCCAGCTTCTAGCAGAATTCTGATGATCCTCTCCTCTTTCTCAAATACTTCCATTGCTGTGTTCCCCCACACAATGATGTCATCAATATATTGCAGATGTTCTGGAGCCTCACCCTTTTCCAGTGCAGCCTGGATCAGTCCATGGCAAATGGTGGGGCTGTGCTTCCACCCCTGGGGCAGTCAGTTCCAGGTGTACTGCACACCCCTCCAGGTGAAAGCAAACTGAGGCCAGCAGTCTGCTGCCAGAGGAATGGAGACAAACACGTTAGCAATGTCTATAGTGGCAAAGCACTTTGCTGCCTTGGACTCCAGCTTGTACTGGAGTTCCAGCATGTCCGGCACAGCAGCGCTCAGCGGTGGAGTCACTTCATTCAAGCCATGATAGTCCACAGTCAATCTCCATTCTCTGTCAGACTTGTGCACAGGCCAGATGGGGCTGTTGAAGGGTGAGTGGGTTTTGCTGACCACCCCTTGGCTCTCCAGCTCACGGATTATTTTGTGGATGAGGATCACGGCATCTCAATTTGTTCAATATTGCCGGCGGTGCACTGTCGAGGTGGCAATCGGCACTCATTGCTCTTCCACCTTCAGGAGAGCTACTGCAGATGGGTTTTCTGATAGTCCAGGCAAAGTGTTCAACTGCTTTATGTTCTCAGTCTCTACAGCAGCTATGCCAAAAGCCCATCTGAGTCCCTTTGGGTCTTTGTAACAGCCATTCTGGAGGAAATCTATGCCCAGAATACACGGGGCCTCTGGGCCAGTCACAATAGGATGTTTCTGCCACTCCTTCCCAGTCAGGCTCACCTAGGCTCCCAACAGGGTCAATTGCTGGGATCCCCCTGTCACCCCAGCAATGGAAACAGGTTCTGCCCCCACATGTCCTGATGGTATCAGGGTACACTGTGCACCAGTATCAACTAAGGCATCGTATTTTTGTGGCTCTGATGTGCCAGGCCATCGGATCCACACTGTCCAGAAAATCCAGTTTTCCTGTATCTCTTCCTGGTTAGACGCAGGGCCCCTCTAACCCCGGGCATACATGGTAGAGGTTCCTTCCAGGGGATCTGATGGATCGTACTCAGCAGCTCAGTCATGGGAGGCTGAGGCTACCTTCACTTTACTGAGTTCCCTCGATTAGTGTTTCCCTCCTTGAGCTGATGCACCCATGCTGCCAGGACAGAAGTGGGTTTCCCATCCCACCTTCCCATGTCTGCCCCATGGTCATGCAGAAAGAACCACAGGTCAGCCCGTGGGCTGTACCCTCTCTCTCTAGCTAGGGAACGTTGGGCTCTGACTCTGGGGCCTGTGACTCACTGGTGCAATGTGGGAACTGTTCCTCCTCACCTCCTCCCTCATCTCCCTCATCTCCCTCATCTCCTCTCTGAGTTCTTGGACCACAACAGAGACATGAGCCTGAAATGGGCCATTGATCACACTCTCATAATTTCTAAGCTTGTTGCCAACAGAACCCACTGTCTCTCGTTTGTTATTGGCATTAATCATTGCAATAAAGGTGGTGTATTGAGCTGGCCCCAGATTTGCCAGACTCCACAACATTTGCCCTGTGCACCTGACCTTGTTGGGGTCATTATCATGCTGTCCATCCCTCCCAAAGAGTACCTCCAATACTGCCACTTCTCTCAGTTGGATCCCTTCCTCAAGAGTCTCTCAGTGCATTCTATGGTGCTGGTCCTGCATTCTCTCCCTGTGGACAAACCTCTCTCTGACATTCATTAAAAGCTGTTCCCAGAGGGAAAGGGACCTTGGCTCCCTTACAAAAATCAGATTCATACCTGAGTCCTAAGTCAAGTGTCCCAAATTCCTTGCCTCACCACCATCCAGCTGGACACCTGTACCCATAAGGTCCCAGACCCAAAGTAGCCAGGTTGTATAAGCCTCACATCCCTGTCATACAATGTCTTTGTGCAGATTACAGAGACTTTCGTACGTCAGGGACTCGGTGATGACCTCAACTGTTGCCTCTCCTGGGCACTGGGAAGGCTCTCCTTTTATATCCTCATCTGGGTGCTCTGATTTCATCTTAGATCTCCTTGTTTCCACTAGGGCACTGCTGCTGGCTGTGACTGCCTTTGCAGTTCAGCTGGAACCTGGACAGTTGTAACATCTGTGGGTTCAACTGCTGCACCATCAGACTCTCCCTCTTTGAGGCAGGGGGATGGCTTTTCACCAGCTGTGGAAATGTACTCCTTCAGCATCTGGCCCATCTCTTTCATTAGAACCCTCATCCAGCCTGGGTGGTTCATTTCTGAGGTGGGCTGTGGGGCAGGGTCAGGCTCTGGGGCAGCAGCATCCCTGGTCTCTGGGGTAGGTGTCAGTGTGGTTATCCAGGTTAATCTTCCCTTATCTCTGAATGCTAAATGTAACAGGCCTATCAGCAACACCAGCCACTGTATGATATCATTAGCATTTAGAGTGGATCTGAACCCTTTGAAAACTGCTGGGGCAGACCCAAAGAGCTGGGTGAAGGGCTGGGAAAAAATTTGCCCCCGTGTCATTTCCTCACAGTAAGTACCATTATTAAAGTAACCCCCAAAACCATACACTTAGTGTGTGATAGCTCTGAATCCATGTGCCTGCCTTCCAGAGGAAGTTAAAGATACATGAATTCCTCACCTCATTAAGCCATAAAGCAAACTGGATAATAGCCACAGCAGCCTTAGTTTGGTTAGCCTGTGTTCCCAGGGTGGGTGCTCCTGATGGGGCAGAAGGAAGAGCTCCAGGCCCTCCATGAGGGTGATGAGGGCAGTGGGCTGTCAGCGGGGGCTGGCTGGGGGAGCTGCAATGCCTGGGCAGGAGCTGCAATCCCTGCCCCGGCTGCGGTGGGCTTTGCTCCCTGTGTGGACCAGGGGTGGCGTGGGCAGAGCACACAGAGATTTCAGGGATGCGGGCAGGGGGATTCATGGCCAGCACTTTGCAGCTGATCCCCTTGGCCTCTCCTCTCTTGCGGCCATGGCAAGAGCTGGGTGGGATGGCTCTGGCAGGAAGGTCTCCTTGGATTCCTGCACATCCAGGTTCTGACCGTGGCTCTGTTCCTCTCTCTTGCAGCCCTTCAAGCCCTGAGTGAAGACAACAGCCCCTCCTGCATAAGCACATTTGTTCAGGTGATGTTTGAGGGAAGAGCTGCAGAACTTTCATCTGCTGGCTCAGAAGAACCAGTGTCTCTTTAAGACCTCCAGATCCCTTGCAAGGTGAGACCACCTGGAGACCAGAGGGGATCGGCTGGAGTTCCAGGCACAGCTGATGACTGGCAGAACTGAGCCTGTGGGAAGCTCCCATGGCTCCTGCCTTCTCCCTCCCTGTTGACAGCTCCCTCCCTCCAGCCCTCAGACTGTGCCCATTCCCTTTCTTCCCTCCCAGCTCATCCCTTTGCTTCGCCTTCCATTAATAAACAGTTTGGCTTCCTCACTTTACCTGTATCTCTGTGGAGCTGGAGTGATTCAAATCCGGGGCCCTGGGACACACAGGCCCCTGCTGCCATTCTCTTCCACACTGTGTTTTGTGCACAGACACAGAGGAACGAGGGCAGATCAGGCTGGAAAGGTTCCTGTGCTGAAGGTGCAGTTCTACAGCACTGTGGAGTTCCAGATCTTGCTGAGCAGCCTGGAGCCCCTGGACTTTTGAAGAGCAAACCTGAATATGCTCTGAACCCAGCTGAGAGGGATTCTACGCAAGCATCCACGGAGGGCAAAGAAGCTTAGAATGCTGGAAGGTTTCAAGAACAGCTTCCTGAGAGCACAGCAGTGCTCCATCCCTGCACAGGATGAGGAAGAGGGCAGAACCAGAGACCATCCGGGCTTAGCAGGGAGCTCTGGGTGTGCCTAAGGGCAAATGAAGCAGCAGCACGGTGCCCGAGACTCGGACACGCGGCCGTGCCGGTGCCCGGAGCGCTGCCAGGCAGTGCCGGGATCCTGGCTGTGGTTCTGGTCCCCACAAGTGAGGAATGGCAGCCCCAGGCTCAGAGCCAGTCAGAAAGCCAACCAAGGGAGAGCAGAGGGAGGGCACCCTTCCAAGTCTCTCTTGGGCATGGCCGCAAATCAACCCCTGCTGCTTCTTCCTCCGCCTGTGTTTGGGCTGTGCTGGTGGCAGAGCCAGCCAGGTTGTGCTCTGTGTTCCAAAGCCTGTTGGGAGCGGGCATGAAAAGTGCTGCGTGTACAGCAGAGAGTCCTGGAAGGTGCTGGCAAGAGCATCCTGTGGGGACAGGGCTCTGGGCTCTGGCTGGGAACAGCCTGGTTTTGGTGCTGTGAGCACAGGCAGGAACTGAGGCAGGGGAAGAGGCAGCAGGCAGCTTGTGTTTGTAGAGGGCCTGGGGCTGCACCTCTGAACCTGCACCTGGACACACACTTGGAGGAATACGAGCTAGAGCTGGAATGCCTGTCCTGAAAGGACCTGGAGTCATTCAGCCTTGCCAGCTTTTCTTAAGGGTGTGTTGGTGTTGCCCAGGAAAGCCACACATTTGGGGAAATGCCTTTGGAGGAAAGGGGCTTGCTTCTCAAGGAAAGTGCTTCCCAGGGAGCTCCCAGTGAGGCAGGTGTGAGTGTCCCCCTTTGGCTCTCTGTGCTCCTTTCAGTCCTTGAGGCCCGTTGCACTTGGCAGAGGGGCAGGGCAAGGGAGAAGGCTGTGAAGAGCAGGTTTGGCATCTGCCTGGACCTGCAGAGACCAAGCCAAGCACCTGCAGCAGGGTGTGTTCCCTCCCTTTGGACAGAGGGTGAGCAGGAGCATCTCTGTCCAGCCACGAGCCCCAAAGCTCTCTGTGAGAGCTGTGAATTAAAAGGCCTTTACACACACACTTTTCACATCTTTCCAGTCTGCTGTGTTTCAACTCTTGGCAAAATGCATTTGCCTCCTGCTTGGTGGGAGCTGCTGTGGCCCAGGGCCAGCACAGAGCTGGGCTGTGTGGGCCAGGCAGCGTGGAGAGCCTTGGCTGATCTTGGTGTGTCCCTGGCCTCAGAAAAGGCCTCCCAAGGTGTCCTGCTCATTGGCTCTCCCTGTGCATCTTGGAGAGAACAAGGTGGGCATTTCTGGCAGCTGGGCATCAGCAGGCCTCAAAATGGGGGTGTGTGGTGGAATGAGCCCAGCTGAGATCCCCTGAGAGGAGCCCAGTGCTCCTTGCTCCTCTCTGCTGACCCGTGAGAATTTGTCTGCTTTCGGGATGGCCCTGGCTGTGTCAGGGCTGCTCCGTGGACACGAGACAGCCGCTCCTGTCCCGCTGGGTCCCAGCAGTGCCTGGCAGCAGCCCTGCATCCACGTCAGGATGCTGGCCAAGAGAGGCCCTGGGAGCTGAGGCAGCTGATTGGAAGCTTTTGCAGATACACACAGGGCATGGCCAGCAGTGTTCCCTCAGGATACAGCAGTGCTGAGGCGCCTCCCCAGAGCTGCCTGATGCTGCCCACTCCTTGTGGCACCAGTTGCTTTCCTGTGGGATGTTCTAGCTCCCCCAAGAGTGAAGAGGGAGCTGGAGAAAGAGCTGGCCAGGCTGCTCTGGATCCTTGCCCAGCAGCCCTGGCTGAGTGGAGCAGTCCGAGCTGAGCGCAGAGGTGCCCATGGAACAGCCGTGACCAGGAAGGCTCGCTGGGAAGGGTGATCCAGGAACCACAGGCCTGGCAGCCTGAGCTGCCACCGGGGAAGGCCTTGGAGCAGATCCTCCTGAGTGCCAGCCCACGGCACGTGCAGGGAACCAGGGCGTCTGCTGGAGGCTGGGAAAGCTCTGCAGAGGGACGGGCACAGCTGGGGCTCCTGGTGAGGTGTCGAGGGCTTCTGTGTGGGATTTTGGGGGATAGGTGTCGGTGGGGTGTTGGGGAAGGAGTTGTCTGGAAGGTGAGAGGTCTGGGCTGGAATTTGAGTCAGTTTGAAGGCAGCATCTATGCTTTGGCACAGCTTTGGTTATGGAGGGCAGAAAGAATATCTGTGACTATTTCTATTCATGGTCCTGTTTCCCCTGCAGGGAACAAGAGGGGAGAGCTGTACTTTATTGGCCACTTAGATATCTGTACTGGGGGAGGATCAGCCCTTTTGCCATCTACTCATATGTTTGGGTTACTCTTGTAACTCTGAGTGGTCTTTCATTCCTTGAGAGCTTTTATTCCTTAAGAAAATTAGGAGATTATCATCCCTTCATCAAAATCCATTTGCAAATCAAAGAATGGTCTTCTTTTTGGCTCTCTGCAGTGTTATGTTTTGTAAAGTAACATTCAATGGATGATAAGGCAAATGAGTTGCTGCTTCAGGATGGGACACAAACTTGTAGACCAGTCACATTCTCAGGCCATCCCAATAAATTGGGGAAGTTTGCAAATTTTGGAACTACTTGAGCTGAGCAATGGGAAGTAAAACTTTCCTGAAGTGAGGATTCCTTAATGCCAGATTCTTCTGTGTCTTCATGGCCAAGATGTGTTTGTGGTGCAGGAAATGACTTCAATGAGAAAATAATTCCAGCACGGAGTAAGAGCTTCTGACAGAGACCAAGTTTTGCCAGCAGTTGCTGCAGGTGCTGCTGCCATCAGCCCCCAGTGCACGTGGGCTTTGGCTCCCTGTGGCACAGCAGCCCCCCGGGGGCACAGGTCTCTGGGGCAGGAGACGGGCACCAGCGCTGCCAGGGCTCGGGGGTGGCAGCTCTGCTTGGGCAGGGACTCTGCCACAGCTGCTGCTGTCAGCGCTGCCCGGGCCCCAGGGCTCAGAGCAGCATTCGTGCCCTGGCCCACACATTCCTTGTCTGTGTCACACCCGTGGGTTTAGGATGGCCACCGGCCGGGAGGTGTCCCAAGGAGGCCATGCCAGCTTCCCTGGAAGGCCCCGTGCCCTTCCCAGCGCGGCTGCGTCGGCAGCCCTGGGGCTCCTTCTGCTGCCTTGAGCCCGCAGAGCAGGGCAGCGTTTGCTGATGCTCTGAGCCCTTCCTAAAGATCCTGTGGGGCTGCCTTAGACACCTGGGGCCAGGCATTCCTTCCAGCCTGGGCCACTTTGGCTGGGCTGGGGGTGGCCCCAGGGCAGGCGGCAGTGTGTGCAGGGGCCCTTTGTGACACGCTGCAGCACGGTCACTGTGGCATAGAACGGGTGTCCAAGGGCCCTTTGTGACACGTGGGAAATAGAAGCCTGCCCGGCTGCTGGGAACAGGCAACGGGGCAGAACGGGACAGAGCGGTGCCGTGAGGAGCCCCCGCACAGCGCCATCGTTCCTGTCCCACCCGAAACCATTCCCAGGCGTTATTCCTGCAGGTGACCTCGAGGCCAGACCACAGGACTTGCTGACCCGTGGTCTCCCTGAGGCTTCTCTTCTGCAGGAGCCTTCGAGGCCAGACCCCAATCCTTGACAGGAGTCTCCTGTCCTTGTGGCAGGAGCCCTTGAGCCCGAGCGCAGGACTTGCCGTCCTGCAGCCTTCCTGAGGCTTCTGTCTTGGAGGTGCCTTCAAGGCAGCACTTGGTGACTTGGAGCTTTTGCAAGGCATCTCACCTGCAAATAGCCACAAATCCAGTCAGAGATATGGAGCAGAGACCCCCAAGAGTGCCCAAGCTGGCCTGGGTGGAGGAGGAGGAAGAAGGCCCTGCAGCTGCCCCAGCACAGGAGACCGAGGAGGTGGTGCCGTTCCAGCCACCGCAGGAGGGTGAGTGGCAGAGCTGGTCCA
The DNA here is from genome assembly GCF_023055355.1 of Agelaius tricolor. Classification (NCBI taxonomy): domain Eukaryota; kingdom Metazoa; phylum Chordata; class Aves; order Passeriformes; family Icteridae; genus Agelaius; species Agelaius tricolor. Next base: position 1,108,705 of record NW_027269333.1, read on the forward strand.
CAGGGTTGGTGTCTGCAGCCAGCTTGACCCCATGCCATGCCATGCCATGCCATGCCATGCCATGCCATGCCATGCCATGCCATGCCATCCTATCCCCTGGGGAAATTCCCATAGACAGGACGGAAGAGGGCCTGGGCAGACACCCTGCAGTGGCCGCGCTCCATCCCCTGGGCCATCCCGGGGCTCTCCCTGCCTGGGCAGCGCAGGGCTGGGCTGTGTTCTCCGGCCTCTCCCGCAGCCCCTCAGCTCTGGCTGCGCTCACTCTTTGCCAGATGCAGACCTGGAGTGCACACAAGAGCAGGAATCCAGCCGTGGCCGCTTCCGCAGCACAGCGCAGGTACCTGCAGCCACCCCCACCTGGGCTGGGCCTGCTGTCCCTGCTCAGCCCAGCACCGTGTGTGCAGCACTCCATGCAACATCCCCGGCTTCCTGCCCTTCTCCTACAGTTCATCTGCAAATTCATGAGGAGAATGCAGGAGGAAGAGACCATGGCCATGGGCACTGGGCTCAGACCATACTCGCCCATCTTCAAAACCAAGCCCAGCGCTGCCCTCCTGTGTATGCTTGTAGAGGAAGGTTTTTACTATCCAAACCAAGTAAGCAGCCTGTGGGCAGGGTTTGATCCTCCCAGGAATTGCTCAGCCTCCCAAGCCACACATGCTGGTTGCTGTGAGCCTTTGAGGCCACATGGCAGCGCGCTGGGAAGGGAAGCACTTCTCTGGGCAAGCTGGGAACATTGCTTCCCCTGGCAGCTTTCCAAGTCTCCCTGTGCCTTCTCCAGGTGCCCGCCATGGTGAGGTTCATCCACCAGTGGCTCGTGGCCAATGATTGTGCTGAAGCCAGGCTGGACGAGGCCCTGCTGGATCTGACGGAAGCACAGCCAGATGACGCAGTCCTGACGCTGCTGCGTGTGGCCCCGTCCTGTGACAGGTATGGGGCCCACCTGCCCAGAGGGCTCAGGCCTCCCCAGCCCATCAGCCTGTACAGCCTGCCGCAGGTGTCTGAGCAACAGAGACTTCCAGGGCCCTCTGGCTGCTGCCTTTCCCAGCCCTGGCATGTCAGCCCCTGAGCCTGCTGCCATGCTCCCTCCCTGCCCCTCAGGGCTCTGTCCCCACAGGCCTGGGCTGCCTGGCTGCTGCTGGCCAGGGCCAGTGGGCAGAGGCAGAGCTGGCAGCCAGCTCAGCTCCCCACGCTGCTGTGGCTGAGACCCCCCTGAGACAGAGCTCTGACTCCCCAGAGCTGCCATGGCCATGTGGAAGACCATCATGGGCTCAGCCAGGACTGCCGAGCTGGCACAGCTGATCCTCCTGGATGTGCTGGGGAGCTGGCCAGTGCACAGCACATGCACCTCCGATGGGGACCAAACGGCTGTCTTTAACCTGGCTGTGAGTTTCTGCAAGTGGCCTTTGCTGGCCCCAAGGCCGCCTCTCCAGCAGCTCTCCATCCTCCTTCCCCCACTGCATCTGCCTGCCTCAGGCGCTGGCCTGAAACCTGGCCCAGGGGCAGCTTCAGGCCCAGCAGGCCCCGTGCTCCCCCTGCCAAGGTCTCTGCGGGCCTCTCCCTGCCACGCTCAGGCCCTGCCACACGGACGCCTGGGCACTGAGCGCTGTCTCGGGGGCCTTTGTCCCTTGCAGGCAACCGTGGTGATGTGGAAGATCCTGCAGGTGCCCTGTCTGCCACGGATATTGAAGGTGTATTTCCCCCGCCTATTTGTGCATCTGCTCTTCCAAGTGTTCTCCAGCACCTTGGAGATGCCAGAGGAGGTCGATGCCTTCTGGAAGGGATGCCAGCAAGAGCACGGCCTTGCCACCAGCCCCAACAGGTGCTCCATCCCACTCCTCCTGTCCCTGCCACGTGGCCTGCCAAGGAGCCAGTGCTGCCAGCGTCACCTGGCCTTTGCTGTGCACACAGGTTTGCAGTGCGCACCCTGAAGTCCCTGCTCTGCCTTCTCCGCTGTGAGGATGTGGTGGTAGCAATGGAACGCAGGTGTGGCTGGGACACGCTGCTCTCTCTTGACACCCACCACTTTGCCGTGGCTCTGCTGGCCAGGTGAGAGCCCCTTCTCCCCACTGCCTCTGACATTTGTGCTCTGTGCCTGGGGTGTCCTGCAAAACATGGTCATGGGCCAGAGGGCCTTGTCACTGCGGGACAGCCAAGCAGACTGGAAAAGGCTGGGAGAGGAGGGTGCCCATGAGAAAGCAACTCCCGAGTGGCCCAGGTCCCCTTGCTGGAAGGGTGGTGGGGAAAGATGAGAACTCTGTGAGTCACTCCTAGGAGAGATTTGCCCCACTGGCTCAGGGTCTTGTTTCCGTTTTCCTCTTTTTAGAGAAATTTCTCATTCAGCCCTACACTTGGGATTGCATTCTACCTGCTCACCATGCTGGGCCAAGAGATGCCATACTGGGATTTCCCTGCCCTGGCATTCCTTGTGGAGGTGAGCCTCAAGGCCAGCGCTGCCTCCCAGCTCTCTGCCCTCTCGTAGGCACAGCTGCCAGAACGGTGCCCGTGCCGTGTGCTGCTGCCTGGGCCCAGCTCTGTGCGGTTCCGGGCTCCTGCCGGCCGGCTCCCTGTCACTGCCCTGTGCCTTTCAGGTCCTCAAGTGCCTGGACTTGAGGGAATGCAGTGACAGTGTTCTGCAGATCATGGCACAGAACCTGCAGAGCCAGCACAGGGCCAGGCGTTACTTGGCACTCAGAGGCCTCATAGTGCTGGGCAAGAATCCCTTGATGGTGAGAAGGGGGCAGTGGCTGAAGCCATGCAGGCAGCGTGGGGCCGGGCAAGGCAGTCGCTTGGCCTTGCCTGGGCTTGGGGCGCTGGGGCAGCTGCTCCCAGCTCTCCTGCCTCCCGCTTCAGCTGCCCCAGTGCTTTGGGACAGGCCTTTGGCCTCTGGGCCCTGCGGCAGCAGACTGGCCTTTCACAAACTTGTGTTCTGCACAGGCTGAAAAAATGGGGAGCCTGACCCAAAGTCTTGTGGAGCTCCTGCAGGAAAATGATAGCCACATGATCAGGATGACCATTCTTCTACTCCGATATTTGCTCCTGGATATTGGGGGTGCCCCAATAGCCACCCCCATTGCCCTGCAGCTGGCTGAGGCGCTCCTGCCACTCTTTGACCACGTAAGGCTCTGTGCCCACAGCCACGGCCGCCGGCTGCTGCCCGCACACTTGGTGCCCTGTGCAGATGCAGGCCTGTGCTCTGGGGGGCCTGAAGCAGCTGATGCTGAGGTCTTTTGCCCTTCCTCTCATACAGGATGATATCCAGGTGCAGCTGAGCTCCATGTGTGTCTTTCAAGAGATGCTGGACTTTTTAAGAGAAGATGGAAGAAAGGCCTTGAAGTCCCACGTTCGCCAGAGCCTGGTCCCACTCTACGTCCACTGCCATGATGAGAATCAGATTGTTGCTGAGGTGAGGACCTGTGGCCACCTGCTGTCCCCCTGGCAGGGGACTGGGCTGCCGCCTGCCCTGGCACCTTGCGGGCTGCAGCCTCCTCCAGGCTGTGGCACTGGGATGCTCCTGTGCCCTGGCCTGTGGGGCCAACACCGCGTCTCTGCTGCTCTCCAGGCCTCCCGGGAAACGCTGCATTCTGCAGCCGGATTCCTGAAGAGGAGGAATCTCGAACAAATGCTCCAGGTGGATCAGACATGGAGGTTTGGCGAGTGCTTGGTAAGAGAAGCCGAGAACGCCCAGGCTCGGCCCAGGGGCTGAGCCCGCGCCAACCCTTCCCTCCTGCCGCTCTCTGCAGCTGGCCGAGGACAGGAGCCGAGCGGCCGAGCACCTGCGCCGGGCCCTGCGTTACCTGCAGAGCCCACAGGAGCCCCTGCGAGAGGCGGCCATCACGTTCATGGGTGAGCAACGAGCCCGGGCTCCCCCCCACGGCCCGGCCCGCCGCAGCTCGGCCCCGGCCCCGCCTGCTGCCCCGGCAGCGCCAGCCGGGCCCGGCACCGTGGAGCCCCGCCTGGGCTGGGCATTGCTGCTGCCGCCCTCTGGCAGCCGTGCCCTGGGGCGGCAGCGTGCGCCAAGGGCCGGGCTGAGCCCTGCCGGGCCAGCAGCCCGTGTGGCCGCAGCGCCGGCAGCGCCGCTGGCAGGGAGCTGTGCCGCTGCCGCCGTGACAGGCTCTGTGTTCACAGGCATGGCCGGGCGGCACCTGAGGGGGCAGCAGCAAGAGCTGCAGCTGATCTGCACTGGTGAGTGAGGCCAGCGGGCTGGCAGCGGGGGCTGCCGGGGGTAGAGCTGCAAGCCCTGCCCCGGCTGCGGAGGGCTCTGCTCCTGGGGGCAGAGCACACTGAGATTTCAGGGCCACGTGGGCCATTGGTGGCCAGCAGCTTCGGGCTGATCCCCTTGCTCCCTGCTCCCTCCTGGCCATGGCAGGAGCCGGCTGATATGGCCCTGGCAGGGGGCTCTCCTCGGCTCCCCGCAGATCCGGCATCTGACCATGGCTCTGTTCCTCTCTCTTGCAGCCCTGGAACGCCTGAGGGAGGACATGAGCAGTGCCGTGTCAGAGCTGGCCCTTGAAACACTGCATGTCCTCCGAGCAACAGCCAGTGGGCGATATTCCATCTTCCAGAGGCTGCACGACCAGCTGCACAGGGCATGGATCACTCGGCCTCGTCTCTCACGGCTCGGCTGGCTGCACTGCTGGAGCTCTGAGGACAGCTGATCCGGGAGGCTCTCTTTGCTGGGGCAGCCTGAGCCAGTGGGGATTTTTACTTTTCTTTAAGATTTTTCTTTTCTTCCATTCTATCTTTTACCCTATGGAAATATATACCATGTTATAATATACACAGTCTCAGGAGATTTTCTTTGCTGCCCAGGGTCCGTAGGGCATAGGGAAAGTGGAGAAAAGCGTGCTTCTACTTAGCAAGCTGCCCATGCATGCAGTGCTGCAGGGAAAATGGCCAGAAGCCCCTTGGCCTGTGGTGGCTCTGCTGAAGCCTTTGTTCTGCCCACAGAGCGGCTGGGCAGGGGCCGGAGCTGCGGGGATCCCTGCCAGAGCGGTGCCTGGAGATGGCCACAAGCCCTGTGCCAGGCAGGAAGCGCCATCCGTGCCCTCCTGCCCGTCTGCTGCTGCCTGCCTTGCTGAGGGCTCCCAGGTGCCTCTGGCTGGAGCTGCTCTGGAGCTGCTGTGGGGCTGCGGCGCTGCTGCCGGGCAGCTTGGCCGGGCTGGGGCAGGGCCTGAGGGGCTGGGGCGCTGGCAAGCCCTGAGCAATGGGGCTGTCAGAGGCCACAAGCAGCCCCCTGGCAGCCGCCTTGTTCCTGCCAGAGTTGACCTTCAAGACAGATCCCGGGCACTCTGCAACTAACAGCATCAGTGTTGTTGGAAAGCCAAACGCAGGGAAATGTCAGACCTTTGGTCTTGGCAGCAAAGGTCAGAATTTAACCCAGGATTTAATCTGAGACCTGGGAAAGGGCTTCCGAACTCAGGTGCTAGAAGCCAGAATGCGGATTTCTAGTTTCTAGCAGAGACACGGGGAGGAAAGTTGAAGTGGAGGAATGTTTAGAGTTTTAGAGTTCCAGATCTAGAAAAAATCAAAGTATTTACAACAGTAAAGAAGAAGTTTAGGATGCAGTGCTGTAGGTTTGTTGCGTCATGGCATGATTGGCTAAGGAAGCCACCACTGTAGCATGATGTGGGAAGCCAGGAAATTCCTCGGGCTGCCCTGCAGGACTCAAGACCCTGTCAGAGGGCTCAGAGACCTTGGCACAGAGCCCAAGACCCCTGTGCCTTTGATTTAGCCCTTGGAAAAAACAATTCCCAACCTTGTATGAAGAATGACAAGCCACAAAATGAAAGGGAATTTATCACAGAGTGGAAAAATAGATTTTGGGGCTTTTTAGAATGGGGCTTCAGGGGGCAAGATGGAGGAATCTGGGCATGTCCAGCCTTTCTCCTTCTTCTACTTGGCCTCCATCTTCTGCTGTGATGTTGGCACTTTTAGATTGGTTACGAGTAGAAGCTCACTGTCTAACGTAGATGATAGGTATGGGAAAGTAATTGTAAATATTGTACAGGTAGTTGTTTTTAGTATAAAAAGATAACACCGCCCCGGGGGAGGCAGAGTGCCTTAGACTGTCTTGCTGAGCCGACCTCGGCAGGACAGGAGAAAGAATTTTATAGATAAGATACAAGAAACAACCTTGAGACCGAGAAATGAAGAGCTCTTACTCCTTCTTCGACCACGGGGCTGGGAAAAGAGACTTTCTAACTTATCTTGGGGTCACTCTGAGCAGCTAGAGACCCCGAGAGCATGTGTCCCTAAGAGGAAATATTGAAGGATTGGCTCCAAAACATAAATATCCTTGTTGGCCGTGTCTTCTTGGCTAAGAAATCCTTCAAAGCTCTTGGAACTACAAGTCTTGCATCCCTGTGAGCCGTGCGGTGGAGATGGGAGCCAAACTCACCCTTCCTGTCTATGTAGAAGAGAAGAAAAAGCAATGGCATCATCTAAAAAATTCAGAGGTCCGCTCTCTAGCTCATTCCAAACTCCTTCAACTCCCCCAAAGTGGGATTTAGCTACAAATAGATGACAGGGACTTTTAGTGCTGCCTCTTTGACTCCAGAGCGGCTGCTTTAGAATCTTTCCCATAACCCTGTGTAGTTGTGTGCCAGCAAGGTCTCCTTTGAAGAAACTTTCCCAACTGACTTGCATGGAGGTTTGTTTGAAGGGTGTTTGAGGGGAAAGGCTCCCAGCAGAGGTCTGGGCTTTGGCCTAGCTGTGTCTCCTGCTGATTGTGAAGTGTGCCATCAGCTGCAGGGCTTTCTGGGCTAAAAATATCATCAAGTCACTTGGACTTGCTCATTTTGGCCTCTAAAAGCTGGAGCCACTTTCGGGGCAAAATTGGAGACCTCATCTATGGGTGGATGGAGCACCTAGGATTTTCCCAATTGCTGGGAATGGTTCTCCAGGTCCCTGGAGTATCCAGGGCCCTGGTAAGTTCCAGCTCCACACATGCCTTGGCAATGAGAAGCAGAGGAAGCCAGACCTTTTTGTGCTGCCTGTGTCACTGCACCAGGGCCATGGGATGGGCACACGCAGCCCTTGTACTGGAGCTGAGCTGCTCTGCCCAGCACTGGTGGCCGCCATCCAAGCTGGTTTTGCTTGTCCTGGTTCCCTGACAGCTGGGGCCCTGGGCAGAGCCCTGAGAGCCTGGTCTCCCCCCAGGGAAGGAGCAGGAGCCCCTGGAGAAGCTGTACCGGGTGGGGATGCTGCTGCTGCTGCTGCTGCTGCTGCTGCTGCTGCTGCTGCTCTGCTGGTGCTGGAGACAGCCAGGATGACACCAAGGATGAAAAGCTCTTCCTCAGCCTGGCCACTGGAGGCTGAAGGTGATGGACTTTGATTCTGGCTCCTTCTTCAAAGCCAGGCTCCACAGGGAATTTGCCGATGAGTCCCCAGCTGGGGAAATTCTGCCAGATTTGGGCACAGCCCAGCCTGGCTGGGAAGCAAAGGTTCCCCCTTTGCTGGGGCAGATGCAACTCATCCTTCAGTCGCTGCCCAGCTGGTTTTTGGCAGGGCTGTGGGGATGGGCTGGGCTGGGTACGAAATGGGAGTGGGCTCCTGGCCCTGCCAACAGCCCCCAGCACCCACCGTGCCCCAGGCTGGGGCTGGGGCTGGGGCTGGAGCAGCCAGCCCGACACAAACAAAGCCCCATGGTGGGAGCAGAGGTGGGACTCCAGAACCTGTGCAGGGGCTGCTTTGCTGTGCAGGCAAGGAAGGGCTTGGGCTGCTCCACTGCCCTTGTTTGCTTTGGGATCACTGTGATTTTGGGGGCAGTGCAGGGGGGAAGAGAGAAAGTGTGGGCTTCCCTCAGCCATGGCTGGGTTTTTCCCTACCATGTAGGAGTTGGACCTTCCTCAAGGCCCTGACAGAGATAAGAGTTTTTCCCATTTTTCTTGTTTTCCCTTTTTGCATCTAATCTCTTTACAATAATGTGTTGTTTGTTTTTCCAGAGGAAGCGTTCTAGGTGGTCCAGTGTGGATGGGGCAGTGCTTGGGAGCAGCTGTGGCGTGGATGGGCCGTGCCCTTGGAGAAGGCTGAGGCCATGGTTTGGGAGCAGCTTTTCTTGCAGCCGTGGCTGGCGTGAGGTGGGTCCCTGTGTGCTTGGCAGGGTGGGATCAGAGCTTTTGGGAGATGGCAGCGAGCACAGGAGCATCCTGCTCTGGGCAGCTGCTGAGGGCTGGATGTGCCGTGGCTGGCTGCAGGCTGGGCACATGTGCTGCCCTCCTGCTCTGCTGCCAAAGGCAGCAGGGATGGGCAGCTCTGGGCACAGCTCTGGACACAGCCAGCACGGCCTGGGCACCGCAGGCCTTGGCACAAGGGCACAGGAGCCCTCAGCTGACAGGCACTTTCTGCTTTCTCTCCTTGCAGCCGGGCTCTGCGGCTGCTGAGGCTGCTCTGGGCTCTGCCAGGGCTCTGCTGGGCTCAGCCCTGGGCCCAGCTGGGCTGGCTCTGCCCTCACATTGCTCTGACAGCTCTGCATCAGACGAGCCCGTTGCGAGCACAGCGCCTGAGCTTTCTGCTTTGGCAGCTGAGTGAGACTCTGCTGCAGGCCCAGAGATTGCAGCTGGGGACACACATCCAATTGGCAAGGACCCAAACTCTCCACAGTCCCAGCTGAACGCCTGGATCTGCACAGGGTGTTTTGTCTGTCCCACTCTTCCTTCTTGATTGGCTGGAATTGTGCAGTTGCATTTTCTTCCTCCTCTAGAAGTGCCACGAGTGGGCCAAAGCTGGCGAGTGGGCTGTGCTCCTGAGGCAGTGCAGTCTGGAGCTGGTGGATGGAGAATTGCCCTTCTGCACTGCCAAACCAGAGCAAAAAACTGTCAGTGGGACTTTGTGTCTTTAAGAAATCCCTGACAGTTTCAAAGGGAATGTGCAGCTCATTTCCAAGCTGAGAAGGAAGGGCATCTTCTAAAGGATTTGGGGTTTGACAGAGTTTCCATTCCCAGTCCTGCTTGGAGCTGGAAGGGCACAAAGCAATTTCCTCTTGCTTCGAGCACAATCAAAAATAGCAATGTTGGAAACACAGCCCAAAACCTTTTAAAAGGCTGCTGAGGTCAGTAAGATGGATCCATGGCATCAGCAGATTTACAATGTAAATAACTGAGTTCTCTTTTTCAAAAGATCATTTACCTCTTAATGCAAAGAATGTAACTTTGCATTTATGTTTTGTTTTTTTCACTAACATTATGTTATATTTTTTCTCTAACACTTGGATTTTATTCTTATCTTCTACAATTTACCTATTTTTTCCCCTTTCCCTTTTTTTTTCCTTTAAATAGAAAACATGTCCTATCAAAGGAATGTCCTCTGCTCCTGGTTCCCGTGTGGAGCAGCTCCCTTCCTGCTGGCTGAGCTGCTCAGGCAGAGCCTGGCAGCTCCTGGCCCTGCAGGGCTGAGGCTTTTCCCCTTTGCTGGGCACAGACTGATGGAGCAGCACTGCTGAACACGGGCACACAGAGGGACCAGGAGCTGCTGCCTCTGCCCACCTGAGGCTCCAAGGCCCAAACTCTGAGCAGCCAGGGCTGGAAGAGACTGGCAGGATCTGATCCCTGACTCTGGGCCAGGGCTGCACAAATGACCCCACAGCAGCAGCAGCAGCAGCAGCAGCAGCAGATGGAGCTGACTTTCAGCACAGCCCTGCCCCTGTTCCCTCCCGTGTGCAGCGGTGTCACAGCAGCCTGAGGCACCTGGGAGCCCCCAGTGCCAGCAGGGACTTGAGATGGCAGCCCTGGGCTCCTGGAGGCTGTGCAAGGAACGGAGCTGGGCACTCCCTGTCCATGGGGAGCTTCCAGGTGGAAAAGGCTGCTGTGCCCAGGCAGCTCCAAGGGCACAGAAAGGAGGCTCTGGAGCACTGGATCTGTGCCAGTGCCACAGTCCTGGGCAGCAGCCAGCGAGCCCTGGGGAACAGAGGGCACAGCACAAGGGACAGAAGCAGGCAAGGGCAGAGACTGGAGAGAACCAGAGCCAGGAGCAGGAACAGCTGCTCCATTGCACTCTTGGAGAAAGCTCTGGGCTGGTTCAAAGCGCTGAAAGGCGTGAAGGGCAGAGAGGAGGCCACAGCAAACAATGCTCCTGTTTGCACAGCCTCCCCTCTCCGTGTCCCAGAAGGAATTGCATGGACTGTGTTCTTCTCTCCGAGTGGTCTCGTTCAGCATGAGCAGCTCAGCACCAGGAGCTGAAGGAGCTGAAGCCTCAGGCCACAGGAGCTGGGCAAGAGGAGACTTTCTGAGCAAATGAATGCTGCTAAAATAGCCCCAGCTGAATGCAGTGGATAGAATCATGGAATCACAGAATCCTTTCTGTTGGAAAAGCCCTCTGAGCTCACCCAGTGCAGCCGCTCAGCCAGCAGTGCCAAGCCCAGCACTAAACCACGTCCCTGAAGTGCCAAGGCCTGGACAGCAGCCCTGAGTGAGGCCTGAACAGCAGGCCCTGAGCCCAAGGTGGCCTCTGGATGAACCTTCCAGCCAAAGGTTATCTTTGTATCTGCTCCCTAATGAAATATGCATGGTCATTAGCACTGTGATAGATGTAGCCACTCATTAGTGAAACATGTATTGACCTTTGTGTATTTAGAAGCCGGACAAGGCCATGAAATCTGACATCTGGCCTTGTTTGGGGCTGAATGGTCAAAGTCTCCTCCCTTGGTTCCTCCTGGGGCCCTGGCCAGCCTTTGGGAGCAACCCAAGAGGAGGATGAAAGCAGATGTTGCCACACTAGCAGTGCTGTCAGTTTGTCCATTCAGCACTGTCAGAGCTGGGCCCTCTCCCAGCGGGGTTGGAGCCTCACCTGTGGCTGGAGGCACCTGCAGGAATTGCCAGTGCCCAGGAGTGGCTCTGCAGCCCTTGGCTGTGACAGCTTCCCCAGCTGCTGTGTGGGTCTGGGCGATGGTAAAGGCTGAGGGTAACTGGGGCTGGATCTTTCTCAATCACTGCAGGCAATCTTTGGTGGGGATGGTTGGGTGCATTGCTGAGCTGCTCCTGTTGTGATTCTTTGCTGCTTTGAGCTGCAGGAAATGACACTGATTCCTTCAGTTGGTGTCTGTGTCTTTGGTGCTGACCCTGCCCACTGGCAAAACAAAACTGGCCCAGTCTGGCCAGATCCCAACAAAATGTCACTTGTTCAATGTAAATGTGAGGAATCAGTGCCATCAGAAATTCCCAGATGGGAAGCCCTTCCCTGGAGTTCCCTGGCTCTGGAGTGGGCTGAGGTTGGAGCCCCGTGGGAGCAGTGGGGCAGTCGGGTAAAAGAGGCTGCACCCCTGGATGGCTTCAAATGCATCCAAAAATTGCACATGGGAAAAGGAAAAGAACTTGTGGGTTTGGGCACACAAAGATGAATTTGTTAAGAGTACATTGGAAACAGCACCTTCAGAAGGAACAATTATTGTTGGAATGTTGCCACGTGGAGCAAGAGGAGGTTTTAATCCTGAGCTCAGATGCATTGGTGCAAGGGAAATATCAATATTATAAATAACTATATATGTATTTATAGTAGAATAAGACCTTCATATATATTTGTTATATATTTTTATATGTATGTCTAGGTCTGTCTATCTATATCAAATGTATATCTACATATAAAATTATAATAATGTGAAGTAGTGCAGACAATACTAATTTGGTAGCTTTGGCTGCTCAGGGATGTAACACTAAATACCCTACAGAACAGGATTGGCCAGGACCCTAATGTCAGTGGTCAACTTTGTGAGATTGTATACAGTGAAAAAAGGAGGAAGGGAGGAAATTGGCTGTTTTTACAGGGTGTGCTGATACTGTGATGCAGAGTGCTTTGTCTGTTCCTGTGAAAAATTCAGTGATTAAGCCTGCAGGGCTTTTCATGTGCCAGACTATGCACAAGCTGCAGCATTGGTTGCACGGGTGAAGGGGTTGTTTAAAAAGCAGTTGAAAAAATGAGGAGATGGGAACCTTTGCCCATGGAGAACCCATCTCCCAGATGTGCTCCATGCCCTTAACAATGGCCCACTGGGGAAATGGAAACTCCCTGGCTGTGCATGGCTGCCCCCAGTTTGCAAATCCAACCATGGGCAGTGAGACTTGGGCTGCCTGGGAAATTGTTCTGGCTGTGATGGCCCCTGGCAGGGCCAGCCCAGAGGCTGCAGGGCTGGGCCTTCATGCATTGGAATTAATTAGGAGAAATTCAAAGCAAATGAGAGCTATCAATACTGAAACTGGAATTCAGATTCCTCCAGGACACTTTGGTTTGATAACTGCTCACTCGAGCTTGGCCTTGCAAAGTGTTCCTTTCATGGCAGGAGAAATTGATGCAGAATATCCAGGAGAAATTACAGTAATTCTGTTAAACAATAGTGACCAGGATTGGAGTAGTCAACCCCATGACAGGGTAGCACAGTTATCAATATTGCAATTTTAAGAAGGATTGTGAAGAAAGGAGATCCACCTGCAATCACCACCGTTTGTGGAGAGAAAGGGTTTGGATCCAGCAGCCCTAATAATGGAGCCAGAGTGTGGGTCCAGAGGCCAAATGGCCCTCCTGAGGCAGCTGAAGGAGCAGCTCCTGGGAAAGACAACTCTGAGTCCTGAAACCTGGGCAGGAACAATGGGAATGTGTCCCTGCAGCCAAGTGTTCTGTGTGAGAACAAGTAGATCTGACAGGATATTGTTTTACACATGCTGCCAGACCAAATCTCCCTGTTTGCCCCAAGGGCCCCTTTGGGAAATGCTCTGATCCACGGGGCTCCATGGGAAGGCTGCTGTGACACTGAGGGACTTGCACAGGAATTGCATCCAGGAGCCCGGGTGCCCCTCAGGGACTGGGACCCGGCCCCTTCCAGCCCGAGGGGAAAGGGCCCCCCCAGGCCTTGTTAGCCACAGACAGCATGGTAAAGCTGAACAGCAAAGGGCCTGGGGGCATTATTCTGGAATTACCATGGTGCCAGCTCCATGGACAACGGAATTCTTGTTCCTAACTCGGATGAGATAGAGAAAAATGGATGAAGAACGGTGTCACTAAAGTACTACAGGTGTCTGTAAGTTGTACCTTGATAGTCAGCCAGAATCTTTGTCTGCCACAAACACCTCTAGTGTTTGACCAAGGGGTTAGTCATCAAAATGTAATGTTGAGTTCTGATGGATTGCTGAGCTTCTTTTGTAATTCTTTGCTAATGATGATGTGCTTTGCTGAGTTTATCCTTTTGTAATTCTTTGCAGCTGTGCATGATATAAATTACACAATTCCTGCAGTTGGTGTCTGTGTCTTTGGTAGTGACCCTGCCCACTGGAGAAACAGGGCCCCCTCTTGCCTAAGTGTTACCTGGCAAGGCAGAAACCCTCCCTCCAAAATTCCCCCTTCCTCCTTGTTCCCCCCTTCATACCCTGAGCATGATGTGCTCTGGTCTGGGCTGTGCCCAGGGTCAGTTGGGGTCACCTGTCCTGGCTGTGTCCCCTGCCAAGCTCCCCCGCAGCCCCAGCCCCTCCCCAGCGTGGCTGGATGAGGGGCAGGACAGGCCTTGGCTGTGCTGCAGCTCAGCAAGAACAAAACCATCTCTGCGTGCTCAGCGCTGTGCTCAGCACCCGGCCCAGCAGTGTCTCAGTGCCAGGGGCTGTGCCCTCAGTGCCTGCCAGGGCTTTCCATGGCAACTGCCAGGCCAGGTGACCCAGGTGCCCCCCCCAGTGCCGGTTGCCATGGAAACAGTGCCCAGCGCTGCCCCTTTCTGTCTGGCTGACCTGGCCTTTGGCCCTGGCAGTGCCCTTGGCTGCTGGTTCCTGGTGCCCGAGCGGCCAGCGCGGCACAGGGCAGGTGGCCATGGCACAGCCCCCAGCAAGGGATCCCCTCTGGCCCTGGGCACTGACACCAGCCCTGAGCAAGGTCCGGCTCCGGGCATTGGTTGCCTTGGCTCCTCATGGACTCCTTGGAGGAGAGAACTGGAGGCCAGGATGGCATGAGATCCTCTCAGAGACTCAGTGTAGAAAGGAAAATCCAAAGTACCTCAAAAACCTTGAGTATCTCAAAGCATTAATGAGCCCCACTGAGTGTCAGTACAAAGCTCTCCAGGGACTCATTAAAGCAGATAATTTGGGCCATGATTGCACAAACCTCTCACAGAGTTTGGATCAAAAGGGAAACACCAAGTACCTTCAAATAACTGAAGTACCCTGAAGTATTAATGAGCCCCACTGAGTGTTGTTACTGACAAAGCCTCTCCAGGGACTAATTACAGCAGATAATTGGAGGCCAGGATTGCACAAACCTCTCAGAGACTCCAAGGCAAAAGCCAAACCCCAAGTCCTTTGAAAAACCTGCAGTCCCTGCAGGGAGCATGAAGGAGCCCCCAGGGCCATTGCTGAGCAAGGCTCCCCAGGGACTCCTTGCAGCAGATCCTTGAGGCCACTGGGATGTGGGCTAGGGGGGGATGCTGAGGGCAGCACAAGGGGCTGACAGTGCCCAGCCTGGCTGGGGCTGGGCCAGGAGGCCCCAGGGCCTCAGGACAAGGTGTCTCCTCCCAGCCCTTGCTGGCACAGACCCTGCTGTGCCCCAGGGCACCAAGACTTGGCTTCTCTTTGTCCCCACCTGTCACCACTGCCTGCAGTTCTCTGCTCTGCCTGGGGCCTGGGGACACTTGCTCAGTCGTGTCCCTCACTGGGACCCATTAAAAGTCCAAGAAAGTTTGGAGTTGGATTCTGCCTTGGAGTTCTGGAGAGGTTTCTTCAGCTCCCTCTCAGGGACTGATGTTCAGGGCCTGAGCACAAAGCCCCAGAGGCTGATTAAAGTCCTTGTGCTGTGTCTGTGCTGCTGAGCTGGGCTGGGCTCCTGGCCCAGAGGCAGCTCCTGGTCACCAAGAAGAGCTTCAAAAGCACATTTCTCTTGAGGAGCAGCTCTTGTGCCAGCCCAGCAGGGCTGGGGCACTGCCTGCAGCCAGCCCGGGCACAGCACAGAGGCACAGAGAGCTTCAATCAGTCAGGGCTGGGAAGGGGCTGAGAAGTGCCTGGGGCACAATCACTGCCAGCCCTTGGCACAGGAACCTCTGGCTGCAGGACAATGCAGCTGCAGCTCCTGGAGCCATCTCCTGCAGCTGGAACATGCCAATGCCTGCAGAGCCTGTGAGTACATTCTCTGCTTGTCTCTTGTGCAGAGCAGCCAGGGGTGCCCAGGGCTGTCCTGCAGAGCAGGGTCCTGCAGCCCAGGGCGCTGTGCTGGGGCAGGGACTCTGCTGCCTGCCAGGGACAGCTCTCAGCCAGCCCTGGCAGCTGCTCCCAGCGCTGGGCAGAAGCTCTGGGGGGAAGGAGCCGCCCTGAGCAGGGCAGGGGCTACTGCTGAGAGGGGCTGGGTGGGGCAGGGCTGCTCCCAGCTCCAGACCAGCCTGGGCCCTGCTCCGCAGGGCACCTCCCAAAGAAGGTAAGCCTGGGATTGCTGGAAAGATCAGGAGCTTTCCTGAGAGTGTTTTCAATTTCCTGCTTGGAGAAGGATGGGAACATTGGGGTGATGACAAAAAGATTTTTTTTATTTTATACAATTTTCATATATTTGTAGCTCTACAAATTACTATTACATAGTTATAAATCTATATTCCTTTTTTAGGTCTATTAAACTCTTAATGAACTCTATTACTATTATATACATCTATAACTATAATCATTTATTAACTTTATTATTTTCCCTAACCTTTTTTCTTTGATTTTAGAAAAATAAGCTGATTGTCTAAATGCATTCCTGAAATACATATAGTATACAATACATATAGTATCCTGTATCGTCTTATTATCAGGAAGAGGACCTACAAGAAGAACATTTTGTTTTTTGACCAGAATATGAGCAGTCATAACAAAAAGTCAAGGCAAAGAAGCCCTTGGACCTACTCCAATGGATTGAACCAGGGGCATGTAACTGGGGTAAGTGAATCTCCTATTGGATGTTCCTGTTAAATATCCTAATTAATCAACCTTAATAAATTGTTGAAATCAAGCCCCAGGTGTGCCCAATCCCCAGTGGGACACCTGTAAGCTTCCAATTTATGTCTAGTTTTTACTCTGCTGTTCTAACACTATGCAAGGTTTTTTTTTGTTTTCTTTTTTGATTATAGACAACAAGGGGATGAGAGGATCAGAACAGGAATTGTAATCCCACAATCACAGAACATTCTGAGTTGAAAGGGACACACAGGATCATCAAAGGAATGTTGGAGCATTTACAGAGAGTCCAGAACTGTAACTTTGGGTGGTCAGTGTCTCTGCTGGGAGCCTCCCAAAGGGCCCTCAGCCACTCCTCAGCCCTGCACAGCAGCAGCATCACCTTTGCAGGGCCCAGCAGGGCTCTCCTGAGCTGCCCTTGCCCAGCTGCACACAGAGCCTGCCCCAGCCAGGGCCCTGCACACAGGCAGGTTTCTGTAGGGCCCCAGCCAGGGCACGCAGGCTGGGATGGGCTCTGTGAGCGCTGGCAGGGACAAGGCTCCTCTCAGGAGGGAATGTCCAGGCCCAGGGAGATGCTCAGGGAAGGAGAGGGGGCTGGAGAGAGCAGGGCTGGGGCAGGAGGGCACTGTTGGTGTGTGGGAGGTGCCGGGCACAGCTGGGCACGGGAACACTGTCCTGAGTGCCCGGCTGTCTCTGCCCTGCCCTCTCAGGCACAGCACCACAACATCTGCTCTTGCTTCTGCCCTGCCCTGACATTGGCACTGTTATCTGCTGCTCTCAGGGAGGCTCTGGCATCTGCAGCAGCTGAGCCAGGCACTGCCCTTGGCATTCCTGCCAGGCAGGGCTGTCCATGGCAATGGGGTGTCCAAGCTCCCCTGGCACCTGTGGGGCTGTGGGCAAAGCAGTCCATGGGAAAGGGGAATGAGCTGAGCCCCGTCCCTGAGATCCCATCATGGGCACAGCCAGGGATCTCCTTGCTGTGCCCTGCCAGGCTCTGAGCTGCCCTCCTGGGTGCAAATCTGTGCCAGAGCCTCTGGGAGTTCCCTGAATGTCCCACGGGCAAGGGCAGAGCTGCCACAGCTGAGGAAATGCTGCTGGGTTTGCCCAGGGAGCCGTGAGTGTCCTTGGCACAAGGGGGTGCTGAGACCTTGCCCAGAGACCTTGAGAGAGGGTGAGACATTCAGGGATCCCTCTGCTCTGGGCAGGGTCTGGTTTATCCCAGGGTGACCCGGGAGTGTGACTGTGCTCTGATTGCAGCCAAAGGTTTTCCCACAGCAGGTAGAAGGGTGAGTGTGTCCCAGCTGTAGGGATTGTCTACAGGGAATGGCCCAGGTTTGGCTCCAAGCAGCCTCTCCTGACTTGTCACTGTCCTTTCTCCATGAACAGGTGCCCATGTGCAGCCCCAGCAAATGTCCAACAGCAGCTGCATCAGGCACTTCCTCCTGCTGGCATTGGCAGACACGCGGCAGCTGCAGCTCCTGCACTTCTGCCTCTTGCTGGGCATCTCCCTGGCTGCCCTCCTGGGCAACGGCCTCATCATCAGCGCCGTAGCCTGCGGCCACCACCTGCACACGCCCATGTTCTTCTTCCTGCTCAACCTGGCCCTCGCTGACCTGGGCTCCATCTGCACCACTGTCCCTGTCCATCTGCACCACAATTGTCCAAAGCCATGCACAATTCCCTCTGGGACACCAGCAACATCTCCTACACTGGATGTGCTGCACAGCTCTTTTTTATTTACTTCTTCCTTGGATCAGAGTTTTGCCTCCTGACCATCATGTGCTACGACCGCTACGTGTCCATCTGCAAACCCCTGCACTACGGGACCCTCCTGGGCAGCAGAGCTTGTGCCCACATGGCAGCAGCTGCCTGGGCCAGTGCCTTTCTCAATGCTCTCATGCACACGGCCAATACATTTTCCCTGCCCCTGTGCCATGGCAATGCCCTGGGCCAGTTCTTCTGTGAAATCCCACAGATCCTCAAGCTCTCCTGCTCACACTCAAACCTCAGGGAACTTGGGCTCATTGCTGTTAGTGTGTGTTTAGCATTTGGCTGTTTTGTGTTCATTGTTTTCTCCTATGTGCAGATCTTCAGGGTTGTGCTGAGGATCCCCTCTGAGCGGGGGCGGCACAAAGCCTTTTCCACCTGCCTCCCTCACCTGGCCGTGGTCTCTCTGTTCCTCAGCACTGCATCATTTGCTCAAATGATGCCCCCCTCCATGTCCTCCCCATCCCTGGATCTGGCCCTGTCAGTTCTGTACTCGGTGGTGCCTCCAGCCCTGAACCCCCTCATCTACAGCCTGAGGAACCAGGAGCTCAAGGCTGCAGTGTGGAGACTGATGAGTGTATGCTTTCAGAAACATTAAACTGCTGGCCAATTTCTAAAGTTAAGTTGAAATGAAAGTAATCTTATTGATGGTTTGATTGTGGCTTTTTTTCCTTTATATTACTATATCTTGTTGTCCACAAAGAAATGTCATTGTTTGTGCCATTTCTCATTTTGTTTCTCTCCACCCTTCCCTGTGGCCACAGACTGTGTCAATGATGAGCTATTCCCTTGGTGGGTTTAAAGGAACTAAAGCAAATCCCAGCAGTGTTTTCTGCAGAGGTGCCCTTGTGTTGCCTTCTCTGGAGGTGCAGCAGCAATGTCTGTGTGCAGAGCTGGGGCAGATCAGTGCTGGCCCAGCAGCAGCAGCAGCACTTGGTGTTGCCAGTGCTGCTGCCGTGGCCCTGCCCCGCTGCCCTGGTGGCCCTGGTGTTGCTGCAGGGCCTGAGTGCTCTCGGGGCCGGGCACAGCCCTGGGGGTGGCAGTGCCGGGGCTGCAGCAGGGACAGGCCATGGGCACTGCTGGGGCAGCGCTGACGCCTCAGGCCAGGCCCTGGGGGCTCCAGGCTCCTTGCCCAGGCTCTCTCAAGAACACGGCCAGGCCAATGCTCAGCACAGAAACCCCCGTGAGCAGCCCCAGGCTGGCCGTGGGCAGGCTGGGGGCAAACAGCATGGCTGGGGCTCTGCAAGGGCCCTGGGCCAGACGGGAAGGAGCAGCAGAGCAGGGGCTGATCCATGCCCAGTGCGCTGCACAGCCCAGGGCAGCGTCCCAGAGCGTCCTCATGCAGCTGCCAACAACATCCCCCCTCTGCAGCCCTGGCCTCTCCCCCAGCTCACACAGGTGCCCCATCCTTGCAGGCACAGACACGGCAGCACTGCCTCAGCAGCCCCTGTTTGCATTGCACACAGCAGGGCCAGCACCCCCATGCTGTTGCTGTGGGGACATGAACCTGAGGGAGCACAAATGCCATCAGCCCCTGGGGCCAGCAAGGCCTGCGGGACACCAGGGAAACCACTCAGCTTTGTCCTGGCCTCTGCACTCAGCCAGAGAGTTTGTTCCCATCAGCTGGGAGTTTCCTGTGCCACTGCAGACGCTGTTGCTCAGAGCCAGGGCTGCCTGACAGCCACCCCCAAACAGCCCTGACCATTTCCTTGGCTTCACCTTTGCCTTCTTTGCTCTTCTGCTTCAAATTTCTTCCCATTGCCCAGCCCTGTTCCTTCCCCTGCAAACAGCCCATCCCTGTTTGCCCTTTCCTCTCTGGCCCCACTCCCCATTGCAGTTCCTGACTTGGCCCCATGGGAACGTCCCTTGGGCAGCAGGATCATCCTACAAGTGCTGCAGGAATTGTCTGCAGGCTCCTGCAGTGCCTGCTGCTGCTCCCTTGCCAGAGGCACCCCAGGCCAGGGGGGCACCTCTGGGCTGCTGTGTCTGGCTCTGGGGCTCCCTGTTCTGGGCAATGAGGAGGAGCTGCAGAGGCTCTGCAGGACTGACAGGATGGGCTTTGGGGCTGGCAGGAGAAGGTGAGGGACCTGGGCTGCTGGAACTGCTGAAGAGGAGGCCCAGGGCTCATCCTGCAACTGCTCCAAGGGTGGTTTTAGAAAATCACAGAATCAGCAAGTTTGTAAAAGACCTTGGAGATCATCAAGTCCAACCTGTGCCCTGACACGGCCTTCTGTCCCCTGAGCCTCCTCTTCTCCAGGATAAACAACCCCAGCTCCCTCAGCCACTCCTCACAGGACTTGTGTTCCAGACCCCTCCCCAGCCTTGTTGCCCTTCTCTGGACACGCTCCAGCCCCTCCATGTCATTCCTAAACTGTGGGGCCCAGAACTGGACACAGCACTTGAGGTGCTGCCCAAGCAGTGCTGAGCATAGGGGAAGAATCCCTGCCCTGCTCCTGCTGGCCACACCATTCCTTATCCATAGGAGTGCCAGGGGTTTGATGAGGGAAATGGTGGGGAGGGGGTTGGGGACAAAGTTTCATGTGTTATCAGCCATGAAGGGTCTTGATCTTTCTATCTTTTTAGAGTGCATTAGAAGGTAATGCGGGTCAATATCAGTTGGACATTGCTGATACCAAGCTATAAACAGGAAAAGAATACAGGACAAAAGTTTTCTCTCTGCATTGTTTTCAATACAATGTATTCACATTAAATAAACTACTGAAATCCCTTTAATTAACCAGAGAAGAATTGAACATTTAAATGATTCCCAGGGGCTTTTCTTGTTCAGGTGTTTTGAACACGTGTATGAGACTTTTTCAGTGAATTCCTGAACTGAAGAGCTCAAGACAGAAGAGACCTCTGGAGTAATAAAATTCATCAGCAACCTCCAAGTGGCTGAGGATCCATCCCCATGGGAGCAGCATTGAACAGAAATGGGCACAGCTTTGTGGCTGCTGTCCCAGCTTTGGCATGGGCCCTGGGCCTGGAGCAGGAGCAGCTCTTGAGGGCCCCAAGGCCAGGGCTCTTGTGCTGCCCTGGGCAGATGGGATGGCAGCAGGGGCTGCAGAGCTCTCAGCACCTCAGGCCGAGGGGAGCAGGGCAGCCAGGGAGCCTCCTTTGGCCTTGGCCCAGCCCCTTCCCCCATGGCTGGGGCTGAGTCCTGTGGCAGCTGCAGCTGCTGCTGTGCCCTTGGCAGGGGCTGAGGCCGTGGGGCCAGTGGCCAGAGCAGCCTGGCCTGAGCAGAGCTGTGGGGCCAGAGCCGGCTGGGCTGGGCTGGGCTCAGAGAGGCCCTTGGTGCTGCCCAGAGCTCAGGGCAGCTGGCAGAGCTTGCAGGGAGCTGGGCTGGGCTCCGAGAGCCTGGCCCAGAAACCATCAGTGTCCATCTCAGCCTGGCTGAGCGTGCAGGGGCAGGACTCAGGCCAGGCCTTGTGGGGCAGGGCCATCACCTGTGCAAGGCATTGCAAACAGGCAAGTGGCCCAGAGAGGAGGCGGCTCTGTGCCCTTGGTGGCACGGACAGAGCAGGGAGGGGGCCCAGGACATTTGTAAGCGCCAGCCTCTGTGCCCATGTGTTGGCAGCCCTGGCTGCTGAGCCCAGCTTTGGCCTGGGCTGAGTTTGGCTGTGGCCCAGCTCCATCCTCCTGTGGGGCTCAGGGCCTGTTCCCGGCCATGGCCAGCCCTGGCTGCCTCTCTGCTGGCCCAGAGGCCGGCAGAGCCCGGGGCAGGGCTGTCTGTGCAGCCCCACAGGTGCCAGGGGCTCTGCAGGAGCTGGCAGAGGCTGCCCAGCAGGGAGGCCATGGGGCACAGAGCCCCAAGGCTGCTGTGGGCACCACGGCACAGGGGCCGTTCCCAGCCGCAATGCTCCTGGCCTGGGCTGGGCCTGCACAGGGGCTGGGCCACCATGGCTGGGCCAGCACAGGGCCACAGAGGGGCCACGCAGCCGCTGCCGGGGCTGACAGCAAGGCCAGGCACACACAAGCAATTGCTGAGCATGGCCTGCGCTGGCCAGGCCTGACTGTGCCAAAGGCAGAGCTCAGCTGCCCTTGGGGGCTGCAGCAACACTCCAGAGCCCAAAGAGCCTCCATGGCTGGGCTGGAGACCAAGGCTGCAGCAGGGAAATGCAGGGCTGCTGTGGGATGGGGAGGCCATTGAATTCCAGCACACACCTCAGCTCTCTGATGATCCCGGCACCATGCTGGGCCCTGTTTCAGCCTGGAGCAGAGCAGATGTTGATGGGACAGGAGCCCTGCGGGGCTGTCAGGGCCCTGCAGCTTGCAAGGTGCTCTGCTCTCCCTCAGGTGCTCTGGGAGAGATCCAAGCCCAGCTTAGGGCACCTCAGGGCACAAGTGGCACTGCCTGTTCATGGGCACACAGCTGATGTCTGCCTGGAAAGGGGCACAGGTGTTAATACCTGTTAGTTTCATAATATACAAGCAAATCTTTATTATGTGGGTCACTTGAGTACTTTTAAGAAATAGCGAAGCTTTCCCACTAGCAACGAGCAATTTTTTTGAGGTGTACTGATGGTAGGGGAGAAGAAGTCCTGATCTTGCCTTCTACTGGTGGCTCCAATATTCTGTTCATTGTTTCCTCTCCCTCTTCTTTCAGGTGTTTGCAGCTCTCTTGTTTAAATGGCAATGTCAAAGAACATCTCTTCATTTAGAGTAGGTGGATCTATGTGCTTCCTACTGCTCTTTGATTTCCTCTGCCAGGTGCTCTCTGGTCAGTCAAGGGCCTCTAAACTGACTGCTTTCATGCTTTGAGTGGCAGGACATTTCCCAATCTTTCTGAAGGTAAAATAAATATATAATTAGTAATCATGTTATTTGTGTTAATATCTCTCACAGAATAACCTTTTCTTATGTCTTTGTCTTAAACTGTTCCTGTACAGAAACCCCTTGGGAATAGGGGACATGACAGATGCTGCTGGGACATCCCAGAGAGCTGAGGGAAGAGCTGTGATGGTTATTAAACTGTTCAAATGTTCAACTTTTGTTTGTTGGCAAAAAACCTTTCTGTGCCTCTGAGTGTCACCAGGTCCTGAGCCCAAAGGACACAAACCTGACACAACTGCCATTGTGCCATGGCAATGCCCCGGGCCAGTTCTTCTGTGAAATCCCTCAGATCCTCAAGCTCTCCTGCTCAGACACATACCTGAGGGAAGTTGGGCTTCTTGCTTTTAGTGCTTTTCTTTTTTTGGGTTGTTTTGTGTTCATTGTTTTCTCCTATGTGCAGATCTTCAGGGCTGTGCTGAGGATCCCCTCTGAGCAGGGACAGCACAAAGCCTTTTCCACCTGCCTCCCTCACCTGGCTGTGCTCTCCCTGTACCTCAGCACTGGCACATTTGCTCATCTCAAGCCCCCCTCCATGTCCTCCCCATCCCTGGATGTGGCCCTGTCAGTTCTGTACTCGGTGGTGCCTCCAGCCCTGAACCCCCTCATCTACAGCCTGAGGAACCAGGAGCTCAAGGATGCCCTGAGGAAAATTATTACTTTATCTTTCAGAAACAATAAATTCTCTCTTTTCTGCTTCAGAACCTTCAGAATGGAACTCTTTACAATCTCAGCCTTTTTTTCCTAGTTGTGCAGTTTTTCACTGGGACCTTTTCTTATTATTTTACTAGTGTTATAATGTTTTTTATAAAATACTGTAGTACTTTGCTGAGCATGTCTACATGAACATCTACTTTTCTTGTGTAACACGAAGACTTGCAGGAGGCTTGTTCCCTGTTCATTTCAATAAAATCCAGTGTCTGCCCTGCCTTGTGTGTCCAAGGCATTTCCTCAGCCCTTCTCTGGCTCTGCAGGGGCAGTGCCTGTGAGCAGAGCCTGAGGGAAGGGGCTCCCAGCACAGCAGCACGACCAGGGATAATGGCCCTGTCTCTTTGCACATCTGTTCCCCCCAGCTCCACACTCCCCTTCCCAGCCCTGCTGTGGGTACAAGGCCAGAGTGCTCTGGCAGCTTGGTCCCTGTCCTGCTGCATGTCCCTGCTGTGACCTCAGGCAGGGACAGGCCATGGGCACTGCTGGGACACAGCTGGGCTCCAGCACAGCAGCTCCATCAGCAAAGGGCATCTCCTGAGGGCAGGGCAGGGAGGCTTTGCTCCCCTCCAGAGTCACTCTCAGGCCTCTCAAGAGGCTCCTTGTGTTCCTTGCTCTCCCAGGGCTCAGTGGGATGAGATCTGTGGCCTTCAGGGGACTCAGGTCTGGGTCAGGTTTTGCTTGTTGGTGGCCAGTGCCCATCAGATGCTGAATGGTCTGTGCTGAACCTTCCTGGGGCTCTGCAGCTTGTGCCAGGGCTGATGGCAGGGGAATGTTTGTCTGGAGGGCCTTGGGAGCTGCAGGAGAGCACAGGGGACCTGCGGGGACAGAGTGTGCCAGGGACCAGCAGGGAGTGGAGCTCACTGGGCACAGGCCTGGCCAGGGTGGGGTCACCCTGAGATCAAGGCCTGAATGTCTGCTGTGAGCCAGGAGAGCTCTGCAGCCCAGGAACACAGCAGGCACAGGGAAAGGAGTCTGGGCACTGACTCCTCTGCCCCTCAGGGATCTCCCCCAGGAGGATCCAGGGCAGCCCTGAGCCCCTCTGGCAGCCCTGGAACAAGGCAGGCACCTCTGAGCCCCTCCATGGCCCCGCAGAGCCCGTGTGGGAGGGGGTCAGGGCAGGAGCACCCTCAGCTGCCTCTGTGTCCCAGGCTGAGCAGCAGAGCCCAGCAGAGGCAGCCCAGGGCCCCGGGCAGCACAGCCCCCGTGCTCTGCAGAGCAGCAGCCCCAGCTCGGGGCTCTGGGCAGCAGGGCAGGGCTGCAGCAATGGCTGCTCGGGCCAGCACAGACGGGTTCCCCTGGGAAAGGCTCTGGGGGCAGCTGGCATGGGCCAGGAGCAGGGCAGGAGCCCTGGGGGCACAGAGGAGCCCTGGCAAGAGGCTGCCCTGTCCCTGCGCCAGCAGGAGCTGCCTGAGGAGTCCCGGGGCCAACTCTGCTGCTGGGCTGGGCAGCAGGGCTGGCCCTGGGGCTGCAGGGGCTGCCCGAGCTGAGCATCTGCTGAGCATCCCAGACACAGAGTGGCTGTCCCTGACCTCCAGGGCCTCCAGTTCCTGCTGCAGGGCCTGACCTGACTCTGCTGCTCTGCTGGGCTGGGGCAGGGGCAGGGAGGGGAAAACAATGGACCCTTGTCCTCACGAGTCCCCACAGGGTCAGAATGGTCTCAGTGGTTCCATGGAGCCCCATAGGGTCACCACGGTCCCCTGGTTACAGGAGGCCCTTCAGTGTCACAAGGGCCCCCTTGGTTCTATGGAACCCCACAGGGTCAGTTTTGCCAGTGGGCAGGGTCAGCACCAAAGACACAGACACCAACTGAAGGAATTGTGTAATTTATATCATGTATGTCTGCAAAAAATTACAATAGGAGAGGCTCAGCAAAGCACATAATCATTAGAAAATAATTACAAAAGGAGCAGCTCAGCAATGCACCCAACCATCCCCACCAAAGATTGCCTGCAGTGATTGAGAAAGATCCAGCCCCAGTTACCCTCAGCCTTTACCATCGCCCAGACCCACACAGCAGCTGGGGAAGCTGTCACAGCCAAGGGCTGCAGAGCCACTCCTGGGCACTGGCAATTCCTGCAGGTGCCTCCAGCCACAGGTGAGGCTCCAACCCCGCTGGGAGAGGGCCCAGCTCTGACAGTGCTGAATGGACAAACTGACAGCACTGCTAGTGTGGCAACATCTGGTTTCATCCTCTCTTGGGTCCCTCCCAAAGGCTGGCCAGGGCCCCAGGAGGAACCAACGGAGGTGACTTTGACCATTCAGTCCCAAACAAAGTCAGATGGGGCCTTTTCTGGTTTCCAAATACAGAAAAGTAAATCCATATTTCACCAATGAATATGTACAGAGATTATATTGCTAATAATGGTTCATTAATGAGTGGATACAAAAATTTCATTTGGTTGGAAGGTTCATCTGGAGCTCAGCTTTGCCTCAGGGCCTGTTGTTCAGGCCTCAGTCAGGGCCTGGTGAGGCCTCAGTGCTTCAATTAGTGCTTGGACCTATAGATGAACTGCAACCTTCATAACAATTCTTTCAATAACATAGTTTAGATTTAGGTATTAGGCATAGAGGCATCACCTCTTGTTCTTCAATTAAGTACTGCTCACGTTCATTACTTAGAGCTATAATTTGCATTCATTTTAAAATAGCCCTAATAAGTTGCTATTCTCTGTTCTTTATCAAAGTCCCTTTTTTCTTGAGACTGTGTCTCATTTTAGACAAGTCTCAGTACTCCATTTCCAGCACAAAGTGTCACAGCAACTCTAACATGGAATCATAACACACCAAGTGCTCACACTGCAATGATGACAGACACTGCCAAAATGCATTTCACAGCAGCTCCAATTTGGCAGCCATGAAGCCAATCCCACCAAGAAGAATTTTCTTCTTGCTGCCACTCTTGTACTGCTTTTTCTGTCAAGGTGATTCCTGACTGTTGGACTTCAAACCCAGCACTGATAGACATTGCTGCAACATTCCTGTCTTGGAATAGCCCAGGTTCCTCCCTGGCCAGCAAGCAGACAATCCAAGGCCATGTGGTTCTGTGGAGTCCCCATTCCATCCCAGTGGAACTCCTGGGATGTGCTATTGGATATTATAACAGGATCATTTGCTATTTCTTCTAATAATCAATTTATCTCATTACTGTAAACTCCACAGGACCAGGCAGCGCACATGGAGCACAGGGTGAACCAGAATCTTTGGCTTTCTGAAACCCAAGGCACTCCCTGAGGGGAAAATGTTCTCTGGGCCCCAACTCTTCCTTGTGGCTGTTGCTGAAGGACCCAAAATGGTGGCCCTGCAGCCAACAGTGGTGTGACACTGACACTGACCAGCTCCAGCACCCCAAGTTCTACTGACATTGGCAGTGATGGTGAAGCACAGAAATCCTCTCACACTGTGGCCTCTGGAACTAGAACAGGCTTTGGTTTCTCCTGAAGGCAAATCTAAGGGAATCCTGTCCAACTGATCATTGCATTCCTGTGCTCCACAGCACAGTTTTCTGTAACTGTCCCTGCACTGACAGTGACGAGGCAGAGCCCATGGACAGAGTTCTGGCCACCCCACAGGGTGGGCCCTCCAAGGGAACCCCATTCCTCCCAACTCCAGCTGAGAACACACTCAGCAATTGGTGACATTGAGTACTTTGGCTACTTTGATCTTTAACTTTTGAAAACAATTTTGATGACTAATCCCTTAGTGAAACTCTAGAGGTGCTTCTACAAAGAAAGATTCTGGCTGACTGTCAACATACAACTTACAGACATCAGCAGTACTTCAGTGACAAGGTTAATCATTCTCTTTTCTCAATCTCATTTGGGAGAAGAACAACAATTCTGTTGTCCATGGAGCTGGACAATTCCATGGTAATTCCAGAATAATGCCCCCAGGCCCTTTGCTGTTCAGCTTTACCATGCTGTCTGTGGCTAACAAGGCCTGGGGGGGCCCTTTCCCCTCTGGCTGGAAGGGGCCGGGTCCCAGTCCCTGAGGGGCACCCGGGCTCCTGGATGCAATTCCTGTGCAAGTCCCTCAGTGTCACAGCAGCCTTCCCATGGAGCCCCGTGGATCAGAGCATTTCCCAAAGGGGCCCTTGGGGCAAACAGGGAGATTTGGTCTGGCAGCATGTGTAAAACAATATCCTGTCAGATCTACTTGTTCTCACACACAATCCTTGGCTGCAGGGACACATTCCCATTGTTCCTGCCCAGGTTTCAGGACTCAGAGTTGTCTTTCCCAGGAGCTGCTCCTTCAGCTGCCTCGGGAGGGCCATTTGGCCTCCGGACCCACACTCTGGCTCCATTATTAGGGCTGCTGGATCCAAACCCTTTCTCTCCACAAACGGTGGTGATTGCAGGTGGATCTCCTTTCTTCACAATCCTTCTTAAAATTGCAATATTGATAATTGTGCTACCCTGTCATGGGGTTGACTAATCCAATCCTGGTCACTATTGTTTAATACAATTCCTTTAATTTCTCCTGGATATCTGCAACAATAATTCCTCCTCTCATGACATGAACACTTTGCAAGGCCAAGCTTGAGTGAGCAGTTTTCAAACCAAAGTGTCCTGGAGGAATCTGAATTCCTGTTTCAGTATTGATAGCTCTCATTTGCTTTGAATTTCTCCTAATTAATTCCAATGCATGAAGGCCCAGCCCTGCAGCCTCTGGGCTGGCCCTGCCAGGGGCCATCACAGCCAGAACAATTTCCCAGGCAGCCCAAGTCTCACTGCCCATGGTTGGATTTGCAAACTGGGGGCAGCCATGCACAGCCAGGGAGTTTCCATTTCCCCAGTGGGCCATTGTTAAGGGCATGGAGCACATCTGGGAGATGGGTTCTCCATGGGCAAAGGTTCCCATCTCCTCATTTTTTCAACTGCTTTTTAAACAACCCCTTCACCCGTGCAACCAATGCTGCAGCTTGTGCATAGTCTGGCACATGAAAAGCCCTGCAGGCTTAATCACTGAATTTTTCACAGGAACAGACAAAGCACTCTGCATCACAGTATCAGCACACCCTGTAAAAACAGCCAATTTCCTCCCTTCCTCCTTTTTTCATTGTATACAATCTCACAAAGCTGACCACTGACATTAGGGTCCTGGCCAGTCCTGTTCTGTAGGGTATTTAGTGTTACATCCCTGAGCAGCCAAAGCTACCAAATTAGTATTGTCAGCACTATTTCACAATATTATAATTTTATATGTAGAGAGTGATATAGAAATATAGATATAGATAGACATATAGATATATATATATATAAATCTACAAATATATATTAACGTCTTATTATCCTAGAAATATGTATATAGTTATTTATTAGATTGATATTTCACTTGCACAAATGCATCTGAGCTCAAGATTGAAACCTTTTTCTGTTGTTCCACGTGGGGGCATTCCAACAATAATTGTTCCTTCTGAAGGTGCTGTTTCCAATGTACTCTTAACAAATTCATCTTTGTCTGCCCAAACCCACAAGTTCTTTTCCTTTTCCATGTGCAATTTTTGGATGCATTTGAAGCCATCCAGGGGTGCAGCCTCTTTTACCCGACTGCCCCACTGCTCCCACGGGGCTCCAACCTCAGCCCACTCCAGAGCCAGGGAACTCCAGGGAAGGGCTTCCCATCTGGGAATTTCTGATGGCACTGATTCCTCACATTTACATTGAACAAGTGACATTTTGTTGGGATCTGGCCAGACTGGGCCAGTTTTGTTTTGCCAGTGGGCAGGGTCAGCACCAAAGACACAGACACCAACTGAAGGAATCAGTGTCATTTCCTGCAGCTCAAAGCAGCAAAGAATCACAACAGGAGCAGCTCAGCAATGCACCCAACCATCCCCACCAAAGATTGCCTGCAGTGATTGAGAAAGATCCAGCCCCAGTTACCCTCAGCCTTTACCATCGCCCAGACCCACACAGCAGCTGGGGAAGCTGTCACAGCCAAGGGCTGCAGAGCCACTCCTGGGCACTGGCAATTCCTGCAGGTGCCTCCAGCCACAGGTGAGGCTCCAACCCCGCTGGGAGAGGGCCCAGCTCTGACAGTGCTGAATGGACAAACTGACAGCACTGCTAGTGTGGCAACATCTGCTTTCATCCTCCTCTTGGGTTGCTCCCAAAGGCTGGCCAGGGCCCCAGGAGGAACCAAGGGAGGTGACTTTGACCATTCAGCCCCAAACAAGGCCAGATGTCAGATTTCATGGCCTTGTCCAGCTTCTAAATACACAAAGGTCAATACATGTTTCACTAATGAGTGGCTACATCTATCACAGTGCTAATGACCATGCATATTTCATTAGGGAGCAGATACAAAGATAACCTTTGGCTGGAAGGTTCATCCAGAGGCCACCTTGGGCTCTGGGCCTGCTGTTCAGACCTCACTCAGGGCTGCTGTCCAGGCCTTGGCACTTCAGGGACGTGGTTTAGTGCTGGGCTTGGCACTGCTGGCTGAGCGGCTGCACTGGGTGAGCTCAGAGGGCTTTTCCAACAGAAAGGATTCTGTGATTCCATGATTCTATCCACTGCATTCAGCTGGGGCTAGTTTAGCAGCATTACTTTGCTCAGAAAGTCTCCTCTTGCCCAGCTCCTGTGGCCTGAGGCTTCAGCTCCTTCAGCTCCTGGTGCTGAGCTGCTCATGCTGAACGAGACCACTCGGAGAGAAGAACACAGTCCATGCAATTCCTTCTGGGACACGGAGAGGGGAGGCTGTGCAAACAGGAGCATTGTTTGCTGTGGCCTCCTCTCTGCCCTTCACGCCTTTCAGCGCTTTGAACCAGCCCAGAGCTTTCTCCAAGAGTGCAATGGAGCAGCTGTTCCTGCTCCTGGCTCTGGCTCTCTCCAGTCTCTGCCCTTGCCTGCTTCTGTCCCTCGTGCTGTGCCCTCTGTTCCCCAGGGCTGGCTGGCTGCTGCCCAGGACTGTGGCACTGGCCCAGACCCAGTGCTCCAGAGCCTCCTTTCTGTGCCCTTGGAGCTGCCTGGGCACAGCAGCCTTTTCCATCTGCAAGATCCCCATGGACAGGGAGTGCCCAGCTCCGTTCCCTGCACAGCCTCCAGGAGCCCAGGGCTGCCATCTCAAGTCCCTGCTGGCACTGGGGGCTCCCAGGTGCCTCAGGCTGCTGTGACACCGCTGCACACGGGAGGGAACAGGGGCAGGGCTGTGCTGAAAGTCAGCTCCATCTGCTGCTGCTGCTGCTGCTGCTGCTGCTGCTGCTGCTGTGGGGTCATTTGTGCAGCCCTGGCCCAGAGTCAGGGATCACATCCTGCCAGTCTCTTCCAGCCCTGGCTGCTCAGAGTTTGGGCCTTGGAGCCTCAGGTGGCCAAAGGCAGCTGCGCCTGGTCCCTCTGTGTGCCCATGTTCAGCAGTGCTGCTCCATCAGTCTGTGCCCAGCAATGGGGAAAAGCCTCAGCCCTGCAGGGCCAGGAGCTGCCGGGCTCTGCCTGAGCAGCTCAGCCAGCAGGAAGGGAGCTGCTCCACACAGGAACCAGGAGCAAAGGACATTCCTTATATAGGACATGTTTTCTATTTAAAGGAAAAAAAAAGGAAAAAGGAAAAAAAATAGGTAAATTGTAAAAGATAAGAATAAAATCCAAGTGTTAGTGAAAAAATATAACATAATGTTAGTGAAAAAAACAAAACATAAATGCAAAGTAACATTCTTTGCATTAAGAGGTACATGATCTTTTGAAAAAGAGAACTCAGTTATTTACATTGTAAATCTGCTGATGCCATGGATCCATCTTGCTGACTTCAGCACCCTTTTTTAAAAGTTTTTGAGGTTGTTTCCAACATTGTTAAATTGTGGGTGAAGCAATGGGAAATTGCTTTGTGCCCTGCCAGCTCCAAGCAGGACGGGGAATGGAAACTCTGTCAAACCCCAAATCCTTAGGAAGATGACCTTCCTTCTCAGCCTGGAAATGAGCTGCACATTCCCTTTGAAACTGTCAGGGATTTTTTAAAGACACAAAGTCCCACTGACAGCTTTTTGCTCTGGTTTGGCAGTGCAGAAGGGCAATTCTCCATCCACCTGCTCCAGACTGCACTGCCTCAGGAGCACAGCCCACTCACCAGTTTTGGCCCACTCGTGGCACTTCTAGAGGAGGAAGAAAGTGCAACTGCACAATTCCAGCCAATCAAGAAGGAAGAGTGGGACAGACAAAACTTCCTGGGGAGATCCAGGCATTCAGCTGGGACTGTGGAGAGTTTGGGTCCTTGCCAATTGGATGTGTGTCCCCAGCTGCAATCTCTGGGCCTGCAGCAGAGTCTCACTCAGCTGCCAAAGCAGAAAGCTCAGGCGCCGTGCTCGCAACGGGCTCGTCTGATGCAGAGCTGTCAGAGCAATGTGAGGGCAGAGCCAGCCCAGCTGGGCCCAGGGCTGAGCCCAGCAGAGCCCTGGCAGAGCCCAGGGCAGCCTCAGCAGCCGCAGAGCCCGGCTGCAAGGAGAGAAAGCAGAAAGTGCCTGTCAGCTGAGGGCTCCTGTGCCCTTGTGCCAAGGCCTGCGGTGCCCAGGCCGTGCTGGCTGTGCCCAGAGCTGTGCCCAGAGCTGCCCATCCCTGCTGCCTTTGGCAGCAGAGCAGGAGGGCAGCACATGTGCCCAGCCTGCAGCCAGCCACGGCACATCCAGCCCTCAGCAGCTGCCCAGAGCAGGATGCTCCTGTGCTCGCTGCCATATCCCAAAAGCTCTGATCCCACCCTGCCAAGCACACAGGGACCCACCTCACGCCAGCCACGGCCGCAAGAAAAGCTGCTCCCAAACCATGGCCTCAGCCTTCTCCAAGGGCAGGGCCCATCCATGCCACAGCTGCTCCCAAGCACTGCCCCATCCACACTGGACCACCTCGAACGCTTCCTCTGGAAAAACAAACAACACATTATTGAAAAGAGATTAGATGCAAAAAGGGAAAGCAAGAAAAACAGGAAAACTCTTATCTCTGTCAGGGCCTTGAGGAAGGCCCAACTCCTACATGGTAGGGAAAAAGCCAGCCATGGCTGAGGGAAGCCCACACTTTCTCTCTTCCCCCCTGCACTGCCCCCAAAATCACAATGATCCCAAAGCAAACAAGGGCAGCTGAGCAGCCCAAGCCCTTCCTTGCCTGCACAGCAAAGCAGCCCCTGCACAGGTTCTGGAGTCCCACCTCTGCTCCCACCATGGGGCTTTGTTTGTGTCGGGTTGGCTGCCCCAGCCCCAGCCCCAGCCCCAGCCCGGGGCACGGTGGGTGCTGGGGGCTGTTGGCAGGGCCAGGAGCCCACTCCCATTTCGTACCCAGCCCAGCCCATCCCCACAGCCCTGCCAAAAAGCTGCTGGGCAGCAACTGAAGGATGAGTTGCATCTGCCCCAGCAAAGGGGGAACCTTTGCTTCCCAGCCAGGCTGGGCTGTGCCCAAATCTGGCAGAATTTCCCCAGCTGGGGACTCATCTGCAAATTCCCTGTGGAGCCTGGCTTTGAAGAAGGTGCCAGAATCAAAGTCCATCACCTTCAGCCTCCAGGGGCCAGGCTGAGGAAGAGCTTGTCATCCTTGATGTCATCCTGGCTGTCTCCAGCAGCAGCAGCAGCAGCAGCAGCAGCAGCAGCAGCAGCAGCAGCAGCAGCAGCAGCATCCCCACCCGGTACAGCTTCTCCAGGGGCTCCTGCTCCTTCCCTGGGGGGAGACCAGGCTCTCAGGGCTCTGCCCAGGGCCCCAGCTGTCAGGGAACCAGCACAAGCAAAACCAGCTTGGATGGCGGCCACCAGTGCTGGGCAGAGCAGCTCAGCTCCAGCACAAGGGCTGCGTGTGCCCATCCCATGGCCCCGGTGCAGTGACACAGGCAGCACAAAAAGGTCTGGCTTCCTCTGCTTCTCATTGCCAAGGCATGTGTGGAGCTGGAACTTACCAGGGCCCTGGATACTCCAGGGACCTGGAGAACCATTCCCAGCAATTGGGAAAATCCTAGGTGCTCCATCCACCCATAGATGAGGTCTCCAAATTTGCCCCGAAAGTGGGTCCAGCTTTTAGAGGCCAAAATGAGCAAGTCCAAGTGACTTGATATTTTTAGCCCAGAAAGCCCTGCTGCTGATGGCACACTTCACAATCAGCAGGAGATACAGCTAGGCCAAAGCCCAGACCTCTGCTGGGAGCCTTTCCCCTCAAACACCCTTCAAACAAACCTCCATGCAAGTCAGTTGGGAAAGTTTCTTCAAAGGAGACCTTGCTGGCACACAACTACACAGGGTTATGGGAAAGATTCTAAAGCAGCCGCTCTGGAGTCAAAGAGGCAGCACTAAAAGTCCCTGTCATCTATTTGTAGCTAAATCCCACTTTGGGGGAGTTGAAGGAGTTTGGAATGAGCTAGAGAGCGGACCTCTGAATTTTTTAGATGATGCCATTGCTTTTTCTTCTCTTCTACATAGACAGGAAGAGTGAGTTTGGCTCCCATCTCCACCGCACGGCTCACAGGGCCGCAAGACTTGTAGTTCCAAGAGCTTTGAAGGATTTCTTGGCCAAGAAGACACGGCCAACAAGGATATTTATGTTTTGGAGCCAATCCTTCAATATTTCCTCTTAGGGACTCATGCTCTCGGGGTCTCTAGCTGCTCAGAGTGACCCCGGGATAACTTAGAAAGTCTCTTTTCCCAGCCCGGTGGTCGAAGAAGGAGGAAGAGCTCTTCATTTCCCGGTCTCAAGGTTGTTTCTTGTATCTTATCTATAAAATTCTTTCTCCTGTCCTGCCGAGGTCTGCTCAGCAAGACAGTCTAAGGCACTCTGCCTCCCCCGGGGCGGTGTTATCTTTTTATACTAAAAACAACTACCTGTACAATATTTACAATTACTTTCCCATACCTATCATCTCCGTTAGACAGTGAGCTTCTACTCGTAACCAATCGAAAAGTGCCAACATCACAGCAGAAGATGGAGGCCAAGAAGAAGAAGGAGAAAGGCTGGACATGCCCAGATTCCTGCATCTTGCCCCCTGAAGCCCCATTCTAAAAACCCCCAAAATCTATTTTTCCACTCTGTGATAAATTCCCTTTCATTTTGTGGCTTGTCATTCTTCATACAAGGTTGGGAATTGTTTTTTCCAAGGGTTAAATCAAAGGCACAGGGGTCTTGGGCTCTGTGCCAAGGTCTCTGAGCCCTCTGACAGGGTCTCGAGTTCTGCAGGGCAGCCCGAGGAATTTCCTGGCTTCCCACATCATGCTACAGTGGAAGCTTCCTTAGCCAATCATGCCATGACGCAACAAACCCACAGCACTGCATCCTAAACTTCTTGTTTACTGTTGTAACTACTTGGATTTTTTCTAGATCTGGAACTCTAAGACTCTAAACATTCCTCCACTTCAACTTTCCTCCCCGTGTCTCTGCTAGAAACTAGAAATCCGCATTCTGGCTTCTAGCACCTCAGTTCGGAAGCCCTTTCCAAGGCCTCAGATCAAATCCTGGGTTAAATTCTGACCTTTGCTGCCAAGACCAAAGGTCTGACATTTCCTTGCATTTGGCTTTCCAACAACACTGTTAGTTGCAGAGTGCCCGGGATCTGTCTTGCAAGTCAACTCTGGCAGGAACAAGGCGGCTGCCAGGGGGCTGCTTGTGGCCTCTGACAGCCCCATTGCTCAGGGCTCGCCAGCGCCCCAGCCCCTCAGGCCCTGCCCCAGCCCGGCCAAGCTGCCCGGCAGCAGTGCCGCAGCCCCACAGCAGCTCCAGAGCAGCCCCAGCCAGAGGCACCTGGGAGCCCTCAGCAAGGCAGGCAGCAGCAGACGGGCAGGAGGGCACGGATGGCGCTTCCTGCCTGGCACAGGGCTTGTGGCCATCTCCAGGCACCGCTCTGGCAGGGATCCCCGCAGCTCCGGCCCCTGCCCAGCCGCTCTGTGGGCAGCACAAAGGCTTCCGCAGAACCACCACAGGCCAAGGGGCTTCTGGCCATTTTCCCTGCAGCACTGCATGCATGGGCAGCATGCTAAGTAGAAGCAGGCTTTTCTCCACTTTCCCTATGCCCTACGGACGCTGGGCAGCAAAGAAAATCTCCTGAGAGTGTGTATATTATAACACGGTATATATTTACATCGGGTAAAAGGTAGAATGGAAGAAAAGAAAAATCTTAAAGAAAAGTAAAAATCCCCACTGGCTCAGGCGGCCCCAGCAAAGAGAGCCTCCCAGATCAACTGTCCTCAGAGCTCCAGCAGTGCAGCCAGCCCAGCTGTGAGAGACGAGGCCGAGTGATCCATGCCCTGTGCAGCTGGTCGTGCAGCCTCTGGAAGATGGAATATCGCCCACTGGCTGTTGCTCGGAGGACATGCAGTGTTTCAAGGGCCAGCTCTGACACGGCACTGCTCATGTCCTCCGTCCGGCGTTCCAGGTCTGCAAGAGAGAGGAACAGAGCCATGGTCAGATGCCGGATCTGCGGGGAGCCGAGGAGAGCCCCCTGCCAGGGCCATCGCAGCCGGCTCTTGCCATGGCCAGGAGGGAGCAGGGAGCAAGGGGATCAGTCCGAAGCTGCTGGCCACCAATGGCCCACGTGGCCCTGAAATCTCAGGGTGCTCTACCCCCAGGAGCAGAGCCCTCCGCAGCCGGGGCAGGGCTTGCAGCTCTACCCCCGGCAGCCCCTGCTGCCAGCCCGCTGGCCTCACTCACCAGTGCAGATCAGCTGCAGCTCTTGCTGCTGCCCCCTCAGGTGCCGCCCGGCCATGCCTGTGAACACAGAGCCTGTCACGGCGCCAGCGGCACAGCTCCCTGCCGGCAGCGCTGCCGGCGCTGTGGCCACACGGGCTGCTGGCCCGGCAGGGCTCAGCCCGGCCCTTGGCGCACGCTGCCGCCCCAGGGCACGGCTGCCAGAGGGCGGCAGCAGCAACGCCCAGCCCAGGCGGGGCTCCACGGTGCCGGGCCCGGCTGGCGCTGCCGGGGCAGCAGGCGGGGCCGGGGCCGAGCTGCGGCGGGCCGGGGAGGGAGCCCGGGCTCGTGGCTCACCCATGAACCTGATGGCCGCCTCTCGCAGGGGCTCCTGTGGGCTCTGCAGGTAGCGCAGGGCCCGGCGCAGGTGCTCGGCCGCTCGGCTCCTGTCCTCTGCCAGCTGCAGAGAGCGGCAGGAGGGAAGGGTTGGCGCGGGCTCAGCCCCTGGGCCGGGCGCTGCCTGCGCCCAGCCCCGGCCTCCCCTGCCCGCAGAGGCTGAGGCGCGGCCACAGCAGCCGCTGGCCAAGGGCTCCCGAGGGCAGGGGGCAGAGGGCCGGCTGCTGCCCGGGGAGCCGCGGTGCCGGCCCGCAGCCCCGCCGGGCCGGGGCTCCATGGGCACCCGGCTCGGGCCCACGGGAGCCTGGAGAAGAGCCCCCGCGGCCTCTGGCTGCAGCTGCGGGCAGGGGCACAGCTGCCCGGCCCCGCACACTGAGCACCGCCCTCAGGGGCCTTCTCCAGGCCGAGCCTGGGCGTT
Source organism: Agelaius tricolor (assembly GCF_023055355.1). NCBI lineage: Eukaryota > Metazoa > Chordata > Aves > Passeriformes > Icteridae > Agelaius > Agelaius tricolor. The sequence continues at coordinate 1,145,283 of NW_027269333.1, forward strand.
CTCGGCTTCTCTTACCAAGCACTCGCCAAACCTCCATGTCTGATCCACCTGGGGCATTTGTTCGAGATTGCTCCTCTTCAGGAATCTGGCTGCAGAATGCAGCGTTTCCCGGGAGGCCTGGAGAGCAGCAGAGACGTGGCGTTGGCCCCACAGGCCAGGGCACAGGAGCATCCCAGTGCCACAGCCTGGAGGAGGCTGCAGCCTGAGAGGTGCCAGGGCAGGCGGCAGCCCAGTCCCCTGCCAGGGGCACAGCAGGTGGCCACAGGTCCTCACCTCAGCAACAATCTGATTCTCATCATGGCAGTGGACGTAGAGTGGGACCAGGCTCTGGCTCACGTGGGACTTCAGGGCCTTTCTTCCATCTTCTCTTAGAAAGTCCAGCATCTCTTGAAAGACACACATGGAGCTCAGCTGCACCCGGATATCATCCTGTATGAGAGGAAGGGCAAAAGACCTCAGCATCAGCTGCTTTAGGCCCTCCAGGGCACAGGCCTGCATCTGCACAGGGCACCAAGTGTGCGGGCAGCAGCCGGCGGCCGTGGCTGTGGGCACAGAGCCTTACGTGGTCAAAGAGTGGCAGGAGCGCCTCAGCCAGCTGCAGGGCAATGGGGGTGGCTATTGGGGCACCCCCAATATCCAGGAGCAAATATCGGAGTAGAAGAATGGTCATCCTGATCATGTGGCTATCATTTTCCTGCAGGAGCTCCACAAGACTTTGGGTCAGGCTCCCCATTTTTTCAGCCTGTGCAGAACACAAGTTTGTGAAAGGCCAGTCTGCTGCCGCAGGGCCCAGAGGCCAAAGACCTGTCCCAAACCACTGCGGCAGCTGAAGCGGGAGGGAGGAGAGCTGGGAGCAGCGGCCCCAGGGCCCCAAGCCCAGGCAAGGCCAAGCGACTGCCTTGCCCGGCCCCACGCTGCCTGCACGGCTTCAGCCACTGCCCCCTTCTCACCATCAAGGGATTCTTGCCCAGCACTACCAGGCCTCTGAGTGCCAAGTAACGCCTGGCCCTGTGCTGGCTCTGCAGGTTCTGTGCCATGATCTGCAGAACACTGTCACTGCATTCCCTCAAGTCCAGGCACTCGAGGACCTGAAAGGCACAGGGCAGTGACAGGGAGCCGGCCGGCAGGAGCCCGGAACCGCACAGGGCTGGGCCCAGGCAGCAGCACAGGGCACGGGCACCGTTCTGGCAGCTGTGCCTACGAGAGGGCAGAGAGCTGGGAGGCAGCGCTGGCCTTGAGGCTCACCTCCACAAGGAATGCCAGGGCAGGGAAATCCCAGTATGGCATCTCTTGGCCGAGCATGGCGAGCAGGTAGAATGCAATCCCAGAACAAAAGTGTAGGGCTGAATGGGAAATTTCTCTAAAAAGAGGAAAACGGAAACAAGACCCTGAGCCAGTGGGGCAAATCTCTCCCAGGAGTGACTCACAGAGTTCTCATCTTTCCCCACCACCCTTCCAGCAAGGGGACCTGGGCCACTCGGGAGTTGCTTTCTCATGGGCACCCTCCTCTCCCAGCCTTTTCCAGTCTGCTTGGCTGTCCCGCAGTGACAAGGCCCTCTGGCCCATGACCAGGGAAACTTTGCAGGACACCGCCGGCACAGAGCACAAATGTCAGAGGCCGTGGGGAGAAGGGGCTCTCACCTGGCCAGCAGAGCCACGGCAAAGTGGTGGGTGTCAAGAGAGAGCAGCGTGTCCCAGCCACACCTGCGTTCCATTGCCACCACCACATCCTCACAGCGGAGAAGGCAGAGCAGGGACTTCAGGGTGCGCACTGCAAACCTGTGTGCACAGCAAAGGCCAGGTGATGCTGGCAGCACTGGCTCCTTGGCAGGCCACGTGGCAGGGACAGGAGGAGTGGGATGGAGCACCTGTTGGGGCTGGTGGCAAGGCCGTGCTCTTGCTGGCATCCCTTCCAGAAGGCATCGACCTCCTCTGGCATCTCCAAGGTGCTGGAGAACACTTGGAAGAGCAGATGCACAAATAGGCGGGGGAAATACACCTTCAATATCCGTGGCAGACAGGGCACCTGCAGGATCTTCCACATCACCACGGTTGCCTGCAAGGGACAAAGGCTCCCAAGACAGCGCTCAGTGCCCAGGCGTCCGTGTGGCAGGGCCCGAGCGTGGCAGGGAGAGGCCCGGAGAGACCTTGGCAGGGGGAGCACGGGGCCTTCTGGGCCTGAAGCTGCCCCTGGGCCAGGTTTCAGGCCAGCGCCTGAGGCAGGCAGATGCAGTGGGGGAAGGAGGATGGAGAGCTGCTGGAGAGGCGGCCTTGGGGCCAGCAAAGGCCACTTGCAGAAACTCACAGCCAGGTTAAAGACAGCCGTTTGGTCCCCATCGGAGGTGCACGTGCTGTGCTCTGGCCAGCTCCCCAGCACATCCAGGAGGATCAGCTGTGCCAGCTCGGCAGTCCTGGCTGAGCCCATGATGGTCTTCCACATGGCCATGGCAGCTCTGGGGGGTCAGAGCTCTGTCTCAGGGGGGTCTCAGCCACAGCAGCGTGGGGAGCTGAGCTGGCTGCCAGCTCTGCCTCTGCCCACTGGCCCTGGCCAGCAGCAGCCAGGCAGCCCAGGCCTGTGGGGACAGAGCCCTGAGGGGCAGGGAGGGAGCATGGCAGCAGGCTCAGGGGCTGATGTGCCAGGGCTGGGAAAGGCAGCCGCCAGAGGCCCCTGGAAGTCTCTGTTGCTCAGACACCTGCGGCAGGCTGTACAGGCTGATGGGCTGGGGAGGCCTGAGCCCTCTGGGCAGGTGGGCCCCATACCTGTCACAGGATGGGGCCACACGCAGCAGCGTCAGGACTGCGTCATCTGGCTGTGCTTCTGTCAGATCCAGCAGGGCCTCATCCAGCCTGGGTTCAGCACAGTCATTGGCCACGAGCCACTGGTAGATAAACCTCACCATGGCGGGCACCTGGAGAAGGCACAGGGAGACTTGGGAAGCTGGCAGGGGGAGCAATGTTCCCAGCTTGCCCAGAGATGTGCTTCCCTTCCCAGCGCACTGCCATGTGGCCTCAAAGGCTCACAGCAACCAGCATGCATGGCTTGGGAGGCCAAGCAATTCCTGGGAGGATCAAACCCTGCCCACAGGCTGCTTACTTGGTTTGGATAGTAAAAACCTTCCTCTACAAGCATACACAGGAGGGCAGCGCTGGGCTTGGTTTTGAAGATGGGCGAGTATGGTCTGAGCCCAGTGCCCATGGCCATGGTCTCTTCCTCCTGCATTCTCCTCATGAATTTGCAGATGAACTGTAGGAGAAGGGCAGGAAGCCGGGGATGTTGCATGGAGTGCTGCACACACGGTGCTGGGCTGAGCAGGGACAGCAGGGACAGCAGGCCCAGCCCAGGTGGGGGTGGCTTCAGGTACCTGCGCTGTGCTGCGGAAGCGGCCACGGCTGGATTCCTGCTCTTGTGTGCACTCCAGGGCTGCATCTGGCAAAGAGGGAGCGCAGCCAGAGCTGAGGGGCTGCGGGAGAGGCCGGAGAACACAGGCCAGCCCTGCACTGCCCAGGCAGGGAGAGCCCCGGGATGGCCCAGGGGATGGAGCGCGGCCACTGCAGGGTGTCTGCCCAGGCCCTCTTCTGTCCTGTCCATGGGCATTTCCCCAGGGGATAGGATGGCATGGCATGGCATGGCATGGCATGGGGTCAAGCTGGCTGCAGACGCCAACCCTGTGGACCAGCTCTGCCACTCACCCTCCTGCGGTGGCTGGAACGGCACCACCTCCTCGGTCTCCTGTGCTGGGGCAGCTGCAGGGCCTTCTTCCTCCTCCTCCACCCAGGCCAGCTTGGGCACTCTTGGGGGTCTCTGCTCCATATCTCTGACTGGATTTGTGGCTATTTGCAGGTGAGATGCCTTGCAAAAGCTCCAAGTCACCAAGTGCTGCCTGGAAAGCACCTCCAAGACAGAAGCCCTCAGGAAGGCTGCAAGACGGCAAGTCCTGCGCTCGGGCTCAAGGGCTCCTGCCACAAGGACAGGAGACTCCTGTCAAGGATTGGGGTCTGGCCTCGAAGGCTCCTGCAGAAGAGAAGCCTCAGGGAGACCACGGGTCAGCAAGTCCTGTGGTCTGGCCTCGAGGTCACCTGCAGGAATAAGGCCTGGGAAAGGCTCTGGGTGGGACAGGAACGAGGGCGCTGTGCGGGGGCTCCTCACGGCACCGCTCTGTCCCGTTCTGCCCCATTGCCTGTTCCCAGCAGTCGGGCAGGCTTCTATTTCCCACGTGTCACAAAGGGCCCTTGGACACCCGTTCTATGCCACAGTGACCGTGCTGCAGCGTGTCACAAAGGGCCCCTGCACACCCTGCCGCCTGCCCTGGGGCCGCCCCCAGCCCAGCCAAAGTGGCCCAGGCTGGAAGGAATGCCTGGCCCCAGGTGTCTAAGGCAGCCCCACAGGATCTTTAGGAAGGGCTCAGAGCATCAGCAAACGCTGCCCTGCTCTGCAGGCTCAGGGCAGCAGAAGGAGCCCCAGGGCTGCCGACGCAGCCGCGCTGGGAAGGGCATGGGGCCTTCCAGGGAAGCTGGCACGGCCTCCTTGGGACACCTTCCGGCCGGTGGCCATCCTAAACCCACGGGTGTGACACAGACAAGGAATGTGTGGGCCAGGGCACGAATGCTGCTCTGAGCCCTGGGGCCCGGGCAGCGCTGACAGCAGCAGCTGTGGCAGAGTCCCTGCCCAAGCAGAGCTGCCACCCCCGAGCCCTGGCAGCGCTGGTGCCCGTCTCCTGCCCCAGAGACCTGAGCCCCCGGGGGGCTGCTGTGCCACAGGGAGCCAAAGCCCACGTGCATTGGGGGCTGATGGCAGCAGCACCTGGAGCAACTGCTGGCAACACTTGGTCTCTGTCAGAAGCTCTTACTCTGTGCTGGAATTATTTTCTCATTGAAGTCATTTCCTGCACCACAAAAACATCTTGGCCATGAAGACACAGAAGAATCTGGCATTAAGGAATCCTCACTTCAGGAAAGTTTTACTTCCCATTGCTCAGCTCAAGTAGTTCCAAAATTTGCAAACTTCCCAAATTTATTGGGATGGCCTGAGAATATGACTGGTATACAAGTTTGTGTCCCCATCCTGAAGCAGCAACTCATTTGCCTTATCCTCCACTGAATGTCACTTTACAAAACATAACACTACACCGAGCCAAAAAGAAGATCATTCTTTGATTTGCAAATGGATTTTGATGAAGGGATGATAATCTCCTATTTTTCTTAAGGAATAAAAGCTCTCAAGGAATGAAAGACCACTCAGAGTTACAAGAGTAACCCAAACAAATGAGTAGATGGCAAAAGGGCTGATCCTCCCCCAGTACAGATATCTAAGTGGCCAATAAAGTACAGCTCTCCCCTCTTGTTCCCTGCAGGGGAAACAGGACCATGAATAGAAATAGTCACAGATATTCTTTCTGCCCTCCATAACCAAAGCTGTGCCAAAGCATAGATGCTGCCTTCAAACTGACTCAAATTCCAGCCCAGACCTCTCACCTTCCAGACAACTCCTTCCCCAACACCCCACCAACACCAACCCCCCAAAATCCCACAGAGAAGCCCTCAACACCTCACCAGGAGCCCCAGCTGTGCCTGACCCTCTGCAGAGCTTTCCCAGCCTCCAGCAGACGCCCTGGTTCCCTGCACGTGCCGTGGGCTGGCACTCAGGAGGATCTGCTCCAAGGCCTTCCCCGGTGGCAGCTCAGGCTGCCAGGCCTGTGGTTCCTGGATCCCCTTTCCCAGCGAGCCTTCCTGGGCACGGCTGTTCCATGGGCACCTCTGCGCTCAGCTCGGACTGCTCCACTCAGCCAGGGCTGCTGGGCAAGGATCCAGAGCAGCCTGGCCAGCTCTTTCTCCAGCTCCCTCTACACTCTTGGGGGAGCAAGAACATCCCACAGGAAAGCAACTGGTGCCACAAGGAGTGGGCAGCATCAGGCAGCTCTGGGGAGGTGCCTCAGCACTGCTGTATCCTGAGGGAACACTGCTGGCCATGCCCTGTGTGTATCTGCAAAAGCTTCCAATCAGCTGCCTCAGCTCCCAGGGCTTCTCTTGGCCAGCATCCTGACGTGGATGCAGGGCTGCTGCCAGGCACTGCTGGGACCCAGCGGGACAGGAGCGGCTGTCTCGTGTCCACGCAGCAGCCCTGACACAGCCAGGGCCATCCCGAAAGCAGACAAACGCTCCCGGCTCAGCAGAGAGGAGCAAGGAGCACTGGGCTCCTCTCAGGGCATCTCAGCTGGGCTCACTCCACCACACGCCCCCATTTTGAGGCCTGCTGATGCCCAGCTGCCAGAAATGCCCACCTTGTTCTCTCCAAGATGCACAGGGAGAGCCAATGAGCAGGACACCTTGGGAGGCCTTTTCTGAGGCCAGGGACACACCAAGATCAGCCAAGGCTCTCCACGCTGCCTGGCCCACACAGCCCAGCTCTGTGCTGGCCCTGGGCCACAGCAGCTCCCACCAAGCAGGAGGCAAATGCCTTTTGCCAAGAGTTGAAACACAGCAGACAGGAAAGATGTGAAAAGTGTGTGTGCAAAGGCCTTTTAATTCACAGCTCTCACAGAGAGCTGTGGGGCTCATGGCTGGACAGAGATGCTCCTGCTCACCCTCTGTCCAAAGGGAGGGGAACACACCCTGCTGCAGGTGCTTGGCTTGGTCTCTGCAGGTCCAGGCAGATGCCAAACCATCTCTTCACAGCCTTCTCCCTTGCCCTGCCCCTCTGCCAAGTGCAAGGGACCTCAAGGATTGAAAGGAGCACAGAGAGCCAAAGGGGGACACTCGCACCTGCCTCACTGGGAGCTCCCTGGGAAGCACTTTCCTTGAGAAGCAAGCCCCTTTCCTCCAAAGGCATTTCCCCAAATGTGTGGCTTTCCTGGGCAACACCAACACACCCTTAAGAAAAGCTGGCAAGGCTGAATGACTCCAGGTCCTTTCAGGACAGGCACTCCAGCTCTAGCTCGTATTCCCCCAAGTGTGTGTCCAGGTGCAGGTTCAGAGGTGCAGCCCCAGGCCCTCTACAAACACAAGCTGCCCGCTGCCTCTTCCCCTGCCTCAGCTCCTGCCTGTGCTCACAGCACCAAAACCAGGCTGTTCCCAGCCAGAGCCCAGAGCCCTGTCCCCACAGGATGCTCTTGCCAGCACCTTCCAGGACTCTCTGCTGTGCACGCAGTGCTTTTCATGCCCGCTCCCAACAGGCTTTGGAACACAGAGCACAACCTGGCTGGCTCTGCCACCAGCACAGCCCAAAGACAGGCGGAGGAAGAAGCAGCAGGGGTTGATTTGTGGCCATGCCCAAGAGAAACTGGAAGGGTGCCCTCCCTCTGCTCTCCCTTGGTTGGCTTTCTGACTGGCTCTGAGCCTGGGGCTGCCATTCCTCACTTGTGGGGACCAGAACCACAGCCAGGATCCCGGCACTGCCTGGCAGCGCTCCGGGCACCGGCACGGCCGCGTGTCCGAGTCTCGGGCACCGTGCTGCTGCTTCATCTGCCCTTAGGCACACCCAGAGCTCCCTGCTAAGCCCGGATGGTCTCTGGTTCTGCCCCGTTCCTCATCCTGTGTAGGGATGGAGCACTGCTGTGCTTTCAGGAAGCTATTCTTGAAACCTTCCAGCATTCCAAGCTTCTTTGCCCTCCGTGGATGCTTGCCGTAGAATCCCTCTCAGCTGGGTTCAGAGCATATTCAGGTTTGCTCTTCAAAAGTCCAGGGGCTCCAGGGTGCTCAGCAAGATCTGGAACTCCACAGTGCTGTACAACTGCACCTTCAGCACAGGGACCTTTCAAGCCTGATCTGCCCTCGTTCCTCTGTGTCTGTGCACAAAACACGGAGTGGAAGAGAACAGCAGGAGGGGCCTGTGTGTCCCAGGGCCCCGGATTTGCATCACTCCAGCTCCACAGAGATGCAGGTAAAGTGAGGAAGCCAAACTGTTTATTAATGGAAGGCGAAGCAAAGGGATGAGCTGGGAGGGAAGAAAGGGAATGGGCACAGTCTGAGGGCTGGAGGGAGGGAGCTGTCAACAGGGAGGGAGAAGGCAGGAGCCATGGGAGCTTCCCACAGGCTCAGTTCTGCCAGTCATCAGCTGTGCCTGGAACTCCAGCTGATCCCCTCTGGTCTCCTGGTGGTCTCACCTTCCAGGGGATCTGGAGGTCTTAAAGAGACACTGGTTCTTCTGAGCCAGCAGATGAAAGTTCTGCAGCTCTTCGCTCAAACATCACCTGAACAAATGTGCTTATGCAGGAGGGGCTGTTGTCTTCACTCAGGGCTCGAAGGGCTGGAAGAGAGAGGAACAGAGCCACGGTCAGAACCTGGATGTGCAGGAATCCAAGGAGACCTTCCTGCCAGAGCCATCCCACCCACCTCTTGCCATGGCCGCAAGAGAGGAGAGGCCAAGGGGATCAGCTGCAAAGTGCTGGCCATGAATCCCCTGCCCACATCCCTGAAATCTCTGTGTGCTCTGCCCACGCCACCCCTGGTCCACACAGGGAGCAATGCCCACCGCAGCCGGGGCAGGGATTGCAGCTCCTGCCCAGGCATTGCAGCTCCCCTAGCCAGCCCCCGCTGACAGCCCACTGCCCTCATCACCCTCACGGAGGGCCTGGAGCTCTTCCTTCTGCCCCATCAGGAGCACCCAGACAATCCCTGGGAACACAGGCTAACCAAACTAAGGCTGCCCTGGCTGTTATCCAGTTTGCTTTATGGCTTAATGAGGTGAGGAATTCATGGATTTTTAACTTCCTCTGGAAGGCAGGCACATGGATTCAGAGCTATCACACACTAAGTGTATGGTTTTGGGGGTTACTTTAATAATGGTACTTACTGTGAGGAAATGACATGGGGGCAAATTTTTTCCCAGCCCTTCACCCAGCTCTTTGGGTCTGCCCCACCAGTTTTCAAAGGGTTCAGATCCACTCTAAATGCTAATGATATCATAGAGTGGCTGGTGTTGCTGATAGGCCTGTTACATTTAGCATTCAGAGATAAGGGAAGATTAACCTGGATAACCACACTGACACCTACCCCAGAGACCAGGGATGCTGCTGCCCCAGAGCCTGACCCTGCCCCACAGCCCACCTCAGAAATGAACCACCCAGGCTGGATGAGGGTCCTAATGAAAGAGATGGGCCAGGTGCTGAAGGAGTACATTTCCACAGCTGGTGAAAAGCCATCCCCCTGCCTCAAAGAAGGAGAGTCTGATGGTGCAGCAGTGGAACCCACAGATGTTACAACTGTCCAGGTTCCAGCTGAACTGCAAATGCAGTCACAGCCAGCAGCAGTTCCCTGGTGGAAACAAGGAGATCTAAGATGAAATCAGAGCACCAAGATGAGGATATGAAAGGAGAGCCTTCCCAATGCCCAGGAGAGGCAACAGTTGAGGTCATCACCGAGTCCCTGACGTACGAAAGTCTCCGTAATCTGCACAAAGACATTGTATGACAGGGACGTGAGGCTTATACAACCTGGCTACTTTGGGTCTGGGAACTTATAGGTACAGGTGTCCAGCTGGATGGTGGTGAGGCAAGGAATTTGGGACACTTGACTTAGGACTCAGGTATGAATCTGATTTTTGTAAGGGAGACAAGGTCCCTTTCCCTCTGGGAGCGGCTTTTAATGAGTGTCAGAGAGAGGTTTGTCCACAGGGAGAGAATGCAGGACCAGCACCACAGAATGCACTGGAAGATTCTTGAGGAAGGGATCCAAGAGCTGAGAGAAGTGGCAGTATTGGAGTTACTCTTTGGGAGGGATGGACAGCATGATAATGACCCCAACAAGGTCAGGTGCACAGGGCAAATGTTGTGGAGTCTGGCAAATCTGGGGCCAGCTCAATACACCACCTTTATTGCAATGATTAATGCCAATAACAAACGAGAGTCAGTGGGTTCTGTTGCCAACAAGCTTAGAAATTATGAGAGTATGATCAAGGGCCCAATGCAGGCTCATGTCTCTGTTGTGGTCCAAGAAGTCAGAGAGGAGATGAGGGGAGATGAGGGAGGAGGTGAGGAGGAACAGTTCCCACATTGCACCAGTGTGAGTCACAGGCCCCAGAGTCAGAGCCCAACGTTCCCTAGCTAGAGAGAGAGGCTACAGCCCACGGGCTGACCTGTGGTTCTTTCTGCGTGACCATGGGGGAGACATGGGAAGGTGGGATGGGAAACCCACTTCTGTCCTGGCAGCATGGATGCATCAGCTCAAGGAGGGAAACACTAATCGAGGGAACTCAGTAAAGTGAAGGTAGCCTCAACCTTCCATGACTGAGCTGCTGAGTATGATCCGTCAGATCCCCTGGAAGGTACCTCGACCATGTATGCCCAGGGTTAGAGGGGCCCTGCCTCTAACCAGGGAGAGGCACGGGAAAACCGGATTTTCTGGACGGTGTGGATCCGAAGGCCTGGCACATCAGAGCCACAAAAATACGATGCCTTAGTTGATACTGGTGCGCAGTGTACCCTGATACCATTGGGACATGTGGGGGCAGAACCTGTTTCCATTGCTGGGGTGACGGGGGGATCACAGCAATTGACCCTGTTGGGAGCCCAGGTGAGCCTGACTGGGAAGGAGTGGCAGAAACATCCTATTGTGACTGGCCCAGAGGCCCCGTGTATTCTGGGTATAGATTTCCTCCAGAATGGCTGTTACAAAGACCCAAAGGGACTCAGATGGGCTTTTGGCATAGCTGCTGTAGAGACTGAGAACATAAAGCAGTTGAACACTTTGCCTGGACTATCAGAAAACCCATCTGCAGTAGCTCTCCTGAAGGTGGAAGAGCAACGAGTGCCAATTGCCACCTCGACAGTGCACCGCCGGCAATATTGAACAAATTGAGATGCCGTGATCCTCATCCACAAAATGATCCGTGAGCTGGAGAGCCAAGGGGTGGTCAGCAAAACCCACTCACCATTCAACAGCCCCATCTGGCCTGTGCACAAGTCTGACAGAGAATGGAGATTGACTGTGGACTATCGTGGTTTGAATGAAGTGACTCCACCACTGAGCGCTGCTGTGCTGGACATGCTGGAACTCCAGTACGAGCTGGAGTCCAAGGCAGCAAACTGGTACCCACTGTTGACATTGCTAACGTGTTTGTCTCCATTCCTCTGGCAGCAGAATGCAGGCCTCAGTTTGCTTTCACCTGGAGGGCTGTGCAGTACACCTGGAACCGACTGCCCCAGAGGTGGAAGCACAGCCCCACCATCTGCCATGGATTGATCCAGAGTGCACTGGAAAAGGGTGAGGCTCCAGAACATCTGCAATATATTGATGACATCATTGTGTGGGGGAACACGGCAATGGAAGTATTTGAGAAAGGTGAGACGATCATCAGGATTCTGCTATCAAGAAGAGTAAAGTCAAGGGACCTGCCTGAGAGATCCAGTTCCTGGGAGTGAAGTGGGAAGATGGATGGCATCAGATTCCCACTGAGGTCATCAACAAAATCACCACGATGTCTCCACCAACTAGCAAGAAGGAAACACAAGCTGTCCTAGGTGCCATAGGCTTTTGGAGGATGCACATTCCTGAGTACAGTCAGGTCATGAGCCCTCTCTACCTGGTCACCGGCAAGAAGAATGATTTCCACTGGGGCCCGGAGCAGCAACAAGCCTTTGCACAGATCAAGCAGGAGATGGCTCATGCAGTAGCTCTTGACCCAATCAGGACAGGACCAGATGTGAAGAACATGCTCTATTCTGCAGCCAGGAACCATGGCTTGTCCTGGAGCCTTTGGCAGAAGGTGCCTGGGGAGACTCAAGGCTGACCACTGGATTTTGGAGTCGAAGCTACAGAGGGTCTGAAGCCAACTACACTCCCTCAGAGAAGGAAATCTTGGCTGCCTATGAAGGAGTCCAAGCTGCTTCAGAGGTGATTGGCACAGAAGCACAACTCCTCCTGGCACCCCGACTGCTGGTGCTGGGGTGGATATTTAAAGGAAAGGTTCCCAGCACCCACCATGCCACAAGTGCCACATGGAGCAAGTGGATTGCTCTTATCACACAGCACACCCATATAGGTAAACTGAATCGCTCTGGGATTTTGGAGGTAATTAGAAATTGGCCCAAAGATGAACATATGTGTGTCACAGATGAAGAACAAGAACCAGTGACACGGGCTGAAGAGGCTCCTCCATATAACCAACTGCCCCCAGAGGAAACACGCTATGCTCTTTTCACTGATGGTTCCTGTCGCATTGCAGGGATGAACAGGAAGTGGAAAGAAGCCGGATGGAGCCCCACACGACAGGTCGCAGAGCCAACTGAAGGAGAAGGTGGATCAAGTCAACTTGCAGAACTCAAAGCTGTTCAACTGGCCCTGGACATTGCAGAAAGAGAGAAATGGCCAAAGCTCTACCTCTACACTGACTCATGGATGGTAGCCAATGCTCTGTGGGGATGGCTGGAGAGGTGGAAAGAGGCACACTGGCATAGGGGAAAACCAATCTGGGCTGCTGATGAGTGGAAAGACATTGCTACCAGGGTAGGGAGGCTACCTGTGAAAGTCCGCCATGTAGATGCTCATGTTCCCAGGAGTAGAGCTAATGAGGAGCACCAAAACAGTGAGCAGGTAGACCAGGCTGCAAAGATAGGGGTGTCCAAGATAGACCTAGATTGGGAACACAAGGGAGAGTTATTCCCAGCTCAATGGGCCCATGATGCCTCAGGCCATCAGGGCAGAGATGCCACCTATAAGTGGGCCCGAGACCGAGGGGTGGATCTAACCATGGACAGTATTTCTCAGGTTATCCATGACTGTGAGACGTGTGCTGCCATCAAGCAGGCCAAGCGAGTGAAGCCCCTGTGGTATGGTGGCAGTGGTCCAAGTACAAGTATGGGGAGACCTGGCAGATTGACTCCATCCCACTGCCCCAGACACGCCAGGGCAAGCTCTATGTGCTGACCATGGTGGAAGCCACCACTGGATGGTTGGAAACCTACCCTGTGCCTCATGCTGTGGCCCGGAACACCATCCTGGGCCTGGAAAAGCAAATCCTGTGGAGACATGGCACCCCTGAGAGAACTGAGTCAGACAATGGGACCCATTTCAAGAACAGCCTTATCAACACCTGGGCTAGGGAACATGGCATTGAGTGGGTGTACCATATCCCCTACCATGCACCAGCTGCAGGCAGAGTGGAGAGGTACAATGGACTACTAAAAACCCAGCTGAAAGCTTTGGGTGGGGGATCTTTCAAAAACTGGGAGCAGCATTTAGCAAAGGCCACCTGGTTGGTTAACACCCGAGGTTCCACCAACCGAGCAGGTCCTGCCCAGTCTGAGTCCCTGAATATAATAGATGGAGATAAAATCCCAGTGGTACGTCAGAGGTTTGTTAGGGAAGACAGTTTGGATCAATTCTGCCTCAAGTACAGACAAACCCTTTTTTGGGGTTGTCTTTGCTCAGGGACCAGGTTGCACATGGTGGATAATGCAAAGAGATGGAACAACACATGTACCTCAGGGAGATCTGATTGTGGGGTGAGAATGATATGCAAATATCACTGTTTGTTGGATCTTACTGCCATTGTCTGTACATTACACCATACAGACATGAGACAGAAGGAAATGTGAAAGTGCTGAAGGTCTGGGCAAGTGGAAGATGGAGAAGGAAACGTGCAAGTGTTGAAGGTCTGAGCAATTGATAGATGGAGCTTTGAGTGAGTAAGGTGAAAGGGGTGAAATCCTGCCGCTCTGTAGTATAGGGCATGGATTCAGTGGTCCAGCATGGGGATGTGATGAGGGCATGATGGGTATTGCTTGTAAATTTTGGGGGAGCAGATGGAAATTTTGCGTGAATAAATGCATGATGTGTGGTAGTATGTTGATGATATGGGGATAAGGGGTGGAATGTCCTAGGGTGACGTTATGATGCTTGTATCCCCCTTCATGTGTTCTGTTTATGCTGGATATTATGTTCTATGCCTCTAAGACTGGCTCTGAAGAGTGAAAGTTTTGTTTGGGTTTTCTTATCAGCCTGGCGGGACACAGAGACGCGCAGTACATAGTGCTGCTTTTGCTTTTTGCCTTTGCTTTTTGCGTTGCTCTCTCACTCTTGCTTCTGCTTCACTTCTTGCTCTTGCTTCTGCTCATTAGCTAGTTTAGCTAAACTGTCCAAATTTCATCCTGAACTGTTTCTCCTTTCCTTTTTGAACCATCTCGAACCTGCTCCGGACTGGGACCTGGGAACACCGAGCGTTTGCACCTTGTGGCCTGCAGCAGCTGCCCCAGCGCCGGAGGGACTGAGAACAGAGCGACCACCCCCAAGAGAGAGTTTCTGAATTTGTCATCTTTTTCAGAGTGGTGTCATCCGGTATTGTTCATTCTGTGTGCTGGGGGTGCTGTGCCTGTTAAATAAACAGGTTCTTTCCACGCCTCTCCGAGGAATCCTTCCCAAACTGGTTGCGGGGAGGGGCTGTGTGGGTTTGCTTTCTGGAGGGACCCCCCTTTGGAGATTCTCTCCCAAATTTGCCTTAAACTAGGACACCCCAATATGGGATGGAAAACAGGATTGATTCAGACCGGGGAACTCATTTCACATGAAAGATATTGCAGAAAGTTGTTCAGGCCCTGGGAGTAAAATGGGAATTACACACTCCATGGCAACCATAGAGTTCTGGTCAGGTTGAGAGAATGAATCAAACTCCTAAAAGAGCTCTAGTTAAGCTAATGACTGAAACCCAAATGTCATGGATAAAATGTCTCCCTTTGGCTTTATTAAGAATTAGAACCCAACCCCAGTCAGATCTGGGGGTGTCACCCTATGAAATGATGTTTGGGTTTCCCTTCCTGACCTCACCCCAGAAGGCTGCCACCCATGAGGAAGGGGAAGCCAATGCCAAGAAATAAGTGATGTCTACACCACAAACCTTAGAAGGGCTAAGACATAAAGGGGCAATTCCTCAAACTACTACCCTGGATTTCAGAATCCATAATATTAATCCCGGGGATTGGGTGATGATTAAGCCATGGAGAGATCAGCCTCTCACTCCTCAGTGGGAAGGTCCCTTTCAGGTACTGCTCACCACCGAATCGGCCGTGCGAGCTGCAGAGCGGGGATGGACTCATGGCAACAGAGTCAAAGGCCCAGGAGAAGAACCCAAAGAGTGGATGGTAACATCCAGGCTGGGTGAAACAAGATTGACTCTCAAGCAGACACTCAAAGACAACCAGGAAAACACCAAGACGCCCAAAAAGCAGAGTCAAGCTTCCACCAGCCAGCTCGAGAACTGTCTTCCTGTTTTCATGGGTGAGAATTACCAGCAGCTGTTGAGGAGAAGTACACAAGGGACTGTAAAAGGTAATGGGACAGCTTCTTTAAGAAAATAAGACAAAGGAAGGAGGGCAAGGTCGGGTTGGCCCCTTTGTTTGCTACCAAGAAGGCTCCATAGCCCTGCTGTGGGTAGCAACCCCATGGGCATGGTAAGGTAGGGACAAAAGGCCATTCCAGACCTCTGTCATTCCTCAGTTGTCCTTTAATTCAACAGGGACTGGAGGGCAGGACCGAGTTGGCCTCTGTGCTCACCCCTAAGATGCACCAACTATGGGCAGCAGCCACACAGGCACGGTAGATGGGAGTCAAAGCCACACTGGACCTCTGGGATGCCCTTTTGCCCATTCCAAATGAGTGTGTCTAAGGAAAACCTGAGACTTTTTTTCTCCTGTTCCCACTGTCCTTGCCCCCATCAACAGATGCTGGTATGACTCATTCAAGAGAGAGAGAAAAATTTTGACTCAGCTGTGTGAACAAAATGACTTATAGAAAAAGAAAGGTGAGTTTGTTATAGAAGAGTAATCCTAGGGTTGACTCTCACAATTAAGGGGTGAATATTAAATATATGTTAAGAGAAGTTTTGTAGATGTACAGTTATCCTTCCCCTCCCCCTTGCATTGCTATCACAGGATGGCCTCAGTAGTTGGGGCATTTGGGAGGGTTGGCTTGTTCCTATGGCAGCACCTGACCTCCAATCAAGGTGTGAGACAGTGATCTCCAGCACTGGACAGAGAAGAAGGAGTCGATTGACAAGACTTTGGGAGGGGCTGGAGGTATAAAAGACAGAACATCCATTTTGTAGATGAGCACATGGTGACTGAATTCTTTGCTCCTGGCGCTGTATCCTTTTCTTGATTCAGTCTTCTGCTGTATTTTGATATGGTCTTAATAAGGCATTACAATATTTTTGAAAGTGAAAATCTTTTCTCACATGGGGAATGTAGGGCAAGGTTGTCCACACGGGGTCAGCTCCAAGGTACAACTTCACTGACCTGGCCAGACCTCCTTAGGAGAGACTCTGGATCAATATCAATCACAGAATGCTGCAATCACCTTTTGTATAATAGGAAGAGCAATAAAAGACACCCTTTGAGATAGGAATACATATTACTTAGAAGCTCTTTGAAATATTTCTCTATAACAGTAAAAGGAAATCTTCCTGCTGAACTGCTCCAGACCAGAGGAAATCAAGGCAGAGCCATGGTTTGTCAGGACTTGCTTGATCCTAATGAGCCCCGTGGTGAATTTGAAGCTGAGTCTGGAACCTCAGGGCCTGAGAGGAGATTGCAAAAAAACTTTCCAGGAGTCCAAGTCAAAAGAAAACCCCAAAGTGTCTCAAGGCATGAATGGGTCCCACTGAGGTCCATCTCCAACACAGGCTCCTCATGGAGTCCTTGGAGGAGAGAATTGGAGGCAGAAATTGGACAAAACACCTCTCAGAGATTCAGAGTGGAAAGGAACATCCAAAGTACCTGACGGGGTGTTAGATTTTGCAGGCTGCCAGATGTACAGGGACTGGCCCTGGGCAGAAGGGAATGGATGTGCTTTATCTGGATCAGTGCCTACTTAGAGTTGTGTTTAAAGCTGCTTTTCTGGCAGGATTGGCTCAGTAGAAAGCACAGTCCAAAGGGGTAGGTGACCGAGGTGGGCTGTTGAGCAGGAAATTGGCAGCAAGCGACACGGAACACAATCCAGGTTAAGGATTGCCCTGGAGAGGGGCCTTGGGAACACCTCAGGGAAAGGCACAACTAAGGCACAGTGTGCTGCAGCCACTCCCTTCAGCAGACTGTGTCTCCTCATGGAGTCACACACAAGACCTGCTTGTGTCTCTGGTGTAACAACAGTGTGACTGGAGAAGGCAGACAAAGCAGGGCAGAGCCTTCTTAAAGCAATGTCTCTGGTCCAGAAGCATTTGCTGTTGTTGTGTCTTTCCAGACATGCCTCTGCAATGGTATTAAATAAGATGGCAATAATTACAAGAAAGCACCCATTTAAAGCTAATGGAAAAAGGAGATACCAACTCTACTCTTACCCAAGTCGCTGAGAAAATAATTGAACCTTATCCTCATTCAGCATTGTCATTCACTTGTCTTCTATCCTCATTCACTTGTCTTTTTCCTGACTTCATTTTTGCCTTTACCTGACTTCCTGACTTTATTTTTGCCTTTACCTCTGTTAGAAAGGCAGTAACTTTTAAATGCAATGAAAGGGGACAAAATCATCAAAGCAAAAGAAAACTGTTTCTTAGCAACCACACACAGAGGCGTGTGTCTCCCTGCCCCCGAAAAGGAGCAAACACACCCTCCAAGAAAAAAGCAATCTTTGTATCCCCTTTGTACCCAGCTGGGACAGTCCCTGGCCCCTTTTCCCCAGAGGGGTACTCAAGAACTTCCATTCTCTCTGACCACCAACTTTTCTGTCCCCTCTCCTCTCATCCTCCTTCCTTTTGGTCAGGTCTTCAGCCAGTTGGTGCTGCCAACTCACAGCAACACCCAACACACCAACCTGAACAAATCCAAACTACAAACAACACATAGTACCAACAAATTCCATTCTTTCACTTAAAAACCTTTTGGCTTCAGCCAAATACCACCTCATCTCTCACACCTCCTCTAGTACTGTTCTCTTCTTACTGATGCTTACGTTCTAGTTCAAAACAGGTATTTGCAGTTGTGTGGGCCGTGTGGGCCTCAGTTTCCCTGTCTCAGAGTAAAGGACATCCCCAAATTGAATCTGATGTCAATTTGTGGGTCTTACTTACTCCATGAGTGCTCAGTCAGTGCTCCAGTGGGCACAGGGCTGTGCTTAAGGAACGTGCTGCCTGGCATTCTGGAGAAGGAAAGCTGGAGAAATCAAAAGAGCAACTTGGCTTGAGCCTGCTCTAAGCTGATCAAGCAGTTCTTGATCAGCTCAGAGCAGAGGTGGGTGAGCCAGAGTTTGCCCAGTGTGTCCTGGGCACACATGCTCACCCAGAGTCTGTGCTTCACTGGGGATCAGTGTAAGGGATCCTTCATGAACTTTCCTCCCAGCAGCTGAACCTCTCCCTGCTCTCTCGCCTCTCCAGCTGTCACCAGCTCCCCCGAAACGGAGCGTGATTGGGGTTTCCCCACGAGAGCTGGTATTTCAGAACGTCGTTGCTCATGAGGTCTCTGAAATGGTGCTGTCTATCATGAATAAGGACAAGGTAAGTGCTGGCACCTGGAGCTTTAACACTGTGCTGGAAGAGGAGAGTGCTGTCATTCCCCCAGTGTACAGCAAAGCAAGTTATCTGCTGCAGCACATCCAGAAGAAAATGTCTCAGCACCTTTGTTCTGCAAGTTGTGGAAATCTTCCTGTGCTGGGAACTGTCCCCTGATTTTGGCCATGCATTGATGGTATCTATGCCAAAGGAGTTTCCTGCTCTTGAAAGCTCTGGATTGGTAGGAATGTTGAGCCTGTACAGTTCTTACCTGCTCTCATGCTTTGCCTTGAGCTATACCACATCCTGGGTTTCCTTGGTTAATCTTGGCTCCTGGTAGGAATCTCTGCCTCTCTCAGACTGTTTGGCTCCCTTTGTGCAGCTCACAGTCAGCTCAGGGGCTGAGTCTTCTCCACTTTATGCTGGAATCACTTCTCATTCATGGCATTGGCACTGCAGGAAATGTGTTCTGAAAGAGCCCTGCAATCAGAGTGATGGAGCAGAAGCAGTTGGAGGCCTTTAGGTGCCACTTCAGGCTCCTGCTAAGTTTCATTCAGCTCTGCTCAGCTTTTCCAAAAGCAACACGGTGCTCTGCTTTCCCTTTGAAGAACCACAGCACATCCAACGCTCCTGGAGGTTTTCACCTTCACTTGTGATTGTTTTGCAGTTTCCCAAGAGAGTTGAGAGGGAAAAAGTTGAAAAATGTCACCAGTTGTGTTCTAGTGTAAAGAGGAAAACAGAGACCATTGGAATTTCCGTCAGGGAAACATTTCTCAAATGAGCCTTGTGCCAAGAGTGGGCTGGTGGGAAGAGACAGGAGGGAGTCCAAATCATCTGGTTTAGACTTTCTGAGAGCATTTTGGTGCTCAGGGGTTGATGATATCTGTGTGCTAGAAAATGCATGTGTGCTGTGTCTGTGAATCCCAGAGGGCAGCACCTGGCCTGCTGGCTGCAGGCAGGAATGCCCAGCAGCCCAGCTTGCCTGCACAGGCAGCAAGAAGCCCTGGAGAGCCAAGATTGGCTTTGCATACTGGAACCACACTGTCACTCAGTGCTGGTCATGTTTCTCCAGGCAGAAAATGCCTTTGAAGCCCAGAGTCAATAGGCACAGCCTGTCTGTGTTTCCATCACTTTTGGCAAGCTGAATGCTCTCATGGTTTTAAGATTCCTCCTTGCTGCTTTACTGCCCGTTTAAATTCTCTTTGCCATCTCCTTGTTTTAGGGATTGTCTTGCTGTGTTCCTTCTTTTGCTTTTCAGGTTTACTTTTATTCCCAGGAAGGCCACAGTGGTTTGGTCTCCTCTCTTGCTGCTCTGCCTGCATGACTCTATCTCCACAACGTCCCTACCCAAACCTCATCTGCTAGAAGGGAATTTTTTCCTTCCCCCAGGACAATTTGATGCTTTGCTTTCAGGTAGCACATTCGCCCCTGGAACATGACAACTTCATGGCTGTGTGCAGGCAGAAGCCAGCAGGTTTTTTGGCCTTGTTGAATATGCAGATGCCTTGGTTCAGGTGCTCTGTCTCCATCCTGCTGGTGCTGACCTGCTTGGCCCTTCCTTCCCACCAGGCACTGCCCTACTGGCCCTGGCCACAATGCTGGAGCCAGACAGGAGGGATTCAAGCTCAGCCTTGTGAATGATGTGCCTGTGCCTGCACAGCTGAAAGTGCTTTGGAAAAGGGGCCAGGGAGGGATGTCAGCAGGGCATGGACAGGTCTCCTCTCGTTTCCACAAGTGGCAAAATCATCATTTGATGTCTTTGCTGCAGATTGCTCAGATGGTGAAGGTCTGCATGGAGAGCTCACCTTACTTCCAGCTGGCCTGCCCCAGTGATGTGTACCACATCGTGCCACCAGGTGCCTCCGCCCCTGTGCGCATCCGCTTCAGCCCCGACGAGAACAAGGTGAGGCTGGAGGAGCCAAAGCACACAATGATCTCCACAGCCATTGTTTTCCCTGCACTCTGCTCCAGCCCATTGCATGCTGTGAGCTGGGCTCCAGGCCCTGGGCAGGCAGCCTGCAGCAGCCAGTCACACCTTGGCACTGCTGGCAGGCACTGCAGCCAGGCCTGACAGGCTCTGCTTCCCCTCCCTGCACATCCCTGAGCATTCCCAAGGGAAGATGCACAGGGAACAGAATGAAAATGACAAAGAGATGTTGACAGATGTTCAGCCATCTCTAGGTCCAGTGGAAGGGGTTTCATTATTATGGAAAACACTCGAGGGACAAAGAGGTCAGGGAGCTTTCCTCCTTCCTGACTGCCAACAGCTTCCCTGCCTGCCCCTGGGCTGGAGCAAAGACGGTGCTTTTTCACCCCCTCTGTTCTGCAGCCTTGCAGCTGTGCTGTCCCAGAGCACAGGTGACCAGGGCACAGCTGCAGGGGCAGGGCAGAGGATGTGCTGTGCCCGTGAGCCCAGCCTGGCACAGGCACACTGGGCTCTGGGTGCCCTTGGTCAGCAGGAGGTTGCTGAGCTGCAGGGGACTTGGACACCTGCCTGAAGGAGCTCGTGTAGGGCAGGTACAAGCTGCAGGCAGAGCTGTGGGCCCAGAGCCTGTGGCAGTGGCACTGCTGGGGCTCTGTCTTCATGCCTGTCACTGTGCTTGCTCTGTCAGCTGGCACCCATTCCGTGCCAAAGGTGCTTCTGCATGGAGGTTTGAACGGCAGTGCTGAGGCCCTGGCAAGTCTGATCTCACAGCTGGCATCTGGAGACTTTTTCATACAGAAGGGTTTAGGACATGGCATGGAAGGGAGGAAGCCTTGCAGGCAAACAAAGAGAGGCCCTTTCCAACAGCATCCTGCAACCTCTTAGCACTGTTCTTCTCCTGACTTGGTTGGAGAGGCAAAGTTAGAGGGGAGTTCTGAGCCAACTGATGTTTCTGCACCAGGCCAGAGGTGCAGGATCTCTTTGGGTGCAGCTGTTTTCTCATCTTCCTCTTGCTGCTTAGAGTCAGTTGAACACTTTGTCCTATTCTCAGAGAGTGGGAATATAGAAACCTAAAGAGGAATGTGCTGTGTTCCCTAGCTCCATGTTCCTTAGAAGGAGCTTAGGAATTATTTAATATCATTAAAATTTGTGAGTGAAAATTATGGTGGCCTAGGGCAGTTCTCCGTATGACCCAAGTGACACAAGAGCTTAATGCCACTGGGATAGCTTTTGCAAAGGGCACTGGTGCCTTTAAAATGTGACATATTAGAAAAACTCAGTGTTCATTTTAGGGTGGAATAGATAAATTGATGCCCAGTAAATTGATGCCATGGATGAGTTACAGTAAATGGTTTTTCTTCTGCCATGGGGATGGCACTAAATGCCCTGTGCTGAGCCAGTTTCTTTTCCTGCAGGATTATTCCCATGAGCTCACCTGTATCATGGCAAAGGAGAAGATCGTTGTGCCAATTCGGGCCATCGGTGCCCGAGCCATCCTGGACTTCCCTGCCCAGGTGGACTTCTCCGAGTGTCCGGTCAAGCACAGCACCCAGAAGACTCTGCTGGTTCGCAATGTCGGTAACCGGACAGCTCATTACCAGCTGAGCACCCAGAGGTGAGGCAGCTCATCTGTCCCTGTGCAAAGGATATCACCTTTGGGTGAGAGCAGAGTTGGGAAAGAGCAGCAAAAGGAACCAGAGCATCAGAGCTGCTGCCCTGCAGCCCTGGCTGGAAGTGAGCAGGATGGATGGCATCTGCTCTTGCTTTCAGTGTTCTTAGCAGGATGCAGCCTTTGAGCTTTCTCTGTCCCAGATTTCCTGGAGGGTGCTGGAACACGTTGGTAGCTGGCTTGCTGAGCACAAGCAGCTTCTGAAATGCTTACTCACCACTGCCAGCCAAACAGACCCATTCTCTGGGAGGCCCCAGGCACGTGGCTCTCCAGTGGTCCCTGCATCAGATGCCCAACATGAGCTGTGCTGTGGGCAGCTGGTGCAGTTCCTGTTACTAAAGCTGCTCTGATTTCCCTTGTCACCTCAGAGCATCAGCTGCCTTTTCTGTTCCATGATGAACCTTTGAAAGCCAGTTTAAGATTTCAAACAGATGATTTAAATCTCTGAATAAGGCTGTGCCCCCTTTCATTGAGATTTCTTTTTGAATACTCTGAAGTTCCTGTGTTTCTGCTGTTTTTTCTTTTTGGTTTGTGTTAAATGTTTTCCAAAAGATCATGAACTCTTCACCGGGAGCTTTCATGAAGGTCGAGCTCCTCTAATGCCTCTCAATGTACCACATGCCCATAGGTATATGCACAGGTGTATAGGAAATAGGAGATATTTAGGGAATATGTGAAAAGCACTTGGGCTGATTTAGAAGGTAAAAGTACAGAATAATTTCTGCTGGAAATCATCTGAGCAGACACACTGCTCAAAGCAAGACCAGTGTCTGGGGATTGCAAGGTGCCATTGGGAGATCTGGACCTGTCTTTAGATGCCATACAAGAAAACAAACAAACAAATGGACCTAGTTAAAAAGCAGAAGAAAACAACCTATTAAAACCCCCTCCATAGCTTCTCTTTTCTGCCTGTTGGGTGCAATGGTGATTCATTGAAAGGGCAGCTCTAACAGGGTGAGAACTGTCTTAAGGAACAGCTCACAATTAACAGATAAAAGGCCAAAATTTAGCCTGCCAGCCCCATCTCTTGGCAGTGGTTTTCATTTGGTTATTACAGTGTCAGGGATGTCTCCTTCACAGCTCTTCTATCTGTGGGCTCAGGGAACAGCTTAGTGATGTTGGCTGAAATGCAGATGACTGCTACAGCAGGAACAGAGGAGTCTAGTGGGTACAGCCCAGGGATGTAGGAGATGCAGGGGCTGATTTGCACTGAGTTTTTCAGTCCTGAAACTGAGTCCTGGACTTGGCTGGATCCTCTTCTGATAATTTGAAAAGAGGAAGATACCTTCTTTCTCAGGCAAGAGAGAAAGAAGTCACCCCTGAAGTCACCCCGAGGAGTGTTATTCCCATCCTGCCATCTGAGGGCAGGAACATGTAACATGGGGCAGCAGTGGGAAGGGAATGGAATGGAATGGAATGGAATGGAATGGAATGGAATGGAATGGAATGGAATGGAATGGAATGGAAGGTAGTGCTGAAGTGTGGCCAGGGATTCCCTTAAATGGCAGCTTCTCTGTTCTGGTGGAATTTCTGGCAAAAGAATAAGAAGAAAATCCCGTGCCTTGCCCCCAGCAGGCACTGATCCCCCCGAGCCCCAGCAGGGACCTGCAGCAGTGCTGGCATCAGCCCCGGGGCAGATGCAGGAGCACGTGCACTGATCTGGCTCTGGGGCTGCTGAGGCCTTGTCTTTCCTCCCCTCCCTCCAAAGTCTCACGTCCAGCACATAAACATTGCTGGCCCAAGGCTTCTCCATCAGGCAGTGATGGTCTCACCAGTGGGAATGGGAACAGCTCAGCCCATCATTGCAGCAAGAGGTCCTGAATGAGCTGAACCTGAAGCAAGTGACATCAATCAAGCTCAGCTTGCCAGATGTTCTCTTTATTTCTGTGTGTGATGTAATCATCACCAAACTCCCCAGAACAGACTTTTAAATGACAGATTGACCAGCAGCAAAGCACCCAGGCCAGGAACTTTTGTTTCCTCAGTGGGGCTGGAGAAGAGCACAAAGCACATTTCCCCTGAGCTGTCCCTGAGCATCAAAGCACAGAGTGCTTGTCAGGCAAGAGCTCTTTACCTGGTGACCAATCCTGATGGCTCCTGTTAAATCCAAAGTGCACCAACACATTTGCATTAACATTTCCAACACCT
Organism: Agelaius tricolor; assembly: GCF_023055355.1. Taxonomy (NCBI): domain Eukaryota; kingdom Metazoa; phylum Chordata; class Aves; order Passeriformes; family Icteridae; genus Agelaius; species Agelaius tricolor. The sequence goes on from NW_027269333.1 coordinate 1,169,430, forward strand.
CACACAGAGTTTCTCTGCTGGGCCAAGCAACAGTTACCAGCCTGGATAACAAGCCACAGTCCCAGACTGCATTGCTGGTAAACACACAGAAACCTCCTGTTCTGCTTCCTTGATGTGCTCCTGCTCATGGTGCTTCATTTAGCTGGCATGGGCTCCTTCAGACTGTAAATAGCATCCTCCTTTTGGGTTTCCATGTCACTCTATTGCTCTAATCTGCATTTGCACTCTTTCAGAGTTTTGACTGCTCCTTTTCTTAGAGCAGCTTTCATTGAAATGTTGATAAAATGTGCCCTTTTTAGGCTAAATCAGGATATTTTCAAGGCAAAATAAACCAAAGAATCACACTGCAAATTCAACTGTAACTATTCCTTGGTCTTCAAGGAAAAGTTCCTTCTCCCTGTCTGATTCCTAGGCTGTAATATCCCAGGACAGGTAGTGCCCTAACATTTGCATCTCCTGAGATGAGGTTTATAGGCAGCAGGAAAAGAGAAATTCCTGAGGCAGTCAGTGTCAAGTTCTGCATGCAGATAGCTCTGAACCCTCTCTGTGCTCTTCACAAACCATTCTCTGATGGGATTGCTGGCAGTGAGACCCTTGAGCCTCATTGCAGAGAGGTGGATGCAGAGTATGGGGGAGCTGAGGTCATTTTACCCCCAGGATCTTGTGAGGGCTGGATCTCCTCAGCAGTGGCTCAGTGGCTGTTTCTGAGCCTGTCTGTTCTGTCCTCTGCTGCCTGTGCTTGGTTTGCTCCCTGCTTGCCCAAGGGAGCTGCAGTGCAGCAGGAATCTCCTGGCCAGGTGTCCCCCCAGCCCTGATCCCTCTCTTTGTGTTGCAGTCCTTTCTCCGTGGTGCCGACCGCAGGAACTCTGGGTGCTGGGGACACCATGCAGGTGACAGTGACATTTCATGCGCTGACCAACGGGGACCATTTTGGGTCCCTGTGCTGCAACACAGGTGAGTGCTGGCCCTTGCAGGGCACAGGACAGTTCTCCACATGGCTCCCTGTTGTCCCTCCCCCTGCATTCCCTCCAGAGGTACCTCCCTGTTCAGCTTTAGCCCAAAGAAAACTGAAAACTCCTTGGTGTTCAGGGGCTTGAGAAAGTGGATCCTGTCTAAAGGGTGAAGATTTTTGATTCCTGTTTTGCTGGGAGTTGCTGAGTGGAGGAAGGAGGATCCCTGATTCTCCACTACCATGTGGCTATGCCTGGGTGAAGTTTTATTTGATTCCTGGGCCGTGCTGGATGTGAGGTCTCCATCAGACTCTCTCCAATGCAATGGATTTCTTGCACACCTCTGTCCCATATGCTGCTTCTCCACTGGCTTGTCACACATCCTTTTTCTATGTGGCCCTTACACATATATGTAGTTTCTGTCTAATAACATTTTCAGGCCCTCAAGTTCCTGTTTGGTGACAAATCAAGACCAATTTTTCCCTGTGCCCATTTCCCAGGCTGTTCATGTTGTTACAAACCTCTCACATCTATCTCCCATTTGATTTCTAGACTGAGGAATCCCATTCAGTCTTAATGTAGAAGCTGCTCTGTACTTATTAATCTTTCTATTGTCCCTTTTTTATTTAATGTGCAATGCGCCAGCTTGGTTTTTGAGATCAGAACAATAGAAAATATTTCAAGACTGATGTGGCTGTGGGTTTGGACAGGGAGATGATGATGATGATTTTCATGGTGTTCATTTGAGAGTGGTTTGTCATATTGCAGAGCCAGGCTGGTTGTGTTTCCTCACCTGTGTCCCCTCCTGCTGTGCGCTGTCACTTCACTTGTTCCTCTGGGCCTCCTTTTGCTGCCCACCTGCCCCCAGGCATATTTGCTGGTCAGCAACAAGGGATCCAAGGGATCAGGAGAGATGGGAGTCTCGTGGGATGCCCAGGGAGACCCTGGGCCAGGCAGGGCTGAACAGGGCTCCTCACCCTGTCACCTGAAGGACTTGGATGCAGAAATCCCAGTGATCTGAGTGGGTCACCAGAGCACACTGACCAATCCCACTGTCCATCCTGTCACCTTGGGGCCAAAGCTCTACAAACACACTCAGAAACAAGGGGTTTAAGGAGCTGCCCAGGACATCCTCACCACTCTACACACAGAGCTGTCAGGATGTGACAAATGGACTGATCCACAGAACTGCTCATTCAGATAAAAACTGTGACACCTTCTTTTGTGCCCTGGGATTTGTTCTGTTCCTTGTGCTTCCATCAGCCAGTGAGCTGAGCAAAGACTCCCCTTTGCTTTGTTCCAGGTGAAGAGAGTATCCACACAAAGCTCCATGGAGAAGCTGTAGATGTTGATGTTGTGTTGAGCACAAATTCCGTCGAGGCTGGCAAGACCTTCCTCACCATGGCATACCAGACAACCGTGTTCCTGGAAAACAGGAGTAACATCACAGCCCACTTCCAGTGGAAGGCTTTGCCTTCTGAGGAAGAAGACTATGAAGAGAAGAGGAGGTTGGTTTGGAAGATGCATTTCAGTGAGATATATGGCCCAAGACTGAAACTAACCTATGGCCTCAGGGGGGTGTTGGTGCTTTTGAATGGTTTAGGCCAAGTAAACCATGCCTGGCACTGGGGTGTGTGTCCCTGGGCTTCAGGAGCTCAGCACTCAGCATTCCAGTTCCATTTATACTCCAACCAGGAATGGCATTTTGGGAAGGAAAGGTTGGTTGCAATGACTGATTTCCTCAGGTTCTAATTGGGCTCCTGTCTCTCTAATCTTCTTCCTACATGACCTGGCAACATCTCCCCTTCCCAGGGAAGGTGGGATGCTCTGTGACCTTTATGTGCATCCCCCAAGCAGCTCAGTGGGAGGAAAAGCCAGCTGAGGTGGTCGGTGGATTCTCCCTCAGTTTTGGCAGAGGCTTTGAGCCAGGAGGTTTCTCTGGAGGGATGTTGGCTTTGGAAACCTCTCCTGAGCTTGCAAGTGTGGGGTGAAACTCCCTGCTGTGCCAGTGAACAACAAGTTATCCTCTGATCCTTGTGGGACCCTCCTGGCTTGGCTCAGCCTTTGCTGGGGAGCTGCTGCTGCTCCTCCCCAAGTGCTTTGCTCTCCTGCACTCCCACTTCTCTCTGCAAATCTGTGGCTTATTAAATGATCAGCTGGCCTTGTCTCTCCCTGGGGCTGCAGGCAGTGTCGTTTGCTGCACCCATCGGGTGAGGAGTGGCTGGAAAACTTCACGGAGGAGAAAGAAGTAGAGAAGGTGCAGGGCTTTTCTGAAGATCACACTGCCCTCCTGAGAAGCAGGGTCCAGGAGAAGAAGGCAAAGGTGCAAGATGACCCCCTGCTGTTCGCCAGTGAAAATTTTTTCATTGAGCCATTGGTAAGTGACACCCGAGAACCTCATTTTCTTCCTCTTCCTCTTCCTCCTCCCAAGCACCATTCCCCTGGCTGCAGTCACTGGGCAGATCCTCAGCTGGCCCCATGTGCTGGCAGGGAGGACGTGGAGTTTCTGGAGCGGCTGCAGAGCTCCCTGCTCAAAGCATTTGTGCCCTGCAGGCTCAAGGCAGGGCTGGGAGCCTGACACAGCCCAGCTCTGCTGCCAGGCTGGAGCTCAAGGCCCTGTGTGCGTGTCCTTGCAGTGTCACAGGGAGCAGTTCCTGTAGGCAGGGGCTCCCCCCACACGTGGGGCTCAGCAGAGGCTGTTGGAGCACTGCCAGCTCACACACTGACCTGAAGCTTGCAATGGTTCCCTGGCAAAAGGAGGCCAAATTCAGCCCAAGGTTAATGACAGAAATGCCAATCCCCTCCTGTAACCATGCCTTGCACTATTGCTGAGTGTCCCTTCCAGTGTCATCCTTGTGTGAGCCTGGACACAAGGGTGCAAGGCTGAAATGGGCCTTTGGAGTTCTCCTGCACACAGGGACACAAAACCTTTTCCTTTTCTGGTGATGCAAGCAAACTGCCACGTGCTCCCATCAGCCAGAGCCCTGATTCTGAGTACTGGCATTGGGAGAGATGATGAATGCCTGGTGTCTGCACGGAGCAAAATCCCTTCTCATCTTGCAGTAAAGCCCAGAATAATCCCAACCTCTGCTTTCTTTCAAAACAGCTTAACTAATATCTGTAGTTGTCTCTTCTTGGTTACTCCTATGGCCCATCTAAGGCCAAGAGCCACCAGTGCACAGTGGCACTTACATCCCATGGAGCTGACAGCAGCATGATGGGACCAAGAGCTTGTGTCAGAGCAGCAGGAATATTGTGGAGAGTGGCAGCTGATCAGCTGAGCATTGAGAGCTTCCAGCGCTGTGTTGAGCTGGGTTTGGAGGCTTTCCTTGGCTGCTTGTGTTGTTCACTCATCATTGATGCTCAATCAAGGCTTACAGGCCTGTGGTTGGAAACAAGAAATGTGGAGTTTGAAGAGCAATGCTTTGCTGTCTCTTTCTGTTGTAGGAGGGAGAAATTGGGCCAAATTGTTTGGCTGAAATCACGGTGACCTTCAAACCCCTGGAAGCACTGGAGTATCAAAGTGTGGCTTACTGCCATGTCTCAGGTGCAGCTCCTTTGCCCTGCTCCTGTCCCCCTCGGTGAAGCCATGGTGCAAGCCTGAGCCCACTGGGCTCCCATGGAAGTGCTGGGAAGAGTCCCTGGTCAGCAGGGCAGTGCTGGCACATCCCCCCTGGCCCTGCAGCCTCCAGGGAGTCTCCTGTGCAAGGCCAGGGCTCAGAATGCTGGGTCTGCCTTACTGATCCCAGAACAGCCCAGGCAGTGCAGGGAGAGGTTTTCATGCCACGGCTTTGCCAGCATTTCCTCAAAGGCCAGAGAGCTCCAGAGCAGAACAGCTTTAGTGAACAAGCACTAAGCCCCTGCAGGCCCCTGGCCTCCAGGATGGGTCCATTTGCCATGGATCCATCATCAGGTGGAAGGAGCTGAGTTAGAAATGTGCTCCCTGGCCCTGGATCACCTTCCAGTGCCCAGACAGCAGCAGAGCAGAGGTGGCTGAGCCCCACTGAGCACAGGGTGTTTGTAGAGGGAGCACCCTTGGCCAGCAGCTGCTTCTCTGCCTGTGTGGGAGTTGTCCCCTTGCAGCTCTCACTCTGTGGAAACAGAACACAGTGCTGAGTGTCAGAAGGGGAGCACTTGGGCAACAAAGGCCTGTGCTCCTGGCCCAGGTAGTTTGGTAATTGCCAAACTCATCATGAGCTTTTGTGCCTGCACTGAATGGATTTCAAAGCTCCTCTAGGTGCACGGGAAGGAAACCACAGAATCACAGTATGATGAGGGTGGGGTGGACCTTAAAGATCATCTAGTGCCAAGGCCCCTGCCATGGGCAGGGACACCTCCCCCTAGACCAGGTAGCTCCAAGCATGAGTGCATCCAGCTCAGAGTCAGGGACTAGCACTGAGGCAGCCTGGAAAATCCAGTGTGACAGAGGGAATGATTGTACTGCAATGGACATCTCTCCCCAGGCCGTGAGATCAGGCTGCCCCTGTGCCTCAGAGGGAAAGGCCAAGGACCCCTGGTTGAACTCAGCTCTCCTACGCTGAACCTTGGGAAGATTTTTGTCTACACCCCCTATGTCTATGAGGTGAGCAGCAGGGCTTGGGATGGATCCTGATGGCTCCTGAGGCAGCAGCAAGCCTGGTGGAGCTGTGGAATTGCTGCCAACCTGGGCAGCTGTGAGCAGGGAATATTTGATGTACTGCTCAAACCTGGGGGGTCAGAAACGTGTGTCTGTTGTTCCTGAAGCCCCAGTCCCTGCTTTTGGGCAGCCTTCCTTAGGGATCAGCTGGGAGGCTTCCTGCAAAACAACCCCTTGCCACATGAAACCAACACTGGGTCAAAAAGCTGCATGTTCAGAGGCTTTTGTGGCAGTGCCAGACACAAGGCACCTTTGGACTGGGCTCTGCAGAAGCAGCTGCAACAAACTGGCTGCCTTGGAGCTTCAGCCCACTGCAAACAGCTTCCAGTCAAGTGTCCCTGCTTATTGCTGAAGTCACAGGAAATCCATCCAGCCTCCTGGCTCAGTGCTGGCCATTGCAAAGGGCTTGGGAGTTCTCTCCCTTGCTGACCAGTCCCTCACCACACTTCAGCCTTGGTGCATCTCTGGCTCTGGAAGGAGAAAAGTGTTCCTGGGAATAAAGCAAAGGATTTTTCTACCTATTTGCCTCCCCCCCAACAGTGTCAAGTTTGCAAAAAATTCATGAGGGAGCAACTGAAAGAGGTAGAAAATGAGGCACTACAGCATGCCAGACACTTTCAAAAGCGCGGCTGGGGAAGGGAAAGACACGCTGAGTTTTCTTACCAAAGGATGGTGCTGTCTGTACATTTTGATGCTGATGCCTCATTCTCAATGAATTGTTTCCATGGTATGGGAAAAGGTGAATGAGTAGATGGTGCTGTTGGAGCTGTGCTCACTGGGGCAGCAGCAGCTCTGGGGTGATTCACTCCGCAGCTGCAATCACCCCACTCAGGGCTCTCAGGGCCAGCTCCCCATGAGCTTGGTGATGCTGAGCAGAGGTGCACTGCTCTGTGTCCATGGGATAAGCCCAGGGTGACTGCAGGTCTGTGGAGTTGCCACTGCTCTGCATGAAAACCCAAAGGCAGAACTTGTCCTGTTGTATCTTTTGACTTCTGCCATTCAGCAGCACAAAGCATCTTCTGCCTTTGCTGGGTGTTCATTGCATCATTAGACAATAACTCACAAGAAGGGAAGGTTCCACCTGTATTTCCATTTTGCTTTCTTGCTTCTGCAGGTGGAACTGATTAACCAAGGAGCTCTTGATGCTCCCTTCACCTATATCCCTTCAACCACAAATGTGGACTTCTGCTTCATGGTTGAGCCTGAGCGGGGCATGATTGCACCAGGTGGGACCCAGACTGTTCAGATCTCCTTCCATACCACCGTGCTGGGGACCTTTGAGAAAAAACTCCAGTTCAGTGTGGCTGGATCTCCTACACCTGTGATCCTGACCATCAGGTAAGGACTCTGGGAGCTTGGTGGGCACATCTGTAGCTGTCTCTGGGACATCCCCCACCTACCTCATTTTGGGGTTGAGCAGAGAAAAAAGGTGATGCCTGAGGTCTTAATCTCTGCTGTGATCCTGGCATTGCCTTAGTGTCAGGATGCCTCCTGCCCTGTGTGGTACCCAGGAGCTGCAATGACTCCTCCCTGCAGGGATCTCCCTCTGCCTTGGGCCATGGCAGGCAGTGGGATGGAGCAGCTCTGGGCAGCAGCTGCTCTGGGATGTCCCACCTGAACACCCAGCAAGGCCCCCAGGGCTTTGCAGATGGGCCAGCCTGGGGGATTCTGCCCCAGCAGCAGTGTTTTTAAAAACTTCCATTAATAATCCATGCCAGATGGGCAGCAGCAGCCTCAGCTCCCCTCTCATGGCCATGCTGTGGGGGACAAGCTGTGCTCCCAGCTCCTGTGCACAGAGTGCTCTGGTGCCTCCTTTGCACAGCCAGCAAAGGGCTGATGTGGGAGTCAGGAACTGTGCAGCAGGAACTGTGCCAAGGACAGGGGTACCATCCCATGGGCTGGTGCCATGGCAGGAGACAATCCTGGCCCAGCCAAAGGGAGAAGGGCTGATCACAGGGGAGGCAGAGCTCAGTCCTCAGCACCACAGCAGTGTGAGGCCTTGTCCCTGCCAGCCTGAGCCATGTGCTGCTGGGATAATGGAGTGGAAGCAGGAGAGCTGATGCTGGCTGCTCTGCAGCTTTGGAGCTGGGCTGCTGCTCTTGGCAGGCACTGGCTCAAGGCAGTAAAGAAATGAAAGCAATCTGCACTTGATTGTACCAATAAGATAAGGGAGATGGATGAAAAGGAACAAGGAAGTTATTATTTGGCAAGAGAAAAGTGGTGAGTAGGTCTGCCCATAGTGGAGAAACAATTATGCTGGCTTTGTTTTTGGAGGAAAAGTGCTGCTTTTATAGTTTGGAAATCAAGAGGGAACATTTCACCAGTCCTTTCCTCTAGGATTCACCTGTCCCCTGGGTAGAACTGTTGCTGCTCTTTTCAGAGGATGTTTGGGGCTCCCCTGGATTCATGTCTCAGAACTGTGTCTGTAATGATTGTGTGGGTCAAACTCTCCTGAGAAAGCTCCTCCACGGGAACAGCAGTTCCAGCTAAGAAGGAGCAAAGCAGGGAACCTGTGGCTGGAAAGGCTGGTTACAGAAGTTTGTGGGGACACCTTGATGTCCATCCCATTGCAGTTGGGGAAACTGAGGCACGGAGCCATGTCTGGGTGTGTGTTCAGGGTCCTTCATGGGACCCCCAGCATCCCAGGGGCTTCTCCTGCCTGCCCTGTGCCCAGAGCCCATCAGGGGCTGTTGGCTGCTGCCCCTTGGCTTGAGCTGCCTCCTGTGCACAGGGCCCTGTGCTGAGCACACGGTGCTGTGTTGGTTGGAAACCCAGGGTGCCCTGAGCCCAGGTTTTGTGCCCTGAGCCACGACAGCCGGACCTTTGCAATCCCTTTAACCGAGCCCTTTCCTGCTCTGTCCTCAGCCTCCAGGGGCAGCGTCACTGGACCGAATTTACACTTCGACCTCCCTGAGCTCGACTTCGGGGACATCTCCTTTGGTGAGTGTTGCCTGTGCTGGGACACAGTGTCAGGGATCTGTGCCTTCCAACAGAAAAGCATCCCTCACTCCTGGTCTGCCCCAGCAGCCTCTTCAGGCTGTGAACTGCTGCTGCCTCAGGGGGCATTTTGCCATTGTGAGATCAAATAGAACCAAGGAATAGAAAGGCAGTATTTTCTAGTGTCTCTGTCCTGCTTTAAAAGACAGATCCCCACCTGTCGTAACAGCGGGAGAGATGCGACACACCATATGCGATGAATAGCAAATCTCGAAGTTTATTGAAACTCCACACATATTTATATTAGTGTTAATGAAGCTTATACATATTGCAAAAGCCGAGCTCATTATTGGTTAAAGCACACTTAGATCAAACACACCTACTTCTATCTCTTAACAATTATTTTGCTTCTATGTGTACATTCTTCTAATTTCTCTACCTTGGGATAACTACATTTTCTGGCAAGCAATTTTCTCCCCCGTCTTCCCGTTTTAGAGAAGGTCACTGTGACCTTCGTCAGTAATTAGGCACCGGTTGCTCAGTTCCCAGCTTGTTTCTCTTACCCTTATCCATCGGTATCACATCGGAATGTCCTTTCTCAGCTAACCAATTATCCAAAAAGCTCTCTACACCCACCATGTGTGGCGGTATCTCTGGCTTTGCAGGATGGAAAGCAAATCTCAGAGCCAAAGTGGGGATCCCCTTGCAGGCACAATCACAGTGAGCAGCATGGCTGTGATGTCCCTGTTTGTTGGGTGAGGTGGGACATGGTTCCTAATTGCTAATCTCAAACCAAGGCTGGGGTTTGCCCCCAGTTGAGTGGACTCTGAGCTGTCACGTGCTCAGTCTGTTTGGCCCAAACCAAGAGATGCTTTAAGGGTCCTGCAGAGAGAAACTGCATTAAGGTGCATCACATTCTAGTTCCTGATTCCATCCTCATTTCCTTTTGCTGTAGCTTCTTCTCAATGACAACTCACTGTTTATGTATCATGAAAACAGTGGGAATGTTGGCAGACTTACCAGGGAATTTTACAGCTTGAATTCTCAGAATTAATGCTGGGTCTGGGTGCACACTCATCACTGAGAGATAACTGGTGCTGGTTTGGGGCAGGGGAGGGAGCTCCTCCCCATCCCAAAGAGAGAAGCTTGCAGTGTTCAGCAGGGCTAGGAGTGGGCATTTTCAAGGCTGCAGTCTGGAATCAGTGTCAAAGGGAACTCAGTGATGATTAATTCCTCATGCAGCTTCTCGGTGAGCTGTAGTTCAGAAAATAAAGAGCTCAACTCCAATCTCACTTTTATCCTGGCAGGATATTCCCACCAGGATCATGCCATAATGGGTGCTTAAATGGATATTTGTGTCCTTTCCTAGGCTTTCCCTATACCCAGAGATGTCGCCTCACCAACTGCTCCATGGTGCCCGTGACATTCAAGCTCCGCATGTCGGACGATGGCACGCAGCCGGCTGTTGACAGCCTTGATCAAATACGCAAAGAAGGTGACCCATCCTGGAGGAAGGGAATTCATTTCTATGTGGAGCCAAGGGAGTTCACAATGAATCCCAGCCAAGGAACCATCCTCCCCCAGGGACACCAGGACATTGAGGTATGGGAAGAATCCAGCCGTAGATGCTTCAGCACCAGGGCTGAAGCTTCACTGGAGTGTGGGAGGGCTTTAGCTCTGGTGCCAGCTTTGAGCATTGTGGGAGTGAGAGATCTGCACTGCTGGGAGGCCTCTGCTAGCTGGCTTACCCGGGATGTTCCTCAAGGAGCACTGGTTTGTTTCCAAAATCCTACACTGAGATCAATACCATATGGTCAAGTCCTGAAGCCATTCTTTTGCTTTTGAGAGCGATTTCTTTGATTGCAAGTGGGCAGAGCAAGGATGAAGGCAGAAGGTGGCTGTCAGAGAGATGTCATTGTATAAAGCAGTTAGCTTTTCTTCTTGGTCTCATTTTCCCTCTCCTGAGGAGCAGAAAAATTTGTGTTCACTGCAGGGATCTCCAGTGGAGACAAAAACCTCTGCAGCCATGGGTTGCGGTTCAAATTGATTTTATTGATTCCTTGTTCTGTTGTACACCCATGTTCTCCCTGAGTTGGCTCACGCCTGTGTTTTACCCTCCCTCAATGCTGTCCCTCATGCCGTTCCCTGCCCCTTGTTCCAGCTCTTTTCCCTGCCTGTCTAGGCAACCCAGCCCCTTTTGTTCCCAAACCTTCTTTGCCACTTTAACCTCGGGCCAATCCCTGATTGCAATACCCCTTTGGAATTCCCCTATTCTTGGAGACCCCATTGGCCATGTGACCCATCCTCTTTACCCTCCTACCCCCAGTGGTCCCAGACACTTGATGTAATCCCCTCACTCCTCCCCTGAGGATTCCCTATTGATTTGCTGTTTGTATCCACCCCCTGATTTGTATTTTTACAAAAGCCCTGGCACAGGAGTGTCCAGGGCTCTTGTGCCTCTGATTCCTTTATTTGGAATAAACCCTTCCTTGTGGAACTTCAAGACAGAGAGCCTCCTCCTTTCTCCTCTGCCTGGTCCCTGTGGTGGCTTGTCTCTTGCGCTGTACAGCAAGTGGCTCTGAGGGCTCTGCCTCTGGTAAATGCCCACCCTGGGGCAGCTCCCCACTCCTGGCGTGGTGCTGGAGTTCTAAGAGCCAGCCCGGGCTCTGGGTACCATGGCAGCCATGAACTGCCCAGCACCTGCTGGGCCACACTTTGCCCTCAGCCTTCTGCTGTAAAGCTGAACTCATTGTGTTCAAGTCAGATTTCCTCTGCATTTATGTCATTGTAGTCAGATGAGAAATTGGCCCCTTAATTTGAATACAGTGGTGTGTAGAGCTTTAGTCTAATGTTTTAATGAAGCTGACCGATGCTGTGATAGCAAGGTGTGTTTAACAAATCTGCTATTGCCAGAAGGCTTTTGTTACTCTGAGACTGTGCTCTACACATGGACCAGCAGAAGAATTAAAGCCAAATCCTTCCTCAAGAACTGGAGGAGGTCACATGTGGGTAATGAGCTTTTGTAAGGAAGAATTGACTGTTCTTTTTTCTACCAGGTGACCCTGTGTTCCAACACCGTGATGGAATTCTACAGGAGATTGCTGGTGGACCTGGAGGGTTTTGGTGAGGGAGTGGCATCAGTGGTCATCACAGCCAGGTACCAGCCCTTCCTGGCCCCCCCAGGCACTGCCTTGCACAGGCTTTGCTGGCTGCAGCTGCCAAGGAGAAGAGCTGCTTAATGGCCTCATGTTGTGCCAGCTGGACATGAGAACAGCAGTGCTTGGACAGCAGCCTGTGGTGAAAAGCACCCCTGCTCACAGCCCAGCACAGTCCTGGCCCTTTTGTAAAGGGACCAGGAATGGTATCATTGATTGGCCTGGGTTTTGGTGCTTGAGGTGGAACAAATTTCCCGAGGGCCTCCTCTCCTTCTTCCTGCAAGAGATGGAGTTGTGCTGGTTGTGACCACCCTGCATTGGTTTGGGACACACCAGGCAGCCTGCTGAGAGTCAGGGTCTGGTTCTGTTCATGAGGGCACATGACAGGGGAAAGTGGCTCCCAGCAAGAGTGGGGAGGGCAAGGTCTTATGAGGGGAAAGCAGCCTTGATGTGGCAGGTCAGCTCCAGTTTTTCTCCTTCCCTCTGCTTCCCATTTTGAGCTTTAATGTTGTCAGAGCTGAGCCCAAAAGTCGTTGTTGCTGCAGCAGAATTCCATGCTGCTGTGCTGCTGTGGGTGTCAGTGTGATGCCAGAGGGATGCAGCTCCCTGGTGCTGTTCCCTCTCCCAGGCAGAGCCATCCAGGCAGTGCCTGGGCTGCCATTTTGTCAAGCAAATGGAGCTGGGGCCAGGCAGGGCCTGGAGCTGTGCAGTGAAGGAGCCAGGGAGCTGCAGGGCCTGGGAGGGGGTGGCTGATCAGCCACTCTGTGGGGCAGCTGCTGTCTCGTGCCCTCCAAGGCTGGGGCAAAGAGCTGAGTTGTCAGGCAGGGCAGCAGCACCATGGGAGAGAAGGGAGTCATTTTTACTGAGACACTGGAGTTGTGTGTTCCTTGAGCCTCAGGGAGCACTGATCCTTGTTGGGAAGGCTCATCCAGAGCTCGTGGGTCACTGGGACTGTTCCAGGAGTCCTTGCAAGCCTTCTTGGGTAAAGGAGGGGCTGAGGCAGCTGTGGCTCAAAGGGCTCTGCCTGGGGCACTGGGGCACTGGGCAGCCTCTGGGTGCTGCCTCTCAGGGTTTGCCCCTCCTTGACAAGCCATGCTGGAGTGGGAAGAGGTAGAAGGCAATTTATCCCTGTAGGGCTGTTCAATGTGCATTTGACAGTGACCAATGTGTTCTGCTCCATTGCACAATCTTTGGGGGGAAACGTTCTCCATTCTCTCAGTATCTCTGATTGCCCTGGGGTCATCTCTCTGCCCAGATGTCTCGTTCCTGAGCTCCAAGTGTCCTCCCCAGTCCTGATGTACGATGAGTGCCACCTGAAGGTGCCATATGAGAGGAAGATCATCATTAGGAATCCCAGCCACCTTCCTGGCTGCTACGGGCTCATTCCCCAGGTTTGGCATCACATCCACCTCCTTCTCAAATATTACTGAGGAGATTATTAGGGGAAAAAAGGGTTTGGATAAGAACTGGTTTCTATTCAGCCTTAAAGATCTGCTGAGAGCAGGATCCTACCCGACTGTAAACTTTAGGAGGCAGTTGAAGCTCCTGAGGAAACACTTGATGTTCTGGTCTTCAGGGTGTTTTCATGTGGGAGATCTTAGAGGGTTGTGAAAAGCTGCTGCATCCGCAGACACCAATGCCTGTGCTGGCAGCCTCCTTGCAGGTTCCCCTGGGAGTGCTAAGCCTACAATTCTTGCATCTTGTGTGTGCCTTTTACCTTTGTGCTGGGGAGTTTGAAACGTGTGTGTAAGTTGCTGTTGCGGTGGATGTTAAGGAGTCTAAAGTTTCTCCAGAGGTGCCTCTGAAGTTGCATTTCATTCTGTCCCTTCCAGAAACGCAAGGAGGACTCTGCTGTGCTCTACTCCAGCCCCAAGCCCTGTGGGATTGTGCAGCCCCAGAGCACAGCAGAGATCCCAGTTGTGGTGGAAGTGCAGGCCCTGGGCACTCATCGCACCAACGTTGTCATCGGCATGTTCGGGGATGAGAGAAACCGACTGGTGAGGGCAAGGGGAGATGTGAGCCTGTGTGCAGCTGCTCCTGGCAGGGTGCACAGGGACAGGGATTCTGCCGGGGAAAACAGGTCCAGGCTGCTGGGGAGAAGGACAGGAGGGATGGGGGGCACAAACAGCTCCTGCCTTAGAGGTGGCAATCTCAGGGTCTGACACAGAATGGAGCTCGGCTGAGCTGGAATCCAGGGGCATTTGAGTTCATTCTTCTTTCAAATGCTGTTAACTTTGGAAACATCTGTTTGAAAATGTCATCTCTCTGAGCACAAAAGAGGACGTCAGAAGACTTCTGGGAACCTTGAGCTTTCTGTAAAAGAAAGGAAAGCTGGCATTTGAAGGGTGGTTGCAAGGACTGAAACTTCTATTAAAACATATGGAAATGGCAATGCCAAATTCCCTGGATGGCACCAGACATCGGAACCTGGGCCATTGTGGCACTGCCTGTAAATCAGTGAACAGGAAGGACAGGCAATGCAGGCTGTGCCAGGGAGCCTGAAGTTTGACAAAACAGTTGCTTTCAACTATCAGGCTGCTTCCCTCAAAGAGGAGAGTTTCTCCCCACCAGAAGGACCAGTTGTTTAACTGTCAGCCTGGTCTTAACTAGAGATTTCTTGCAAAGGTAAAAGCTTTGGGCCAATAATTTTTAGTTTGAAAGGTTCTCTTACCTTAATCCTTTTTGATTTGGAGGTGAACATGTAATTTTCTTTTTCCCCAAAAGCCCAGCATTTCAGCTGGAGAGTGGTAGCTGTCCCTAAAGAAATAACTTGAGCAAGGTTGAGCTGTTGAAGGTTTTTTAGGTTTCCCTGTTGTGGTTTGTTTTGTGTTTTTTTTTTTTTTTTAATCTTTTTTGCTTGCTTCCTGGAACAGAGAGCACAACTACGGAGCTCAGGACAGCTGGCAGAAATCTCCCCAAGCCCAAGGCTGGCAGAGCTTGGCAGGATCCCAGCACCACAGCCTGTGTATGTATGGATGGATGGATGGATGGGGAATGCGACCTGAGTCGCCTGGGAGTGTTGGGAAATGTCAACCAACCCCCAGCAGTGTCAGGGGAACATTCCTGATAAATCCCTGGTGGAGCTGCAGAGTTTCTGGCCTTGGGCACTGGGGGGGCTCTGCTGGCTGGGCACTGGCTGGGTCTGCCCCTCGGTGCCTCAGATCTCACCTTTTTGCTGCCTTCTCTGTCTTTCCCTCTCCCACTGTGCTTTTTGCATCCCCACCAGGTGTTCATGCCTGTCCTCTGTAGTTGCTCAATGCAAGCAGTTGCTGCTGCTGCAGCAGCTCAGTGTCATCCCTGGGCTGCCTTTAGAACAGACCTGCTCCAGCCTGGATTGGGAAGGGCTGGATCAAACCATTTCTCAGGTCAACGTGCCAGCACCCACCCAGGGGCTGCATCCTGGCCAGGAGCTGCTCGTGCAGGTGTCCCTCCCTCCCACTGCAGGTCCCTGTTCATAGTTGTGTTCTTTTCCAGATGTGAGCCTTACCCATCTAAATTCCAACCCCAACCACCAAAGGGGAAGAGACCCAGTTTGGATTCCTCGGCATCTCTAAGGAGACGCTTCAGGATTAGAAATGTGGAGGAGGCAGCCACAGCCCTGAAAGAATCGTGGGGTTTTGCCCAATCTCCAGGAGCAGAGGTAGATTTTCTTGTACCCCTACTGCTTGTGCTGCCTCCCCAGCCTGCCAGCACCAAGTCCTGCTCCTGCTGAGCTCCCTTTTTGCTGCCCTGCTGTGCTGTGCTGACAGTGGGCTGGGCAGCAGGGCCAGTGGCTGGGTATGGGCTGTGTGGGAGGGAGAAATAGGAGAGTTTTCCTTGGAGAAGCTGACTCAGAACCTACAGACCTGTGATGAGTGTGGGATTTTTTTGCCTTGTTTCTTTCCCAAAGTAAGATGAGCCTTTTCTCTGCATCATCATGGTAAGACCTCCAGCTTCCTTCCCAGAGCAAGCTGGGATGATCCTGATCTCCATGGAGCCTCTTCCCAAGGCAGCCAGACTCCCTGTTTGCAGGGCTCTGCTTTCACCCAGAGCTGCTATTGCACTGCTGGCCCTGAAGCTGTCTCACAAAGGGAGACTTTGCAAAGTGGCTGTCTCTTCCTCCCAGCACAGAAAATGGCATGTTTTCCAGGTGCCAGCACCAACTCCTGCAAACCCTCACCTGCCACGAGGCTTGGAGGGATTCAGGTGCTCCCTGGACGTGGCGCACACTCCCCTGGGAACGGAGAAGGCAGGAGGGAATCTGTCTCACTGCCCATTGTCAGTGTGGCCAGCAGGGCTGGAGCTGCCAGTGCCGCTGGGGGCCCTCAGCATTGGCCACAGAGGGGCCTCCCATCCCTGCAGGCCCATCACAAAGTGCTGCTGAAGCAGCTGCTTGTTGGAGAGGCCGTGCAGGACACGTTGTAGGGCTGCCCAAGGACGCTGTGCAGCACCTGTGCAGGGCACTGCTCCCCCTGGAACTCCTCAGGTGCTGCACAGGAAGTTTTTGCAGGCGCTTTTGCTGTAGCACCTTGAGAAAGCAGCATTTAAATCAGAGAGAGAGGGGAAGAGCCTCAGGAGTCAGATGAGCTGGGCTGGGCTCCTTCCCTCAGCTCCAAGAGCTCTCACTCTGAGTCTCCTCCTTTTCTAAAAGCAGGAAGTTTTGAAAAGTTGTGCATCAGAGAGAATTTCTACTGCCTGGAGACATCCCAGGTCACTTTCATGTAATGTACTAATTAATGCATTGACCCGTGAGGATGGGAGAGGATTTTCCCCATGGTCCCTGCACTGGTCAGTGGCATGGATGCAGGATGAGGTGAGGGTGATTCTGGCAGTGTTTGGGGAATAGGCCCCTCTAGCTACAGCTGCACTTTGCTCCAAGATGCTCTTCTGCATCCATTTCCATGCTCAGCACCTCAATCTCTCCTGTCTTCCACCCAGGCTTTCAGTGTCCTGCCAGTGCCAGGTGTGCTGCAGCCAGGAGAGAGCCAGCAGGTCTCCTCCACCTTCTCTGGCCACCTCAGCAGCACCTGCAGTGTCCCGGAGCTGTGCCACGTGGAGGGAGGCCCCAGCTACGAGGGGCTGGTGCCCGGGGAGGCCTCACGTGTCAGCTCCTCCCTGAGCCCCCGGGAGATCAACTGTGGCTCTCAGGCCCCTCTGAGGGAGAGGTGAGTCAGCCTTCCATGGGCTCCTGCTCTGCCATGGGTTATTGTCCCTGCAGGGCTTCCCTGCTCCAAGGACTCTGAGCTCAGAGGTGCTGCATAGCAAGGGCCAGCAGCAACACAGGGAGGGCCACTCTGAGCTCCCTGGCTGCCAAGAGAGGAAGGACCTTCTCCTGTTGAGACACAACATCTTCTTCTCTATTTGAGTGCTGAGCCCTCCTGGCTTAGCTGCTGCCTGCAGGGAGCTGGGCTCTGGGCTTGCCTTGGCACTGCCTCTAGAGGTGGCTTGAAGTGCATGGTGTTGAGTGGCATCTTCTTCATCACCTCCCTTCTTCACCAAAACAGTGGCATTGTGGTATGGGCAGGCGTGGGGCACAGCGCAAACCTTGCTTTGGGTCCTGCTGCTGCCCCAGATGAAGCCCTTGCAATGCTGATCTGCCAGGGTTCTCCTTATGGTGGGACAGCAGCCAGAAAAGCTCATGTCCTTTAGGCTCCCCTGCAGCTGCAGCCGTGGGCAAGCACAGGAGAAGCTCAGCTCCAGCAAGGCAGCCCAGCTCAGGACACACAGGCCCAGGGTGGAGCTGGGAGTGGAGGCTGCTTCAAGCCAGCCTGTGCATCAGGACTTCTTCAGCCCAGGCTGAAGTTGGTTTCATGGGGAGGAGAGGGACGAGGCTGCTTCCAATGGTTTCCATGGCAGCCAGCACTGGTTTGCTTGGTCACAGCTGGGTTCCAGCAGGAAATCTGGCTGACAAGAGCCTGCCTTGCAGGAGAGGAGTTCCTGCAGCCTTTGCTTTCTGACTGATAGCATTGTTCTCATGAAGGAGCAGGCTAGGAGTCATTAAAACCGAAGGTCACAGACACAGACTCTCTAACTAATTAAAGTTAGACAGTGGTGTGTTTATTAACACCGGCGGGAGGCACCAGAGCTATCCCTAAAAGGCGTGACCGCGCTGTCCAAGGTTCTTTGCCCTCTCTTTATTACCCAAGATCTTACATACAATACATCTGCACAAGCCCAGCACCTCCCGTCCCCGCTCTGTATTCAAATGAGCTCATTGGTCCTTCACACCTGTGCAATTCCTCCCTTGAACTGGGTCTCGAATTGGGTCTGTGGTCTTAAGGGATGAAGTCAGGAATGTCTTCATCAGGTCTCTGTGACCCTCTGGCACGATCCAAGGTCCCCTGCTTAGTGACTGATTGACATCAAGCCCAGGTCCTAAGCATTGTTCTCCTGGTTTCAAGATGTTCTTATAACAGTTCACTTCCTCCACTTCCTTCTAGAAAGAAGCTCCTCATGGTAAACAATAGAACATTCAGCTCCAGCTTAAGCATCTCATAATCATTAACCTATGGTCTGCCTGTCTAACTTACATCCTGATCAATGGGAATTGCTTCTAAGCCTCAGCTGAAATCTGAACTCTTTAAAATCATGCTTCAGCTATGCCCAGGAGGAAGGGGGCTGAATGAGCTGAGTAAGAATTGTAGGAGAGATAAGCAGATGTCAGCAATCTGTGCTCTGCTTTAAACTGGGAAGCCAAGAGACAAAGGGCGTTTTCAGGCAGCAGCACAGAGAGCTGCTGGATCAGCCTTGGGCAGGGGCTGGAGGGGTCTGGCTGTGCCTTCAGAGGGAGCTCGCACAGTCAAGAGCCTCTGATGGCAAAGCTGAGGTTTGGCTGGGCCTGGAGGTCCCCTTCCACCAATGGCCTCACTTGGGATGTTCCCAGCCTCTGTGGGTTGAGGAGAATTCACGGAAATGGCCTCAGGGCCAAGGAATGAAGTGCAGAGCCAGCCAGGACTAGGGAGCCCAAGTTTCTGGTAGGGACTCTCAGCCATGGTTTCTATTTTGTCTGCAGAAGGGAGCTGAAGCAGTCAGCTAAAAAGCTTGAGGAGGAGGCAAAAGCCTTAGAGGAGGAAGAGAGGCAGAAGAAGGAAAAGAAGGGTGTCTCTGTTGGAAAGCAACCTCCAAAACCAGAGAAGGGGAAAGCCAAGACCCCAGAGAAGAAGGAAACCAAAATCCCAAGAAAGGAAACCAAATCCCCAGAGAGGAAGAAAACCAAAATGCCAGAGAAGAAGGAAACCAAAATCCCAAAAAAGGAAACCAAATCCCCAGAGAGGAAGAAAACCAAAATCCCAGAGAAGAAGGAAACCAAAATCCCAGAGAAGAAGGAAACCAAAATCCCAGAGAAGAAAGAAACCAAGGGCCCAGAGAAGAAGGAAACCAAAGCATCAGAGAGGAAGGAAACCAAAATCTCAGAGAAGAAGGAAACCAAAATCCCAGAGAAGAAGGAAAGCAAAACATCAGAGAAGAAGGAAAGCAAAGCATCAGAGAGGAAGGAAACCAAAATCCCAGAGAAGAAGGAAACCAAAGCATCAGAGAAGAAGGACACCAAAGCCCCAGAGAGGAAGGAAAGCAAAATCCCACAGAAGAAGGCAGCCAAAACCTCAGAGAAGAAGGAACCCAAAGCCCCAAAGAAGAGGGAACCCAAAGCTCCAAAGAAGGAGGAATCCAAAGCCTCAAAGAAGGGGGGAACTGAAATCCCAGAGGACCCAGCTGAGCTGGAGAACTCTTTCTTCTTTATTCATGCAACTCATTTTACACAGTTTAAAAAACCTTGTGTGCAACTTTAGTTAGTTCAGAGATTTCTTATCAGTTATTCTATTATTGGTTAATAAAATAGATTTTACTTGTGCATCAGATCTCTCTATTGTATTGTTTACCTGTTCTCTTCACTGATTCTCATGGGACAAATCCCTTGTTGTTGCAGGTGCATTTGTTTTTCACCCTCAGAACAGATTGCTCACAAAGTCTCATTCTCACAATAGCTTCACATGGGAACTTGTTACTGCTTAGCTGCACTCAGAAGTGATGACAGGCCAGCTATTAACATGGCAGAACAAGGCCTGATTTCATAGGGCCTTTCTTTTATCATTATTCTACCTGTCTATGACATCTCCCCCTTTTCATTCATTTAAAAAAGGCTCCTATGTTCTGATGTTGAAACAGCTCACTCTTGTGAGGGCATTATCTCATCAAGGTTATCACTGGTTATCTGTTAGATATGGGATAAGATAGATAAAAGACCAATTACAATCAACAAAACTTACCAAATTCTATCAAGTCATTGACACAGGGTTTTGCAGCATGAGAAAACAAAAGAATAATGTCCAATGTCTCTTAGGGAAATGGAAAGAAATGACCATTGTTTCCAATGAGTTGAGAAGTATGAGAAAGTGTGAGCTGGAAATGTTGATCTTTGACATCACTGAATGTCCTCCTGGGTGCTGGAACAGGGAATAACTGGAGAAGGTTCGTAGGAGCTCTGTACCGTGAGGATGCCAGGAGGCTTTTGTTGGCAAATTGCCTCTGTCAGTTTCCAGACACAGCCATGTCTGGGCAGTCCTCCTCCTGTTCCTGCCCTGGCCACAAAGGCTGCAAGGAAACCTTTTAAGCAAAGGCGGCAAGGTGATGAGGTTATTTCTCTTTGCACTGGGCCTCATTTTTTCAGAGCTGATCAGTATCTGATGGAATGAACAGGTGACTGCTTTGAACTGCTGCTGATGAAACACAGGCACATCTTCTCCTGAAGTTAATTAATCAATCAGGCTGCACTGTGGTACACTCAATTGGGATTTAGATGTGATGATCTTTTTTCCAAATTTCTCATGTACATATTGCATTATTCAAAATGATTAGTCGTCCAAATTTCTCATGTACATATTGCATTATTTGAACGTCCTTACGGCATTCATTCCTTTTCTTTATTGTTTTTTAAGAATGAGATGCATGTATTTTGTTATGAGTATGAAGAAACATCATAGCAAAATAATACATGCAGTGGACAAGAAACTTAGAGCAATTAGGAATAATATGGATACAACAATCAGGAATATTTCAAATAGCAGACAAAGCTAACAACATAGGTGGAATTAGGTAAATAGCAATCTCTGCAATAATGTACCATCATCCCAGAGTCTGCAAACAGCTGACAAACCTCGATTCAGGGGGGACTTGGAGAATTATTTCCAGATAATAATTCCCAAGCTGCCTTTAAAAAGAGTTCAACTGTCATATCTAGAGAGTCAAATTGCCAAGTCAAAGCAACTCAAATCTAGTTTTGATGCAGAAAACATCTGGGTCTGTTGGCAATTCCCATCCAGGAAGAGCAAAGGCCTGGCCACCACCCAAGCTCTAAGTGGGAGAGAATTCCCTGAACGTCATTTAAAACAAGGCTCTTGAGAATAGCACTTAGGAGTAAAGGTCTAGGGGTGACAGACTAATGAACCATGCAAGAGCTGTCTCCTCCAAAATTCCCTCAGCACAGAGATGCTTTAAACCCAGCAGAATGTTGGAGTGGTTCTGTAATAATAATTGGGGCTGCATCTGATTAGAGTAGATGTCACAATGCCATCAGTTTAGAGGAGGCTTCCCACAAAGCTGAGATATCATTTCTTGGAACTCTGAAAAATACTTAAAAATGATGAGGCAGCACTGGGTCAAACCATAGAGCCAGAGTGCAGAGCCCAGCCAGAGGGGTAGTCTGGTCTGAGAGATACATAAGCAGCTAGAGAACAAAAGGAGGATCCTGAAATGACACGTGTCTTGTAGATAATTACACCAAAAGATGGTAAAGCATATGAAAAGCTGGCTATAAAAACAGTAATACAGAGATTGATGTATTTATGACAGAATAAATGCATCAAAGGAAAACACTGAACAGCTCACTAGTAACATTTATGATACCTCAGATTAAATAACACTCAAACCTGACAGAAATTTATTTGGACAGCGCTAGAGCTTAGCAAGAGGAACTTAAACTCAGCCCTAAAAGGATTTCAAATTAGATTCATTATCACCTTAGTAGAACAAAAAGCGCACTCGAGAGAACTCAAAGTTAATTACTATTAATACCAAGCATAACTGGACGCATAAAAACTGGAATAGAACGTTGTTCAAATTTAGTAATACTGAAACTTAACAGAAATTAAATCTACCAAATTTAACAAAAAAAACCTTTGCCTTATTTAATTTAACAGAATGTAACTGAGCATTACAATATTGGGCTTTGATTTAACAGAATTAAAATGAACATCCTTAAAAGTTACAGGTAATGGCATGATGTAATTTTGTCCAAGGTTATTAACACAAAAAAACTACTTAAAGGTGAATAAGCCATAAGTGAAATAACAGCATGATGGTGCACTGGAGGGATTCAAGTTGTAACAAGCATGTTAGAATTATAAGTAAATCAGTTATGAGAAAAACCCACGGTAACTGCAAATTCCATGGAAACAGAAATTCAGTATGACTTTTTGAAGCACCAGGTTACTGGAAAATAAATATAATAACGTGCAATTTAGCATATTGCTGAACAACCCAACAGCTTTTTGTGACTGTATCTGGCATCATTTTATATGGCACATTTGTTAGCATTCTTGTTAAAGAAATCAGACCATGTTAAAATTTGATAGGCAATAAGGCGTTGCATTTACCGCTTTTCAATACAGTTGATAGTTATCCATAGGGATAGTTACAGGCTTTGTTAATTGCTGATTTGTCTTTTTGGTGTGTGTTTTTGGTCCGGTCAGTTTCTGGCCAATTGTTTTTCAGGCATCTAAAGTAAAATTTGACACAGCATGTGGCCTTGGAGGACCCCAACAGGTCCAATTCTTGGGGTTCCTCTAGAGCATTGGGCAGCATTTTTGTCCACCTGTCCCAAGTATCTGCCAGGTTTGGTCTCTTACCTGTGGTGCGGAGGAGCTCTGAGTTATAGACGGGCCAATCATCTGCTACAAAGGTGTCACGGTTTGACGCTGGCGCAATGCCAGTGCCCCCATGAAAATACATTCTCCCTGGTGTCTGCTGTGAGATGTGACCAGGAATAGGGCAAAGCAGGCTCCAGCTGAGGAATAAAAGGGGAAAAAAAAAAACTTTATTAACTTACAATATATAAAAGAAACACAGAGAACTCAGGATGAAAACCTTCCAAACATTCCTCCTCCCCCCACCAAATTCCCAATACATCACAGTAAGACAAAACCTTGGATTCTCAATTCAGTGACCACCCCTCAGATCACCAACTCTCAGTCCATCACCACCCTTTAGATAATCAGTTCTCAGTTCATCAAGAAGAGAGGAGTCCCTCTTGTGCCATAGGCTTCCCCTGGAAACACAGTTGAGACCTTTTGTGTTTCCATGTCACACGTGGCACTGCCTGGAGATCATTTGCCATCGTGACATCTTCCTTTCATGCCCAGTGCTCTCACCACTGCACATGGACCAGAGCTGCTTCTAGGGTTCCCCTTTTAAGGATGCTTTGCCCAGTTCCAAAAAAAGCACAGTCTCTCACTTTCGGGACACCTGTCCCTCCCAAATTCAGCCCCTGGGGCCGAGGGGTCTCAAGAACAGAGATCTTCTTCTTCTTCCCTGAAGATGGAGAGCACAACCACCCTCCTCACCCGTTGTCTCTGTTCACGCACTCCTTCACATAACATTACTGCACTCTCTTGGCTCCAAGCCATTGCCTCCCCCTAGATGCAGTCTCTGTGTCACAGGAAAAAAATGGTTCTGTTCATGGCTATACAAGAGAAGTCCAGCCAAAGGCCATTCCATCACCTCCTCTCAACGAAGATTCTTCTCAACTCCTCTCGTGGCCCATTTCCTCTTCTCTCATCTCTATCTCTCTTCTCATTCAACTCCAGGAGGATCAGTAAGGTTTCCATCATCCAAGAAAAGGGTTAAAAATCTCAGGCTCTGCCTGTCCAGAACTCCCAAAGCTGCCTGCCGGGCACCTTCTCGCTGCACCCCCCTTCTCCTTTATGGCCAGCTGTGCTGCCTGCATGTGATACCAAATTTCAAGCTGGCACAAGCACAGGCACAGGCTCACTCTCTTTCTCTCTCTCGTTCTCTCTTTCTCTCTGGGGGGCTGGCTGCCCATTGACTCTCCAATGTTCCTCCACCCTTCCATCCTGCAGGGGCCTTCACCTCCCCTCTCTGTCCAAGGCCCGGCCTACCTCACGCGGCCGCATGGCTTCCCCTCCCCTGCCAGCCCGCAGCCGGGCAGGGCAGCTCTGACCTCTTACACAGACAGAACCCAAGAGAGCTCCCCCTGGGAGTTCCCTGCTTTTAACCCCCTGTGTTCTCAGAGGCATATCCATGTCCTCCGTGGCCACACCAGGTGCCAAAATTCAAATCTGAGCACCTATTGGTTTGACAACAGCATCCCAAAAAACTCGCATCCTTTTCAAACCAGGACACTGGCGGAAAAATATTGCCATTTCTTGAAAGTACTCTAATGACCCAGATAATAAAGATTTGCTTGTGGATTATGAAACCAACAGGTATTAACACCTGTGCCAATTTCGAGGCAGACATCAGCTGTGTGCCCATCAACAGGCAGTGCCACTTGTGCCCTGAGGTGCCCTGAGCTGGGGTTGGATCTCTCCCAGAGCACCTAAGGGAGAGCAAAGCACCTTGCAAGCTGCAGGTCCCTTACAGCCCCGCAGGGATCCTGTCCCATCAACATCTGCTCTGCTCCAGGCTGAAACAGGGCCCAGCATGGTGCTGGGATCATCAGAGAGCTGAGGTGTGTGCTGGAATTCAATGGCCTCCCCATCCCGCAGCAGCCCTGCATTTCCCTCCTGCAGGCTTGGTCTCCAGCACAGCCATGGAGGCTCTTTGGGCTCTGGAGTGTTGCTGCAGCCCCCAAGGGCAGCTGAGCTCTGCCTTTGGCACAGTCAGGCCTGGCCAGCGCAGGCCATGCTCAGCAATTGCTTGTGTGTGCCTGGCCTTGCTGTCAGCCCCGGCAGCGGCTGCGTGGCCCCTTTGTGGCCCTGTGCTGGCCCAGCCATGGTGGCCCAGCCCCTGTGCAGGCCCAGCCCAGGGCAGGAGCATTGCGGCTGGGAACGGCCCCTGTGCCGTGGTGCCCACAGCAGCCTTGGGGCTCTGTGCCCCATGGCCTCCCTGCTGGGCAGCCTCTGCCAGCTCCTGCAGAGCCCCTGGCACCTGTGGGGCTGCACAGACAGCCCTGCCCCGGGCTCTGCCGGCCTCTGGGCCAGCAGAGAGGCAGCCAGGGCTGGCCATGGCCGGGAACAGGCCCTGAGCCCCGCAGGAGGATGGAGCTGGGCCACAGCCAAACTCAGCCCAGGCCAAAGCTGGGCTCAGCAGCCAAGGCTGCCAACATATGGGCACAGAGGCTGGCGCTGACAAATGTCCTGGGCCCCCTCCCTGCTCTGTCCATGCCACCAAGGGCACAGAGCCGCCTCCTCTCTGGGCCACTTGCCTGTTTGCAATGCCTTGCACAGGCGCTGGCCCTGCCCCACAAGGCCTGGCCTGAGTCCTGCCCCTGCACGCTCAGCCAGGCTGAGATGGACACTGATGGTTTCTGGGCCAGGCTCTCGGAGCCCAGCCCAGCTCCCTGCAAGCTCTGCCAGCTGCCCTGAGCTCTGGGCAGCACCAAGGGCCTCTCTGAGCCCAGCCCAGCCCAGCCGGCTCTGGCCCCACAGCTCTGCTCAGGCCAGGCTGCTCTGGCCACTGGCCCCACGGCCTCAGCCCCTGCCAAGGCCACAGCAGCAGCTGCAGCTGCCACAGGACTCAGCCCCAGCCATGGGGGAAGGTGCTTGGCCAAGGCCAAAGGAGGCTCCCTGGCTGCCCTGCTCCCCTTGGGCTGAGGTGCTGAGAGCTCTGCAGCCCCTGCTGCCATCCCATCTGTCCAGGGCAGCACCAGAGCCCCGGCCTTGGGGCCCTCAAGAGCTGCTCCTGCTCCAGGCCCAGGGCCCATGCCAAAGCTGGGACAGCAGCCACAAAGCTGTGCCCATTTCTGTTCATTGCTGCTCTCATGGGGATGGATCCTCAACCACTTGCAGGCTGCTGATGGATTTTAGTGCTCCGGAGACTTCTTCTTTCTTGAGCTCTTCAGTTCAGGAATTCAGTGAGAAGAGCTCATAAACATTTGTTCAGAATACCTGAACAAGAAAAGGCCCCGGGGAATATTTCAAATTTTCAGTTCTTAATGTGGTTAATTAGACAGATGACAGAAGTGTACTCAAAGTGAATATACAATAGTATAAAACAATGCAAAGAGTACAGTTTTGTTCTGTTAAGTTTTATTTTCCGGTTTATAGATTGACTTCAGCAATGTCCAATTGATATTGATCCCCAGCAGCTTTTAAAGCAGTTTGAACAGATATGAAGACCCTTCATGGCTGACAATCAATCAGAATTTTTCCCCACCCCCTCCCCAACATTTCCCTCATCCAGCCCCTGGCACTCCTATGGATCAGGAATGGTGTGGCCAGCAGGAGCAGGGCAGTGATTCTTCCCCTGTGCTGGGAACTGGTTGGGCAGCACCTCGAGTGCTGTGTCCAGTTCTGGGCCCCTAATTTAGGAAGGACATGGAGGAGCTGGAGCGTGTCCAGAGATGGGCCACAAGGCTGGTCAGAGGACTGGAAGAAAGTCTTGTGAGGAGCAGTGTCTGAGGGAGCTGGGGTTGTTTATCCAGGAGAAGAGGAGGCTCAGGGGACACCTCATCACTCTCTACAACTCCCTGACAGGAGGGTGCAGCCAGGTGGGGGTCAGGCTCTTTTCCCAGGGAACAGGGACATGACAAGAGGACACAGCCTTTTGCTGCACCAGGTAAAGTTTAGGCTGGACATTAGGAAATATTATCCACACAAAGGGTGATTGGGCATTGGAATGGGCTGCCCAGGGAGGTGGGTGAGTCACCATCCCTGGAGGTGTTTAAGAAAAGACTGGATGTGGCACTCAGTGCCATGGTCTGGGTGACAAGGTGGTGTTGAGTCCCAGGCTGGACTTGATGCTCTCCAAGGTCATTTCCAGCCTGGTTGATTCTCTTATGATTGTGACACTGCAGGGCCCTGGGGAAGCAAGGGGCCATTGTGACACTGCGGGGCCTGGTGACACTAAGAGGACCATGGTGACACTGTGTACGACATGGCAGCACAGAGCCAAGGGGCCAGGGTGACACTGTGGGGCTGAATGGAAGCAAGGAGTCCATGGTGACAGTCTGGGTCCTGCTGGAACCACAGAGGCTCCTGTGACACTGCAGGGCCTTATGGAACCAAGGGGCCCTTGTGGCACTGTGGAACCAAGGAGACCCTTGGGAGAGCTTGGGGACAATGGAATCAAGGGGCCATTGTTCCATTGCAAGGACTCTGGGAACTGAGGGAGCAATTGTGAAACTGTGGTGCCCCATGGAATCAAGGGTCCCTGGTGACACTGCAGGATCTTGTGTCACCAGGGCTCCATTGTGACACTGCAGCACCAAGGAATTCATTGTGGCACTCTGAGGCCTCATGGTGCCAAGAGGCCACTGTGACCCTGCAGGGCCCTGTGGAACCATGCAGAGCATTGTGACAGAGCAGGACCTGGTGTCACGATGGGGCCATTGTGACACTGCAGGGCCCCATGGAACCAAGGGCCCAGTGCTGCTCCTCAGGGACTCATGGAATGAAGGAAACATGTTTGACAGCGTGGTGGCCCTTGGGACCAAGAGGCCACTGTGACACTGTGGAACCAAGGAGAGCATTGCTGCACTGCCAGACCTCATGGAAGCAAGGATCTACTGTGAAACTGCAGAGCCTTAGGGGACCAAGGATCCATTGTGACACTGCAGGGCCTTGGGGGAGCAATGGTCATTGTGACACTGGAGGGCCCAAGGATCCAAGGGATTTTGTGACACTAAGGGGTGTCATGGAACCAAAGGGACATTGTGACACTGGGAGGCCTCATGGAGTCATGGAGACCATTGGGACACTCTGGGGCCTCATGGAACTGTGGTGACACCAAGTTGGCTGGGAGTGTGGATCTGCTGGAGGGTAGGAGGGCTCTGCACAGGGCCTTGGACAGGCTGGATCCAGGGCCCAAATCCAACAAGGTGAGGTTTAACCAGTCCCAGTGCCGGGTCCTGCACTTTGGCCACAACAACCCCTGCAGCACTACAGTCTGGGGACAGAGTGGCTGGAGAGCAGCCAGGCAGAAAGGGCCCTGCAGGGACTGATGGACAGCAGGCTGGACATGAGGCAGCAGTGTGCCCAGGTGGCCAAGAAGGCCAATGGCTCCTGGCCTGGATCAGGAATGGTGTGGCCAGCAGGAGCAGGGCAGGGATTCTTCCCCTCTGCTCGGGGGCACTGGTTGGGCAGCACCTCGAGTGCTGTGTCCAGTTCTGGGCCCCCCAATTTAGGAATGACATGGAGGGGCTGGAGCGTGTCCAGAGAAGGGCAGCAAGGCTGGGGAAGGGTCTGGAACACAAGTCCTGTGAGGGGAGGCTGAGGGGGCTGGGATTGTTTATCCTGGAGAAGAGGAGGCTCAGAGGACACAAGTCAGTGTCAAGGCACAGGTTGGACTTGATGATTTCCAAGGTCTTTTCCAACCTTGCTGTTTTTGGGATTCTCTGAAACCACCTGTGGAGCAGCTGCAGGATGAGCCCTGGGCCTCCTCTTCAGAAGCTCCAGCAGCCCAGGTCCCTCAGCTTCTCCTGGCAGCCCCAAAGCCCATCCTGTCAGTCCTGCAGAGCCTCTGCAGCTCCTCCTCATTGCCCAGAACAGGGAGCCCCAGAGCCAGACACAGCAGCCCAGATGTGCCCCCCTGGCCTGGGGTGCCTCTGGCAAGGGAGCAGCAGCAGGCACTGCAGGAGCCTGCAGACAATTCCTGCAGCACTTGTAGGATGATCCTGCTGCCCAAGGGACGTTCCCATGGGGCCAAGTCAGGAACTGCAATGGGGAGTGGGGCCAGAGAGGAAAGGGCAAACAGGGATGGGCTGTTTGCAGGGGAGGGAATAGGGCTGGGCAATGGGAAGAAATTTGAAGCAGAAGAGCAAAGAAGGCAAAGGTGAGGCAAAGGAAATGCTCAGGGCAGTTTGGGGGTGTCTGCCAGGCAGCCCTGGCTCTGAGCAACAGCGTTTGCAGTGGCACAGGAAACTCCCAGCTGATGGGAACAAACTTTCTGGCTGAGTGCAGAGGCCAGGACAAAGCTGAGTGGTTTCCCTGGTGTCCCGCAGGCCTTGCTGGCCCCAGGGGCTGATGGCATTTGTGCTCCCTCAGGTTCATGTCCCCACAGCAACAGCATGGGGGTGCTGGCCCTGCTGTGTGCAATGCAAACAGGGGCTGCTGAGGCAGTGCTGCCGTGTCTGTGCCTGCAAGGATGGGGCACCTGTGTGAGCTGGGGGAGAGGCCAGGGCTGCAGAGGGGGGATGTTGTTGGCAGCTGCATGAGGACGCTCTGGGACGCTGCCCTGGGCTGTGCAGCGCACTGGGCATGGATCAGCCCCTGCTCTGCTGCTCCTTCCCGTCTGGCCCAGGGCCCTTGCAGAGCCCCAGCCATGCTGTTTACCCCCAGCCTGCCCACGGCCAGCCTGGGGCTGCTCACGGGGGTTTCTGTGCTGAGCATTGGCCTGGCCCTGTTCTTGAGAGAGCCTGGGCAAGGAGCCTGGAGCCCCCAGGGCCTGGCCTGAGGCGTCAGCGCTGCTCCAGCAGTGCCCATGGCCTGTCCCTGCTGCAGCCCTGGCACTGCGACCCCCAGGGCTGTGCCCGGCCCCGAGAGCACTCAGGCCCTGCAGCAACACCAGGGCCACCAGGGCAGCGGGGCAGGGCCACGGCAGCAGCACTGGCAACACCAAGTGCTGCTGCTGCTGCTGCTGGGCACAGCTGCTGGGCCAGCACTGATCTGCCCCAGCTCTGCACACAGACATTGCTGCTGCAGCTCCACAGAAGGCAACACAAGGGCATCTCTGCAGAAAACTCTGCTGGGACATCCTTTAGTTCCTCTAAATACACCAAGAGCACAGCCCCTCAACCATCCAGTCATCAGTCTCCACACTGCAGCCTTGAGCTCCTGGTTCCTCAGGCTGTAGATGAGGGGGTTCAGAGTTGGAGGCACCACCGAGTACAGAACTGACAGGGCCAGATCCAGGGACGGGGAGGACATGGGGGGGGGCTTCAGGTGAGCAAATATGACACTACTGATGAACAGAGTGACCACAGCCAGGTGAGGGAGGCAGGTGGAAAAGGCTTTGTGCCGTCCCTGCTCAGAGGGGATCCTCAGCACAGCCCTGAAGATCTGCACATAGGAGAAAACAATGAACACAAAACAGCCAAATACCAAACAGGCACTAACTGCAATTAGCCCATGTTCCCTGAGGGAGGAATTTGAGCAGGAGAGCTTGAGGATCTGTGGGATTTCACAGAAGAACTGGCCCAGGGCATTGCCATGGCACAGGGGCAGGGAAAATGTATTGGCCGTGTGCAGCAGTGAATAGAGAAAGGCACTGGCCCAGGCAGCTGCTGCCATGTGGGCACAAGCTCTGCTGCCCAGGAGGGTCCCGTAGTGCAGGGGTTTGCAGATGGACACGTAGCGGTCGTAGCACATGATGGTCAGGAGGGAAAACTCTGTTCCAAGGAAGATGATTAGAAGAAATAGCTGTGTAGCACATCCAGTGTAGGAGATGTTGCTGGTGTCCCAGAGGGAATTGTGCATGGCTTTGGGGACAGTGGTGCAGATGGAGCCCAGGTCAGCGAGGGCCAGGTTGAGCAGGAAGAAGAACATGGGCGTGTGCAGGTGGTGGCCGCAGGCTACGGCGCTGATGATGAGGCCGCTGCCCAGGAGGGCAGCCAGGGAGATGCCCAGCAAGAGGCAGAAGTGCAGGAGCTGCAGCTGCCGCGTGTCTGCCAATGCCAGCAGCAGGAAGTGCCTGATGCAGCTGCTGTTGGACATTTCCTGTGCCTTGGCATGGGGATCTGTAAGAAAAGTAATCATGGAATAGTTGGGTGTGGAGAGGACTTGAAATATCCCAGCACAGGCTGGGGGCATTTTCCCCCCACTGCCTGCCCAGGGCTCTGCTGCCTGGAGCTGTCCCTGCCAGCAGCTGCTTCCCTGTGCCCAGGGCTGGGCCCTGCCAGTGCTGCCAGAGCCCAGCCCAGCCCTGGGGGCTCAGCTCTGCCCTGCAGAGCCCTCCCAGCTCAGGCACTGCCCCGGGGCAGCTCTGGCTCTGCAGGCTCTGATGGCAACGTCAGAGCAACCCTGAGGAGGCAGGAAAAGCAACCTGGATGCTGCCTCTAAGGGGCTCTGTGCTGATTTCTGTCACTGCCTGGTTTATTAAGATGTCAGAGAAAATGTCTTTATTTTTTTCTCCCTGAACTGAGAGATGAAAATATACATGCAGATTCTCATCCCAGCAACCCAGAGCAGTAGATTTAAAAAGCAGGATTTTCCCTTTCATGCAGCCCCTGTCTTGCTGTTTCCCCTGTATAATCTACTTGGAAATGTTCTGCAGTTCAATGGCATGCTGGGAGCAGACCTGAACAATGCAGCATCCTCCCCACACAAGGAGAACACTCCCAAGCCTCACCAGCTGTCTCCCCCCACCCAGATCTTGTCCCCCAGTGCTGGGAGCAGCTGCCAGGGCTGGCTGAGAGCTGTCCCTGGCAGGCAGCAGAGTCCCTGCCCCAGCACAGCGCCCTGGGCTGCAGGACCCTGCTCTGCAGGACAGCCCTGGGCACCCCTGGCTGCTCTGCACAAGAGACAAGCAGAGAATGTACTCACAGGCTCTGCAGGCATTGGCATGTTCCAGCTGCAGGAGATGGCTCCAGGAGCTGCAGCTGCATTGTCCTGCAGCCAGAGGTTCCTGTGCCAAGGGCTGGCAGTGATTGTGCCCCAGGTGCTTCTCAGCCCCTTCCCAGCCCTGACTGATTGAAGCTCTCTGTGCCTCTGTGCTGTGCCCGGGCTGGCTGCAGGCAGTGCCCCAGCCCTGCTGGGCTGGCACAAGAGCTGCTCATCAAGAGAAATGTGCTTTTGAAGCTCTTCTTGGTGACCAGGAGCTGCCTCTGGGCCAGGAGCCCAGCCCAGCTCAGCAGCACAGACACAGCACAAGGACTTTAATCAGCCTCTGGGGCTTTGTGCTCAGGCCCTGGACATCAGTCCCTGAGAGGCAGCTGAAGAAACCTCTCCAGAACTCCAAGGCAGAATCCAACTCCAAACTTTCTTGCACTTTTAATGGGTCCCAGGGAGGGACACGACTGAGCAAGTGTCCCCAGGCCCCAGGGAGAGCAGAGAACTGCAGGCAGTGATGACAGGTGGGGACAAAGAGAAGCCAAGTCTTGGTGGCCTGGGGCACAGCAGGGTCTGTGCCAGCAAGGGCTGGGAGGAGACACCTTGTCCTGAGGCCCTGGGGCCTCCTGGCCCAGCCCCAGCCAGGCTGGGCACTGTCAGCCCCTTGTGCTGCCCTCAGCATCCCCCCCTAGCCCACATCCCAGTGGCCTCAAGGATCTGCTGCAAGGAGTCCTTGGGGAGCCTTGCTCAGCAATGGCCCTGGGGGCTCCTTCATGCTCCCTGCAGGGACTGCAGGTTTTTCAAAGGACTTGGGGTTTGGCTTTTGCCTTGGAGTCTCTGAGAGGTTTGTGCAATCCTGGCCTCCAATTATCTGCTGTAATTAGTCCCTGGAGAGGCTTTGTCAGTAACAACACTCAGTGGGACTCATTAATACTTCAAGGTGCTTCAGTTACTTAAGCTACTTGGTGTTTCCCTTTGATACAGATGCTATGAGAAAGATTGTGCAGTCACAGCCTCCAATTATCTGCTGTCATTAGTCCCTGGGGAGGCTTTGTCAGTAAGGAGACTCAGTGGGGTCATTAATGCTTCAAGGTACTCAATTATTTTAAGGTATTTGGTGTTTCATTTTTGGTACAGACTCTGTGAGAAGTTTGTGCAATCATGGCCCCAATCATTTGCTTAATGAGTCCCTTGAGAGCTTTGTACTGACACTCAGTGGGGCTCATTAATGCCTTGAGATACTCAAGGTTTTTAAGGTACTTTGGATTCTCCTTTCCACTCTGAATCTCTGAGAGGTGTTTTGTCCAATTTCTGCCTCCAATTCTCTCCTCCAAGGAGCCCATGAGGAGCCTGTGTTGGAGATGGACCTCAGTGGGGCCCACTCATGCCTTGAGACACTTTGGGGATTTCTTTTGACTTGGACTCCTGGAAAGTTTTTTTGCAATCTCCTCTCAGGCCCTGAGGTTCCAGACTCAGCTTCAAATTCACCACGGGGCTCATTAGGATCAAGCAAGTCCTGACAAACCATGGCTCTGCCTTGATTTCCTCTGGTCTGGAGCAGTTCAGCAGGAAGATTTCCTTTTACTGTTATAGAGAAATATTTCAAAGAGCTTCTAAGTAATATGTATTCCTATCTCAAAGGGTGTCTTTTATTGCTCTTCCTATTATACAAAAGGTGATTGCAGCATTCTGTGATTGATATTGATCCAGAGTCTCTCCTAAGGAGGTCTGGCCAGGTCAGTGAAGTTGTACCTTGAGAGGTGACCCCGTGTGGACAACCTTGCCCCACATTCCCCAACCCTATGTGAGAAAAGATTTTCACTTTCAAAAATTTAAATGCTTTATTAAGACCATATCAAAATAAAGCAGAAGACTGAAGAAAGAAAAGAATACAGCAGCAGGAGCAAAGGATTCAGTCACTGTGTGCTCATCTACAAAATGGATGTTCTGTCTTTCATACCTCTAGCCCCTCCCAAATTCTTGTCAATCGACTCCTTCTTCTCTGTCCAGTGGTGGAGATCACTGTCTCACACCTTGATTGGAGGTCAGGTGCTGCCATAGGAACAAGCCAACCCTCCCAAATGCCCCAGCTACTGAGGCCATCCTGTGATAGCAATGCAAGGGGGAGGGGAAGGATAACTGTACATCTACAAAACTTCTCTTAACATATATTTAATATTCACCCCTTCATTGTGAGAGTCATCCATAGGATTACTCATCTGTAACACTCCCCCCTCTTCTTTTTCTATAAGTCATTTTGTTCAAACAATTGAGTAAAAAATTTTCTCTCTCTTTTGAATGAGTCATACCAGCATCTGTTGATGTGGGCAAGGACAGTGGGAACAGAAGAAAAAAAATCTCAGGTTTTCCTTAGACACACTCATTTGGAATGGACAAAAGGGCATCCCAGAGGTCCAGTGTGGCTTTGACTCCCATCTACCGTGCCTGTGTGGCTGCTGCCCATAGTTGGTGCATCTTAGGGGTGAGTCCAGAGGCCAACTCGGTCCTGTCCTCCAGTCCCTGTTGAATTAAAGGACAACTGAGGAATTACAGAGGTCTGGAATGGCCTTTTGTCCCTACCTTACCATGCCCATGGGGTTGCTACCCACAGCAGGGCTATGGAGCCTTCTTGGTAGCAAACAAAAGGGCCAACCCAGCCTTGCCCTCCTTCCTTTGTCTTATTTTCTTAAAGAAGCTGTCCCATTGCCTTTTACAGTCCCTTGTGTACTTCCCCTCAACAGATGCTGGTAATTCTCACCCATGAAAACAGGAAGACAGTTCTCGAGCTGGTTGGTGGAAGCTTGACTCTGCTTTTTGGGCATCTTGGTGTTTTCCTGGTTTTCTCTCAGTCTCTGCTTGAGAGTCAATCTTGTTTCACCCAGCCTGGATGTTACAGTCCACTCTTTGGGTTCTTCTCCTGGGCCTTTGACTCTGTTGCCATGAGTCCATCCCCGCTCTGCAGCTCGCACGGCCGATTCGGTGGTGAGCAGTGCCTGAAAGGGACCTTCCCACTGGGGAGTTAGAGGCTGATCTCTCCATGGCTTAATCATCACCCAATCCCCAGGATTAATATTATGGATTCTGAAATCCAGGGTGGTAGTTTGAGGAATTGCCCCTTTATGTCTTAGCCCTTCTAAGGTTTGTGGTATAGACATCACTTATTTCTTGGCATTGGCTTCCCCTTCCTCATGGGTGGCAGCCTTCTGGGGTGAGGTCAGGAAGGGAAACCCAAACATCATTTCATAGGGTGAGACCCCCAGATCTGACTGGGGTTGGGTTCTAATTCTTAATAAGGCCAAAGGGAGACATTTTATCCATGACATTTGGGTTTCAATCATTAGCTTAACTGGAGCTCTTTTAAGAGTTTGATTCATCCTCTCAACCCAACGGGAACTCTGTGGATGCCTTGGAGTTTGTAATTCCAATTTTACTCCCAGGGCCTGAACAATTTTCTGCAATATCTTTCATGTGAAATGAGTTCCCTGGTCTGAATCAATCCTGTTTGCCATCCCATATTGGGGTATGATTGATTCTAGAAATGTTTTACTCACAACACTGGCATTGGCTTTCACAGTGGGTACCACCTCAACCCAATGAGTCAAGTGATCTACTATCACTGGCAAAAACTTCCACCATTGTACCTGGGGAAGCTCAGTAAAGTCTACTTGGATGTTTTGGAAGGGCCTTAAGGCCAGTTCTCGCCCTCCTCTGGGTGTTTTCCTCATCATTTTCTCATTCAACTGTTGACATATCACACCCTGTTCAGTTACTTGCTTAGCAATTCTGAAAATTCCTGTGCATCCCCAGCCCCTTAGATATTGATCACTTTGCACTTGTGTACCCCAATGTGTTGTTCCATGTATGCCTTCTACCATTTTCCTGGCAAGGGGTTTATTATTATTTCCTTCCATCTGCTCATTTCCCTTTGTTGTCTTTCTTGGCTCCTATTTTAAGGAGTTCTTCCTCTTCTGACCCACTGAATACAGGGACTTTTTGCATTTCTCTCATGGGGGTTAATACTATTATTAGTTTTTCTGTCTCTGATTCAGTTGCATTTTTAGCTTCTAAATTGTCTAAATTGTTCCCTTGTGCCCCTTTTTGATGTCCTTCAACATATACCACCACTACTTCCTCTGGTAATTGTAAGGTTTCTAACTCTTCTAAGACAATTTTTTCATCAATCAGTCCCTTTCCCTTTGAATTTAATAGCCCCCTCTCTTCCCAAATTTTTCCAAAGATATGCACTCTTCCAAAAGCATATTTTCAGTCTGTATATTTTGTTCTCCTTTTCCATGCTAATATTTCCAGAGCTTGCTTTATGGCATACCACTCACACCTTGGGCTGACCAGTTGGAAGGTAACTTTCTCTTTTCTGTGGCCACCAACCCTTCATGCACTATAGCGTACCCCGATACCCTGTGCCCCTTTATTACCCGTGAAGATCCATCGATGTTCTGTCATTTTCCACCTTGGAGTGGTTGATCTGTTAGGTCCTCTATTACTTTAGTTTGATAGCTCATAACCTCTAGGCAATTATGTATTAGTTTCTTACTTGGTTCTCCATACAAGAACTGGGCAGGGTTGAGTTGGTTCCTCACGATCAGCTCTAAACCATTATCTCTTAAGATGGCTTCATACTTTAGCACTTGGGAATCAGTGAGCCATTTCTCAGAATTTTGGCTTAGGATACTCCTCACTGAGTTTGGGATATATATCTTCAATTTTCCCCCAAAGGGTAATTTTTTGCTTTCTGCTATGAGTAGGGCAGTCACTGCCACAGCCTGAACGCAGGTTGGCCACCCCCGGCTGACAGGGTCTAGCAGTTTTGATAAATAGGCCACTGGTTTCCTGGATCCTCCCCAGTCCTGGGCTAACACTCCATGTGCTACCCCTTTGTCCTGGTTCAGGGCAAATTTGGGAGAGAACCCCCAAAGGGGCTCCTCTAGGAAAGCAGATTCAATCGGCCCCTCCCCCCAACCGGTCCGGGAGAAACTATCTCCTTGGAGAAAAGTGGAAAAAACTGTTTATTAAACAATAGAACTTCTTGCTGCTCCAAAAGAGAGGAGACAAACTTTTCTGACAGACTCAGAAAAGTCCCCTCCCTGGGCTGCAGCTTGGCTGACTCAGTCTCTTATCAGTCCCTCTGGCCCTGGAGATGCCATGGCCCAGGCCCTACCCGGTGGCCACAGGTGGGGGGTGCCAGTGGTGTTCTGGGTATTTATTCCAGAGCAGGCTTAAACAGGTCCAAAGAAAAGGGGAAAAAAACACAGTCCAGGGAACTTCTTTGCCTCAGTGAGCTAAAACTAACTGAAGCAAAGGAGAGCTCTGTCCCGCTGTCTGTCCATCCGCAGACAACACAGTCCAGGAGTGGGAATGTGGAGGAGTGAGTGCAGTGCCTGAAAACAAACTGCGCGCTTCTTCTCTCCCCCCTTCACTCTCTGGAACAAGTCTTAAAGGTGCAAAACTTATTATTCAGCATAAACAGAGCAAGACGATTGGGGATAAAAGCATCATATAGTCAACCCAGGACACCCCTTATCCACATATCGTCTGCTTACTACTAAAACTAATATATATTCTAACTCTACAAACACATACATTATACATCCAATATACAGCTATACACAGACAATGGTAGTAACATTCAGCAAACAGTGATGTTTACACATAGGTCTCACCCCACAATCAGATCTCCCTGAGGTACACATCGTGTTCTTCCATCTCTTTGCATTATCCACCATGTGCAACCTGGTCCCTGAGCAAAAACAACCCCACAAATGAGTTTGTCTGTACTCGTGGCAGAATTGATCCACACAGTCTTCCCTAACAAACCTCTGACATGTACCACTGGAATTTTACCTCCATCTATTATATTCAGGGACTCAGACTGGGCAGGACCTGCTCGGTTGCTGGAACCTTGGCTGTTAACTAACCAGGTGGCCTTTGCTAAATGCTGCTCCCAATTTTTGAAAGATTCTCCCACTCAAGGCTTTCTACTGGCTTTTTAGTAGTCCATTGTACCTCTCCACTTTGCCTGCAGCTGGTGCATGGTAGGGGATATGGTACACCCACTCAATGCCATGTTCCTTAGCCCAGGTGTTGATGAGGCTGTTCTTGAAATGAGTCCCATTGTCTGACTCAATCCTCTCAGAGGTGCCATGTCTCCACAGGATTTGCTTTTCCAGGCCCAGGATGGTGCTCTGGGCAGTGGTGTGAGACACAGGGTAGGTTTCCAACCATCCAGTGGTGGCTTCCACCATGGTCAGCATGCAGCACTTGCCCTGGCGTGTCTGGGGCAGTGTGATGGAGTCAATCTGCCAGGCCTCCCCATACTTGTACTTGGACCACTGCCCACCATACCATAGGGGCTTCACTCGCTTGGCCTGCTTGATGGCAGCACACGTCTCACAGTCATGGATGACCTGAGAAATTCTGTCCATGGTTCAATCCACCCCTCGGTCTCGTGCCCACTTATAGGTGGCATCTCTGCCCTGATGGCCTGAGGCATCATGGGCCCATTGAGCTGGGAATAACTCTCCCTTGTGTTCCCAACCTAGGTCTATCTTGGACACCTCTATCTTTGCAGCCTGGTCTACCTGCTCATTGTTTTGGTGCTCCTCATTGGCTCTACTCTTGGGGACACGGGCATCTACATGGCGGACATTCACAGGCAGCTTTTCCACCCAAATGAGAATGTCTTTCCATTCATCAACAGCCCAAATTGGTTTTCCTCCATGCTGCCAGTTAACCTCTTTCCACCTCTCCAGCCATCCCCACAGAGCATTGGCTACCATCCATGAATCAGTGTAAAGGCAGAGCTTTGGCCAATTCTCTCTCTCAGCAATGTCCAGGGCCAGCTGAACAGCTTTGAGTTCTGCAAGTTGGCTTGATCCACCTTCTCCTTCGGTAGCTTGTGCAACCTGTCTTGCGGGGCTCCATACAGCTGCTTTCCACTCCCGGTTCATTCCCACAATGTGGCAAGAACCATCAGTAAAAAGAGCGTAGCGTGGATCTTCTGCTGGCAGTTGGTTGTATGGTGGAGCTTCTTCAGCCCGTGTCACTTCTTGTTGCCCTTCATCAGCGAGACCGAAGTTTTCATCTTCTGGCCAGTTTGTAATTATTTCCAGAATCCCAGGGCAATTCAAGTTTCCAATACGGGCGCGCTGTGTGATAACAGCAATCCATTTGCTCCATGTACCATTGGTGGCATGGTGCGTAGAGGGAACTTTTGCTTTAAATATCCACCCCAGCACCAGCAGTCGGGGTGCCAGGAGGAGTTGTGCTTCTGTGCCAATCACCTCTGAGGCAGCTTGGACTCCTTCATAGGCAGCCAAGATTTCCTTCTCTGTGGGAGTGGAGTTGGCTTCAGAGCCTCTGTAGCTTCGACTCCAAAATCCCAGTGGTCAGCCTTGAGTCTCCCCAGGCACCTTCTGCCAAAGGCTCCAGGACAAGCCATGGTTCCTGGCTGCAGAATAGAGCATGTTCTTCACATCTGGTCCTGTCCTGATTGGGCCAAGGGCAACCACATGAGCGATCTCCTGCTTGATCTGGGTAAAGGCTTGTTGCTGCTCAGGGCCCCAGTGGAAATCATTCTTCTTGCCGGTGATCAGGTAGAGAGGCCTCACGATCTGACCGTATTTGGGAATGTGCATCCTCCAAAAACCTATGGCACCCAGGAAAGCTTGTGTTTCCTTCTTGCTAGTTGGTGGAGACATCGCAGAGATTTTGTTAATGACCTCAGTGGGAATCTGATGCCGTCCATCTTGCCACGTCACACCCAGGAACTGGATCTCTCAGGCAGGTCCCTTGACTTTACTCTTCTTGATAGCGAAGCCGGCTTCTAGCAGAATCCTGATGATCCTCTCCTCTTTCTCAAATACTTCCATTGCCGTGTTCCCCCACACAATGATGTCATCAATATATTGCAGATGTTCTGGAGCCTCACCCTTTTCCAGTGCAGTCTGGATCAGTCCATGGCAGATGGTGGGGCTGTGCTTCCACCCCTGGGGCAGTCGGTTCCAGGTGTACTGCACAGCCCTCCAGGTGAAAGCAAACTGAGACCTGCATTCTGCTGCCAGAGGAATGGAGACAAACATGTTAGCAATGTCAACAATGGGTACCACTTTGCTGCCTTGGACTCCAGCTCGTACTGGAGTTCCAGCATGTCTGGCCCAGCAGCACCCAGCGGTGGAGTCACTTCATTCAAGGCATGATAGTCCACAGTCAATCTCCATTCTCTGTCAGACTTGTGCACCGGCCAGATGGGGCTGTTGAAGGGTGAGTGGGTTTTGCTGACCACCCCTTGGCTCTCCAGCTCACGGATCATTTTGTGGATGAGGATCACGGCATCTCAATTTGTTCAATATTGCCGGCGGTGCACTGTCGAGGTGGCAATCGGCACTCGTTGCTCTTCCACCTTCAGGAGAGCTACTGCAGATGGGTTTTCTGATAGTCCAGGCAAAGTGTTCAACTGCTTGATGTTCTCAGCCTCTACAGCAGCTATGCCAAAAGCCCATCTGAGTCCCTTTGGGTCTTTGTAACAGCCATTCTGGAGGAAATCTATACCCAGAATACACGGGGCCTCTGGGCCAGTCACAATAGGAAGTTTCTGCCACTCCTTCCCAGTCAGGCTCACCTGGGCTCCCAACAGGGTCAATTGCTGTGATCCCCCCGTCACCCCGGCAATGGAAACAGGTTCTGCCCCCACATGTCCCGATGGTATCAGGGTACACTGCACACCAGTATCAACTAAGGCATCATATTTTTGTGGCTCTGATGTGCCAGGCCATCGGATACACACGTCCACAAAATCCGGTTTTCCCGTGCCTCTCCCTGGTTAGAGGCAGGACCCCCCCTAGCCCTGGTTATTATTTCTTTCCTGGGCATACATGGTCGAGGTACCTTCCAGGGGATCTGACGGATCATACTCAGCAGCTCAGTCATGGGAGGTTGGGGCTACCTTCACTTTACTGAGTTCCCTCGATTAGTGGTTCCCTCCTTGAGCTGATGCATCCATGCTGCCAGGACAGAAGTGGGTTTCCCATCCCACCTTCCCATGTCTCCCCCATGGTCACACAGAAAGAACCACAGGTCAGCCAATGGGCTGTACCCTCTCTCTCTAGCTGGGGAACGTTGGGCTCTGACTCTGGGGCCTGTGACTCACACTGGTGCAATGTGGGAACTGTTCCTCCTCACCTCATCTCTCATCTCCCTCATCTCCTCTCTGAGTTCTTGGACCACGGCAGAGACATGAGCCTGCATTGGGCCATTGATCACACTCTCATAATTTCTAAGCTTGTTGCCAACAGAACCCACTGTCTCTCATTTCTTATTGGCATTAATCGTTGCAATGAAGGTGCTGTATTGAGCTGGCCCCAGATTTGCCAGACTCCACAACATTTGCCCTGTGCACCTGACCTTGTTGGGGTCATTATCATGCTGTCCATCCCTCCCAAAGAGTACCTCCAATACTGCCACTTCTCTCAGCTCTTGGATCCCTTCCTCAAGAATCTTCCAGTGCATTCTATGGTGCTGGTCCTGCATTCTCTCCCTGTGGACAAACCTCTCTCTGACACTCATTAAAAGCCACTCCCAGAGGGAAAGGGACCTTGTCTCCCTTACAAAAATCAGATTCATACCTGAGTCCTGAGTCAAGTGTCCCAAATTCCTTGCCTCACCACCATCCAGCTGGACACCTGTACCCATAAGGTCCCAGACCCAAAGTAGCCAGGTTGTATAAGCCTCACGTCCCTGTTGTACAATGTCTTTGTGCAGATTACGGAGACTTTCATACATCAGGGACTCGGTGATGACCTCAACTGTTGCCTCTCCTGGGCGTTGTGAAGGCTCTCCTTTCATATCCTCATCTGGGTGCTCTGACTTCATCTTAGATCTCCTTGTTTCCACCAGGGCGACTGCTGCTGGCTGTGACTGCCTTTGCAGTTCAGCTGGAACCTGGACAGTTGTAACATCTGTGGGTTCCACTGCTGCACCATCAGACTCTCCCTCTTTGAGGCAGGGGGATGGCTTTTCACCAGCTGTGGAAATGTACTCCTTCAGCATCTGGCCCATCTCTTTCATTAGAACCCTCATCCAGCCTGGGTGGTTCATTTCTGAGGTGGGCTGTGGGGCAGGGTCAGGCTCTGGGGCAGCAGCATCCCTGGTCTCTGGGGTAGGTGTCAGTGTGGTTATCCAGCTTAATTTTCCCTTATCTCTGAATGCTAAATGTAGCAGGCCTATCAGCAACACCAGCCACTGTATGATATCATTAGCATTTAGAGTGGATCTGAACCCTTTGAAAACTGCTGGGGCAGACCCAAAGAGCTGGGGGAGGGGCTGGGAAAAAATTTGCCCCCGTGTCGTTTCCTCACAGTAAGAACCATTATTAAAGTAACCCCCAAAACAATCCACTTAGTGTGTGATAGCTCTGAATCCATGTGCCTGCCTTCCAGAGGAAGTTAAAGATCCATGAATTCCTCACCTCATTAAGCCATAAAGCAAACTGGATAACAGCCAGGGCAGCCTTAGTTTGGTTAGCCTGTGTTCCCAGGGATTGTCTGGGTGCTCCTGATGGGGCAGAAGGAAGAGCTCCAGGCCCTCCGTGAGGGTGATGAGGGCAGTGGGCTGTCAGCAGGGGCTGGCTGGGGGAGCTGCAATGCCTGGGCAGGAGCTGCAATCCCTGCTCCGGCTGTGGTGGGCTTTGCTCCCTGTGTGGACCAGGGGTGGCGTGGGCAGAGCACACAGAGATTTCAGGGATGCCTGCAGGGGGATTCATGGCCAGCACTTTGCAGCTGATCCCCTTGGCCTCTCCTCTCTTGTGGCCATGGCAAGAGGTGGGTGGGATGGCTCTGGCAGGAAGGTCTCCTTGGATTCCTGCACATCCAGGTTCTGACCGTGGCTCTGTTCCTCTCTCTTCCAGCCCTTCGAGCCCTGAGTGAAGACAACAGCCCCTCCAGCATAAGCACATTTCTTCAGGTGATGTTTGAAGGAAGAGCTGCAGAACTTTCATCTGCTGGCTCAGAAGAACCAGTGTCTCTTTAAGACCTCCAGATCCCTTGGAAGGTGAGACCACCAGGAGACCAGAGGGGATCAGCTGGAGTTCCAGGCACAGCTGATGACTGGCAGAACTGAGCCTGTGGGAAGCTCCCATGGCTCCTGCCTTCTCCCTCCCTGTTGACAGCTCCCTCCCTCCAGCCCTCAGACTGTGCCCATTCCCTTTCTTCCCTCCCAGCTCATCCCTCTGCTTCGCCTTCCATTAATAAACAGTTTGGCTTCTTTGCTTTACCTGCATCTCTGTGGAGCTGGAGCGATGCAAATCCGGGGCCCTGGGACACACAGGCCCCTGCTGCCATTCTCTTCCACACTGTGTTTTGTGCACAGACACAGAGGAACGAGGGCAGATCAGGATGGAAAGGTTCCTGTGCTGAAGGTGCAGTTCCACAACACTGTGAAGTTCCAGATCTTACTGAGCACCCTGGAGCCCCTGAACACTGGAAAAGCCAACCCAAGGATGCTCTGAACCCAGCAGAGAGGGATTCCATGGCAAGTATCCATGGAGGGCAAAGGAGCATGGAATGCTGGAAGGTTTCAAGAACAGCTTCCTGAAAGCACAGCA
The DNA here is from genome assembly GCF_023055355.1 of Agelaius tricolor. Classification (NCBI taxonomy): domain Eukaryota; kingdom Metazoa; phylum Chordata; class Aves; order Passeriformes; family Icteridae; genus Agelaius; species Agelaius tricolor. Next base: position 1,212,419 of record NW_027269333.1, read on the forward strand.
GTGCTCCATCCCTGCACAGGATGAGGAAGAGGGCAGAACCAGAGACCATCCGGGCTTAGCAGGGAGCTCTGGGTGTGCCTAAGGGCAGATGAAGCAGCAGCACGGTGCCCGAGACTCGGACACGCGGCCGTGCCGGTGCCCGGAGCGCTGTGAGGCAGTGCCGGGATCCCGGCTGTGGTTCTGGTCCCCACAAGTGAGGAATGGCAGCCCCAGGCTCAGAGCCAGTCAGAAAGCCAACCAAGGGAGAGCAGAGGGAGGGCACCCTTCCAGTCTCTCTTGGGCATGGCCGCAAATCAACCCCTGCTGCTTCTTCCTCCGCCTGTGTTTGGGCTGTGCTGGTGGCAGAGCCAGCCAGGTTGTGCTCTGTGTTCCAAAGCCTGTTGGGAGCGGGCATGAAAAGCGCTGCGTGCACAGCAGAGAGTCCTGGAAGGTGCTGGCAAGAGCATCCTGTGGGGACAGGGCTCTGAGCTCTGGCTGGGAACAGCCTGGTTTTGGTGCTGTGAGCACAGGCAGGAGCTGAGGCAGGGGAAGAGGCAGCGGGCAGCTTGTGTTTGTAGAGGGCCTGGGGCTGCACCTCTGAACCTGCACCTGGACACACACTTGGGGGAATACGAGCTGGAGCTGGAGTGCCTGTCCTGAAAGGACCTGGAGTCATTCAGCCTTGCCAGCTTTCCTTAAGAGTGTGTTGGTGTTGCCCAGGAAAGCCACACATTTGGGGAAATGCCTTTGGAGGAAAGGGGCTTGCTTCTCAAGGAAAGTGCTTCCCAGGGAGCTCCCAGTGAGGCAGGTGCAAGTGTCCCCCTTTGTCTCTCTGTGCTCCTTTCAGTCCTTGAGGCCCGTTGCACTTGGCAGAGGGGCAGGGCAAGGGAGAAGGCTGTGAAGAGCAGGTTTGGCATCCGCCTGGACCTGCAGAGACCAAGCCAAGCACCTGCAGCAGGGTGTGTTCCCCCTCTTTGGACAGAGGGTGAGCAGGAGCATCTCTGTCCAGCCATGAGCCCCAAAGCTCTCTGTGAGAGCTGTGAATTAAAAGGCCTTTGCACACACACTTTTCACATCTTTCCAGTCTGCTGTGTTTCCACTCTTGGCAAAAGGCATTTGCCTCCTGCTTGGTGGGAGCTGCTGTGGCCCAGGGCCAGCACAGAGCTGGGCTGTGTAGGCCAGGCAGCGTGGAGAGCCTTGGCTGATCTTGGTGTGTCCCTGCACTCAGAAAAGGCCTCCCAAGGTGTCCTGCTCATTGGGTCTCCCTGTGCATCTTGGAGAGAACAAGGTGGGCATTTCTGGCAGCTGGGCATCAGCAGGCCTCAAAATGGGGGCGTGTGGTGGAGTGAGCCCAGCTGAGATGCCCTGAGAGGAGCCCAGTGCTCCTTGCTCCTCTCTGCTGAGCCGGGAGCGTTTGTCTGCTTTCGGGATGGCCCTGGCTGTGTCAGGGCTGCTCCGTGGACACGAGACAGCCGCTCCTGTCCCGCTGGGTCCCAGCAGTGCCTGGCAGCAGCCCTGCATCCACGTCAGGATGCTGGCCAAGGGAGGCCCTGGGAGCTGAGGCGGCTGATTTGAAGCTTTTGCAGATACACACAGGGCATGGCCAGCAGCGTTCCCTCAGGATACAGCAGTGCTGAGGCGCCTCCCCAGAGCTGCCTGATGCTGCCCACTCCTTGTGGCACCAGTTGCTTTCCTGTGGGATGTTCTAGCTCCCCCAAGAGTGAAGAGGGAGCTGGAGAAAGAGCTGGCCAGGCTGCTCTGGATCCTTTCCCAGTAGCCCTGGCTGAGTGGAGCAGTCCGAGCTGAGCGCAGAGGTGCCCATGGAACAGCCGTGACCAGGAAGGCTCGCTGGGAAGGGTGATCCAGGAACCACAGGCCTGGCAGCCTGAGCTGCCACCGGGGAAGGCCTTGGAGCAGATCCTCCTGAGTGCCAGCCCACGGCACGTGCAGGGAACCAGGGCGTCTGCTGGAGGCTGGGAAAGCTCTGCAGAGGGACGGGCACAGCTGGGGCTCCTGGCAGGGTGTCGAGGGCTTCTGTGTGGGATTTTGGGGGATAGGTGTTGGTGGGGTGTTGGGGAAGGAGTTGTCTGGAAGGTGAGAGGTCTGGGCTGGAATTTGAGTCAGTTTGAAGGCAGCATCTATGCTTTGGCACAGCTTTGGTTATGGAGGGCAGAAAGAATATCTGTGACTATTTCTATTCATGGTCCTCTTTCCCCTGCAGGGAACAAGAGGGGAGAGCTGTACTTTATTGGCCACTTAGATATCTGTACTGGGGGAGGATCAGCCCTTTTGCCATCTACTCATTTCTTTGGGTTACTCTTGTAACACAGAGTGGTCTTTCATTCCTTGAGAGCTTTTATTCCTTAAGAAAATTAGGAGATTATCATCCCTTCATCAAAATCCATTTGCAAATCAAAGAATGATCTTCTTTTAGGGCTCTCTGTAGTGTTATGTTTTGTAAAGTGACATTCAATGGATGATAAGGCAAATGAGTTGCTGCTTCCGGATGGGACACAAACTTGTAGACCAGTCACATTCTCAGGCCATCCCAATAAATTTGGGAAGTTTGCAAATTTTGGAATGACTTGAGCTGAGCAATGGGAAGGAAAACTTTCCTGAAGTGAGGATTCCTTAATGCCAGATTCTTCCGTGTCTTCATGGCCAAGATGTTTTTGTGGTGCAGGAAATGACTTCAATGAGAAAATAATTCCAGCACAGAGTAAGAGCTTCTGACAGAGACCAAGTGTTGCCAGCAGTTCCTCCAGGGGCTGCTGCCATCAGCCCCCAATGCACGTGGGCTTTGGCTCCCTGTGGCACAGCAGCCCCCCGGGGGCACAGGTCTCTGGGGCAGGAGACGGGCACCAGCGCTGCCAGGGCTCGGGGGGTGGCAGCTCTGCTTGGGCAGGGACTCTGCCACAGCTGCTGCTGTCAGTGCTGCCCGGGCCCCAGGGCTCAGAGTATCATTCGTGCCCTGGCCCACACATTCCTTGTCTGTGTCACACCAGTGGGTTTAGGATGGCCACCAGCTGGGAGGTGTCCCAAGGAGGCCGTGCCAGCTTCCCTGGAAGGCGCCGTGCCCTTCCCAGCGCGGCTGCGTCGGCAGCCCTGGGGCTCCTTCTGCTGCCCTGAGCCCGCAGAGCAGGGCAGCGTTTGCTGATGCTCTGAGCCCTTCCTAAAGATCCTGTGGGGCTGCCTTAGACACCTGGGGCCAGGCATTCCTTCCAGCCTGGGCCACTTTGGCTGGGCTGGGGGCGGCCCCAGGGCAGGGGGCAGTGTGTGCAGGGGCTCTTTGTGACACGGTGCAGCACGGTCACTGTGGCATAGAACGGGTGTCCAAGGGCCCTTTGTGACACGTGGGAAATAGAAGCCTGCCCGGCTGCTGGGAACAGGCAACGGGGCAGAACGGGACAGAGCGGTGCCGTGAGGAGCCCCCGCACAGCGCCCTCGTTCCTGTCCGACCCGGAGCCTTTCCCAGGCGTTATTCCTGCAGGTGACCTCGAGGCCAGACCACAGGACTTGCTGACCCGTGGTCTCCCTGAGGCTTCTCTTCTGCAGGAGCCTTCGAGGCCAGACCCCAATCCTTGACAGGAGTCTCCTGTCCTTGTGGCAGGAGCCCTTGAGACCGAGCGCAGGACTTGCTGTCCTGCAGCCTTCCTGAGGCTTCTGTCTTGAAGGTGCCTTCCAGGCAGCACTTGGTGACTTGGAGCTTTTGCAAGGCATCTCACCTGCAAATAGCCACAAATCCAGTCAGAGATATGGAGCAGAGACCCCCAAGAGTGCCCAAGCTGGCCTGGGTGGAGGAGGAGGAAGAAGGCCCTGCAGCTGCCCCAGCACAGGAGACCGAGGAGGTGGTGCCGTTCCAGCCACCGCAGGAGGGTGAGTGGCAGAGCTGGTCCACAGGGTTGGCGTCTGCAGCCAGCTTGACCCCATGCCATGCCATGCCATGCCATGCCATGCCATGCCATGCCATGCCATGCTATCCCCTGGGGAAATGCCCATGGACAGGACGGAAGAGGGCCTGGGCAGACACCCTGCAGTGGCCGCGCTCCATCCCCTGGGCCATCCCGGGGCTCTCCCTGCCTGGGCAGCGCAGGGCTGGCCTGTGTTCTCCGGCCTCTCCCGCAGCCCCTCAGCTCTGGCTGCGCTCATTCTTTGCCAGATGCAGACCTGGAGTGCACACAAGAGCAGGAATCCAGCCATGGCCGCTTCCGCAGCACAGCGCAGGTACCTGCAGCCACCCCCACCTGGGCTGGGCCTGCTGTCTCTGCTCAGCCCAGCACCGTGTGTGCAGCACTCCATGCAACATCCCCGGCTTCCTGCCCTTCTCTTACAGTTCATCTGCAAATTCATGAGGAGAATGCAGGAGGAGGAGGCCATCGCCATGGGCACTGGGCTCAGACCATACTCGCCCATCTTCAAAACCAAGCCCAGCGCTGCCCTCCTGTGTATGCTTGTAGAGGAAGGTTTTTACTATCCAAACCAAGTAAGCAGCCTGTGGGCAGGGTTTGATCCTCCCAGGAATTGCTTGGCCTCCCAAGCCACGCATGCTGGTTGCTGTGAGCCTTTGAGGCCACATGGCAGTGCGCTGGGAAGGGAAGCACTTCTCTGGGCAAGCTGGGACCATTGCTCCCCCTGGCAGCTTTCCAAGTCTCCCTGTGCCTTCTCCAGGTGCCCGCCATGGTGAGGTTCATCCACCAGTGGCTCGTGGCCAATGATTGTGCTGAAGCCAGGCTGGACGAGGCCCTGCTGGATCTGACAGAAGCACAGCCAGATGACGCAGTCCTTACACTGCTGCGTGTGGCCCCGTCCTGTGACAGGTATGGGGCCCACCTGCCCAGAGGGCTCAGGCCTCCCCAGCCCATCAGCCTGTACAGCCTGCCGCAGGTATCTGAGCAACAGAGACTTCCTGGGCCCTCTGGCTGCTGCCTTTCCCATCCCTGGCACGTCAGCCCCTGAGCCTGCTGCCATGCTCCCTCCCTGCCCCTCAGGGCTCTGTCCCCACAGGCCTGGGCTGCCTGGCTGCTGCTGGCCAGGGCCAGTGGGCAGAGGCAGAGCTGGCAGCCAGCTCAGCTCCCCACGCTGCTGTGGCTGAGACCCCCCTGAGACAGAGCTCTGACTCCCCAGAGCTGCCATGGCCATGTGGAAGACCATCATGGGCTCAGCCAGGACTGCCGAGCTGGCACAGCTGATCCTCCTGGATGTGCTGGGGAGCTGGCCAGAGCACAGCACGTGCACCTCCGATGGGGACCAAACGGCTGTCTTTAACCTGGCTGTGAGTTTCTGCAAGTGGCCTTTGCTGGCCCCAAGGCCGCCTCTCCAGCAGCTCTCCATCCTCCTTCCCCCACTGCATCTGCCTGCCTCAGGCGCTGGCCTGAAACCTGGCCCAGGGGCAGCTTCAGGCCCAGCAGGCCCCGTGCTCCCCGTGCCAAGGTCTCTCCGGGCCTCTCCCTGCCACGCTCGGGCCCTGCCACACGGACGCCTGGGCACTGAGCGCTGTCTCGGGGGGGGCCTTTGTCCCTTGCAGGCAACCGTGGTGATGTGGAAGATCCTGCAGGTGCCCTGTCTGCCACGGATATTGAAGGTGTATTTCCCCCGCCTATTTGTGCATCTGCTCTTCCAAGTGTTCTCCAGCACCTTGGAGATGCCAGAGGAGGTCGATGCCTTCTGGAAGGGATGCCAGCAAGAGCATGGCCTTGCCACCAGCCCCAACAGGTGCTCCATCCCACTCCTCCTGTCCCTGCCACGTGGCCTGCCAAGGAGCCAGTGCTGCCAGCGTCACCTGGCCTTTGCTGTGCACACAGGTTTGCAGTGCGCACCCTGAAGTCCCTGCTCTGCCTTCTCCGCTGTGAGGATGTGGTGGTGGCAATGGAACGCAGGTGTGGCTGGGACACGCTGCTCTCCCTTGACACCCACCACTTTGCCGTGGCTCTGCTGGCCAGGTGAGAGCCCCTTGTCCCCACGGCCTCTGACATTTGTGCTCTGTGCCCGGGGTGTCCTGCAAAGTTTCCGTGGTCATGGGCCAGAGGGCCTTGTCACTGCGGGACAGCCAAGCAGACTGGAAAAGGCTGGGAGAGGAGGGTGCCCATGAGAAAGCAACTCCCGAGTGGCCCAGGTCCCCTTGCTGGAAGGGTGGTGGGGAAAGATGAGAACTCTGTGAGTCACTCCTGGGAGAGATTTGCCCCACTGGCTCAGGGTCTTGTTTCCTTTTTCCTCTTTTTAGAGAAATTTCCCATTCAGCCCTACACTTTTGTTCCGGGATTGCATTCTACCTGCTCACCATGCTGGGCCAAGAGATGCCATACTGGGATTTCCCTGCCCTGGCATTCCTTGTGGAGGTGAGCCTCAAGGCCAGCGCTGCCTCCCAGCTCTCTGCCCTCTCGTAGGCACAGCTGCCAGAACGGTGCCCGTGCCCTGTGCTGCTGCCTGGGCCCAGCCCTGTGCGGTTCCGGGCTCCTGCCGGCCGGCTCCCTGTCACTGCCCTGTGCCTTTCAGGTCCTCGAGTGCCTGGACTTGAGGGAATGCAGTGACAGTGTTCTGCAGATCATGGCACAGAACCTGCAGAGCCAGCACAGGGCCAGGCGTTACTTGGCACTCAGAGGCCTGGTAGTGCTGGGCAAGAATCCCTTGATGGTGAGAAGGGGGCAGTGGCTGAAGCCGTGCAGGCAGCGTGGGGCCGGGCAAGACAGTCGCTTGGCCTTGCCTGGGCTTGGGGCGCTGGGGCAGCTGCTCCCAGCTCTCCTCCCTCCCGCTTCAGCTGCCCCAGTGCTTTGGGACAGGCCTTTGGCCTCTGGGCCCTGCGGCAGCAGACTGGCCTTTCACAAACTTGTGTTCTGCACAGGCTGAAAAAATGGGGAGCCTGACCCAAAGTCTTGTGGAGCTCCTGCAGGAAAATGATAGCCACATGATCAGGATGACCATTCTTCTACTCCGATATTTGCTCCTGGATATTGGGGGTGCCCCAATAGCCACCCCCATTGCCCTGCAGATGGCTGAGGCGCTCCTGCCACTCTTTGACCACGTAAGGCTCTGTGCCCACAGCCACGGCCGCCGGCTGCTGCCCGCACACTTGGTGCCCTGTGCAGATGCAGGCCTGTGCCCTGGGGGGCCTGAAGCAGCTGATGCTGAGGTCTTTTGCCCTTCCTCTCCTACAGGATGATATCCGGGTGCAGCTGAGCTCCATGTGTGTCTTTCAAGAGATGCTGGACTTTTTAAGAGAAGATGGAAGAAAGGCCCTGAAGTCCCACGTGCGCCAGAGCCTGGTCCCACTCTACGTCCACTGCCATGATGAGAATCAGATTGTTGCTGAGGTGAGGACCTGTGGCCACCTGCTGTCCCCCTGGCAGGGGACTGGGCTGCCTCCTGCCCTGGCACCTTGCGGGCTGCAGCCTCCTCCATGCTGTGGCACTGGGATGCTCCTGTGCCCTGGCCTGTGGGGCCAAGACCGCGTCTCTTGCTCTCCAGGCCTCCCGGGAAACGCTGCATTCTGCAGCCGGATTCCTGAAGAAGAGGAATCTTGAACAAATGCTCCAGGTGGATCAGACATGGAGGTTTGGCGAGTGCTTGGTAAGAGAAGCCGAGAACGCCCAGGCTCAGCCTGGAGAAGGCCCCTGAGGGCGGTGCTCAGTGTGCGGGGCCAGGCAGCTGTGCTCCTGCCCACTGCTGCAGCCAGAGGCCGCGGGGGCTCTTCTCCAGGCTGCCGTGGGCCCGAGCCGGGTACCCATGGAGCCCCGGCCCGGCAGGGCTGCGGGCCGGCACCGCGGCTCCCCGGGCAGCAGCCGGCCCTCTGCCCCCTGCCCTCGGGAGCCCTTGGCCAGCGGCTGCTGTGGCCGCGCCTCAGGGCTGTGCGGGCAGGGGAGGCCGGGGCTGGGCGCAGGCAGCACCCGGCCCAGGGGCTGAGCCCGCGCCAACCCTTCCCTCCTGCCGCTCTCTGCAGCTGGCAGAGGACAGGAGCCGAGCGGCCGAGCACCTGCGCCGGGCCCTGCGCTACCTGCAGAGCCCACAGGAGCCCCTGCGAGAGGCGGCCATCAGGTTCATGGGTGAGCCACGAGCCCGCGCTCCCTCCCGGGCCCGGCCCGCCGCAGCTCGGCCCCGGCCCCGCCTGCTGCCCCGGCAGCGCCAGCCGGGCCCGGCGGCGTGGAGCCCCGCCTGGGCTGGGCATTGCTGCTGCCGCCCTCTGGCAGCCGTGCCCTGGGGCGGCAGCGTGCGCCAAGGGCCGGGCTGAGCCCTGTGTGGCCGCAGCGCCGGCAGCGCCGCTGGCAGGGAGCTGTGCCGCTGGCGCCGTGACAGGCTCTGTGTTCACAGGCATGGCCGGGCGGCACCTGAGGGGGCAGCAGCAAGAGCTGCAGCTGATCTGCACTGGTGAGTGAGGCCAGCGGGCTGGCAGCAGGGGCTGCCAGGGGGAGAGCTGCAAGCCCTGCCCCGGCTGCGGAGGGCTCTGCTCCTGGGGGCAGAGCACCCTGAGATTTCAGGGCCACGTGGGCCATTGGTGGCCAGCAGCTTCGGACTGATCCCCTTGCTCCCTGCTCCCTCCTGGCCATGGCAAGAGCCGGCTGAGATGGCCCTGGCAGGGGGCTCTCCTCGGCTCCCCGCAGATCCGGCATCTGACCATGGCTCTGTTCCTCTCTCTTGCAGCCCTGGAACGCCTGACGGAGGACATGAGCAGTGCCGTGTCAGAGCTGGCACTTGAAACACTGCATGTCCTCCGAGCAACAGCCAGTGGGCGATATTCCATCTTCCAGAGGCTGCACGACCAGCTGCACAGGGCATGGATCACTCGGCCTCGTCTGTCACGGCTCGGCTGGCTGCACTGCTGGAGCTCTGAGGACAGCTGATCCGGGAGGCTCTCTTTGCTGGGGCAGCCTGAGCCAGTGGGGATTTTTACTTGTCTTTAAGATTTTTCTTTTCTTCCATTCTATTTTTTACCCGATGTAAATATATACCATGTTATAATATACACACTCTCTGGTGATTTTCTTTGCTGCCCGGGGTCCGTAGGGCATAGGGAAAGTGGAGAAAAGCCCGCTTCTACTTAGCATGCTGCCCATGCATGCAGTGCTGCAGGGAAAATGGCCAGAAGCCCCTTGGCCTGTGGTGGTTCTGCTGAAGCCTTTGTGCTGCCCACAGAGCGGCTGGGCAGGGGCCGGAGCTGCGGGGATCCCTGCCAGAGCGGTGCCTGGAGATGGCCACAAGCCCTGTGCCAGGCAGGAAGCGCCATCCGTGCCCTCCTGCCCGTCTGCTGCTGCCTGCCTTGCTGAGGGCTCCCAGGTGCCTCTGGCTGGGGCTGCTCTGGAGCTGCTGTGGGGCTGCGGCGCTGCTGCCGGGCAGCTTGGCCGGGCTGGGGCAGGGCCTGAGGGGCTGGGGCGCTGGCAAGCCCTGAGCAATGGGGCTGTCAGAGGCCACAAGCAGCCCCCTGGCAGCCGCCTTCTTCCTGCCAGAGTTGACTTGCAAGACAGATCCCGGGCACTCTGCAACTAACAGCATCAGTGTTGTTGGAAACCCAAATGCAGAGAAATGTCAGACCTTTGGTCTTGTCAGCAAAGCTTAGAATTAAACACAGGATTTGATCTGAGACCTTGTAAAGGGCTTCCGAACTCAGGTGCTGGAAGCCAGAATGCGGATTTCTAGTTTCTAGCAGAGACACAGGGAGGAAAGTTGAAGTGGAGGAAAGTTTAGAGTTTTAGAGTTCCAGATGTAGAAAAAATCCAAGTAGTTACAAGAGTAAACAAGAAGTTTAGGATGCAGTGCTGTAGGTTTGTTGCGTCATGGCATGATTGGCTAAGGAAGCTTCCACTGTAGCATGATGTGGGAAGCCAGGAAATTCCTTGGGCTGCCCTGCAGGACTCGAGACCCTGTCAGAGGGCTCAGAGACCTTGGCACAGAGCCCAAGACCCCTGTGCCTTTGATTTAGCCCTTGGAAAAAACAATTCCCAACCTTGTCTGAAGAATGACAAGCCACCAAATGAAAGGGAATTTATCACAGAGTGGAAAAATATATTTTGGGGCTTTTTAGAATGGGGCTTCAGGGGGCAAGATGGAGGAATCTGGGCATGTCCAGCCTTTCTCCTTCTTCTTCTTGGCCTCCATCTTCTGCTGTGATGTTGGCACTTTTCGATTGGTTACGAGTAGAAGCTCACTGTCTAATGTAGATGATAGGTATGGGAAAGTAATTGTAAATATTGTACAGGGAGTTGTTTTTAGTATAAAAAGATAACACTGCCCCGGGGGAGGCAGAGTGCCTTAGACTGTCTTGCTGAGCAGACCTTGGCAGGACAGGAGAAAGAATTTTATAGATAAGATACAAGAAACAACCTTGAGACCGAGAAATGAAGAGCTCTTACTCCTTCTTAGACCACCGGGCTGGGAAAAGAGACTTTCTAACTTATCTCGGGGTCACTCTGAGCAGCTAGAGACCCCGAGAGCATGATTCCCTAAGAGGAAATATTGAAGGATTGGCTCCAAAACATAAATATCCTTGTTGGCCGTGTCTTCTTGGCCAAGAAATCCTTCAAAGCTCTTGGAACTACAAGTCTTGCGGCCCTGTGAGCCATGCGGTGGAGATGGGGGCCAAACTCACCCTTCCTGTCTATGTAGAAGAGAAGAAAAAGCAATGGCATCATCTAAAAAATTCAGAGGTCCGCTCTCTAGCTCATTCCAAACTCCTTCAACTCCCCCAAAGTGGGATTTAGCTACAAACTCATGACAAGGACTTTTAGTGCTGCCTCTTTGACTCCAGAGCGGCTGCTTTAGAATCTTTCCCATAACCCTGTGTAGTTGTGTGCCAGCAAGTTCTCCTTTGAAGAAACTTTCCCAACTGACTTGCATGGAGGTTTGTTTGAAGGGTGTTTGAGGGGAAAGGCTCCCAGCAGAGGTCTGGGCTTTGGCCTAGCTGTGTCTCCTGCTGATTGTGAAGTGTGCCATCAGCTGCAGGGCTTTCTGGGCTAAAAATACCATCAAGTCACTTGGACTTGCTCATTTTGGCCTCTAAAAGCTGGACCCACTTTTGGGGAAAATTTGGAGACCTCATCTATGGGTGGATGGAGCACCTAGGATTTTCCCAATTGCTGGGAATGGTTCTCCAGGTCCCTGGAGTATCCAGGGCCCTGGTAAGTTCCAGCTCCACACATGCCTTGGCAATGTGAAGCAGAGGAACCCAGACCTTTTTGTGCTGCCTGTGTCACTGCACCGGGGCCATGGGATGGGCACACGCAGCCCTTGTGCTGGAGCTGAGCTGCTCTGCCCAGCACTGGTGGCCGCCATCCAAGCTGGTTTTGCTTGTCCTGGTTCCCTGACAGCTGGGGGCCTGGGCAGAGCCCTGAGAGCCTGGTCTCCCCCCAGGGAAGGAGCAGGAGCCCCTGGAGAAGCTGTACCGGCTGGGGATGCTGCTGCTGCTGCTGCTGCTGCTGCTGCTGCTGCTGCTGCTGCTGGTGCTGGAGACAGCAAGGATGACACCAAGGATGACAAGCTCTTCCTCAGCCTGGCCACTGGAGGCTGAAGGTGATGGACTTTGATTCTGGTGCCTTCTTCAAAGCCAAAATCCACAGGGAATTTGCCGATGAGTCCCCAGCTGGGGAAATTCTGCCAGATTTGGGCATGGGCCAGCCTGGCTGGGAAGCAAAGGTTCCCCCTTTGCTGGGGCAGATGCAACTCATCCTTCAGTCGCTGCCCAGCTGCTTTTTGGCAGGGCTGTGGGGATGGGCTGGGCTGGGTACGAAATGGGAGTGGGCTCCTGGCCCTGCCAACAGCCCCCAGCACCCACCGTGCCCCGGGCTGGGGCTGGGGCTGGGGCTGGGGCAGCCAGCCCGACACAAACAAAGCCCCATGGTGGGAGCAGAGGTGGGACTCCAGAACCTGTGCAGGGGCTGCTTTGCTGTGCAGGCAAGGAAGGGCTTGGGCTGCTCCACTGCCCTTGTTTGCTTTGGGATCACCGTGATTTTGGGGGCAGTGCAGGGGGGAAGAGAGAAAGTGTGGGCTTCCCTCAGCCATGGCTGGGTTTTTCCCTACCATGTAGGAGTTGGTCCTTCCTCAAGGTCCTGACAGAGATAAGAGTTTTTCCCGTTTTTCTTGCTTTCCCTTTTTGCATCTAATCTCTTTTCAAGAATGTGTTGTTTGTTTTTCCAGAGGAAGCATTTGAGGTGGTCCAGTGTGGATGGGGCAGTGCTTGGGAGCAGCTGTGGTGTGGATGGGCCGTGTCCTTGGAGAAGGCTGAGGCCATGGTTTGGGAGCAGCTTTTCTTGCAGCCGTGGCTGGCGTGAGGTGGGTCCCTGTGTCCTTGGCAGGGTGGGATCAGAGCTTTTGGGAGATGGCAGCGAGCACAGGAGCATCCTGCTCTGGGCAGCTGCTGAGGGCTGGATGTGCCGTGGCTGGCTGCAGGCTGGGCACATGTCCTGCCCTCCTGCTCTGCTGCCAAAGGCAGCAGGGATGGGCAGCTCTGGGCACAGCTCTGGGCACAGCCAGCATGGCCTGGGCACCGCAGGCCTTGGCACAAGGGCAATGGAGCCCTCAGCTGATGGGCGGTTTCTGCTTTCTCTCCTTGCAGCCGGGCTCTGTGGATGCTGAGGCTGCTCTGGGCTCTGCCAGGGCTCTGCTGGGCTCAGCCCTGGGCCCAGCTGGGCTGGCTCTGCCCTCACATTGCTCTGACAGCTCTGCATCAGACGAGCCCGTTGCAAGCACAGCGCCTGAGCTTTCTGCTTTGGCAGGTGAGTGAGACTCTGCTGCAGGCCCAGAGATTGCAGCTGGGGACACACATCCAATTGGCAAGAACCCAAACTCTCCACAGTCCCAGCTGAACGCCTGGATCTGTACAGGGTGTTTTGTCTGTCCCATTCTTCCTTCTTGATTGGCTGGAATTGTGCAGTTGCACTTTCTTCCTCCTCTAGAAGTGCCACGAGTGGGCCAAAACTGGTGAGTGGGCCGTGCTCCTGAGGCAGTGCAGTCTGGAGCTGGTGGATGGAGAATTGCCCTTCTGCACTGCCAAACCAGAGCAAAAAGCTGTCAGTGGGACTTTGTGTCTTTAAGAAATCCCTGACAGTTTCAAAGGGACTGTGCAGCTCATTTCCAGGCTGAGAAGGAAGGGCATCTTCCTAAGGATTTGGGGTTTGACAGAGTTTCCATTCCCCGTCCTGCTTGGAGCTGGCAGGGCGCAAAGCAATTTCCCATTGCTTCACCCACAATTTAACAGTGTTGGAAACAACCTCAAAAACTTTTAAAAAAGGGTGCTGAAGTCAGCAAGATGGATCCATGGCATCAGCACATTTACAATGTAAATAACTGAGTTCTCTTTTTCAAAAGATCATGTACCTCTTAATGCCAAGAATGTAACTTTGCATTTATGTTTTGTTTTTTTCACTAACATTATTTTATGTGTTTTCGCTAACACTTGGATTTTATTCTTATCTTTTACAATTTACCTATTTTTTTCCTTTTTCCTTTTTTTTTCCTTTAAATAGAAAATATGTCCTATAAAAGGAATGTCCTTTGCTCCTGGTTCCTGTGTGGAGCAGCTCCCTTCCTGCTGGCTGAGCTGCTCAGGCAGAGCCCGGCAGCCCCTGGCTCTGCAGGGCTGAGGCTTTTCCCCGTTGCTGGGCACAGACTGATGGAGCAGCACTGCCGAACACGGGCACACAGAGGGACCAGGAGCAGCTGCCTTTGCCCACCTGAGGCTCCAAGGCCCAAACTCTGAGCAGCCAGGGCTGGAAGAGACTGGCAGGATCTGATCCCTGACTCTGGGCCAGGGCTGCACAAATGACCCCACAGCAGCAGCAGCAGCAGCAGCAGCAGCAGCAGCAGCAGCAGCAGCAGCAGCAGCAGCAGATGGAGCTGACTTTCAGCACAGCCCTGCCCCTGTTCCCTCCCGTGTGCAGCGGTGTCACAGCAGCCTGAGGCACCTGGGAGCCCCCAGTGCCAGCAGGGACTTGAGATGGCAGCCCTGGGCTCCTGGAGGCTGTGCAAGGAACGGAGCTGGGCACTCCCTGTCCATGGGGAGCTTGCAGATGGAAAAGGCTGCTGTGCCCAGGCAGCTCCAAGGGCACAGAAAGGAGGGTCTGGAGCACTGGATCTGTGCCAGTGCCACAGTCCTGGGCAGCAGCCAGCCAGCCCTGGGGAACAGAGGGCACAGCACGAGGGACAGAAGCAGGCAAGGGCAGAGACTGGAGAGAGCCAGAGCCAGGAGCAGGAACAGCTGCTCCATTGCACTCTTGGAGAAAGCTCTGGGCTGGTTCAAAGCGCTGAAAGGCGTGAAGGGCAGAGAGGAGGCCACAGCAAACAATGCTCCTTTTTGCACAGCCTCCCCTCTCCATGTCCCAGAAGGAATTGCATGGACTGTGTTCTTCTCTCCGAGTGGTCTCGTTCAGCATGAGCAGCTCAGCACCAGGAGCTGAAGGAGCTGAAGCCTCAGGCCACAAGAACTGGGCAGGAGGGAACTTTTGGAGCAAAGGAATGCTGCTAAACTAGCCCCAGCTGAATGCAGTGGATAGAATCATGGAATCACAGAATCCTTTCTGTTGGAAAAGCCCTCTGAGCTCACCCAGTGCAGCCAGTCACCCAGCAGTGCCAAGCCCAGCACTAAACCACGTCCCTGAAGTGCCAAGGCCTGGACAGCAGCCCTGAGTGAGGCCTGAACAGCAGGCCCTGAGCCCAAGGTGGCCTCTGGATGAACCTTCCAGCCAAAGGTTATCTTTGTATCTGCTCCCTAATGAAATATGCATGGTCATTAGCACTGTGATAGATGTAGCCACTCATTAGTGAAACATGTATTGACCTTTGTGTATTTAGAAGCCAGACGAGGCCATGAAATCTGACATCTGGCCTTGTTTGGGGCTGAATGGTCAAAGTCACCTCCCTTGGTTCCTCCTGGGGCCCTGGCCAGGCTTTGGGAGGGACCCAAGAGGAGGATGAAACCAGATGTTGCCACACTAGCAGTGCTGTCAGTTTGTCCATTCAGCACTGTCAGAGCTGGGCCCTCTCCCAGCGGGGTTGGAGCCTCACCTGTGGCTGGAGGCACCTGCAGGAATTGCCAGTGCCCAGGAGTGGCTCTGCAGCCCTTGGCTGTGACAGCTTCCCCAGCTGCTGTGTGGGTCTGGGCGATGGTAAAGGCTGAGGGTAACTGGGGCTGGATCTTTCTCAATCACTGCAGGCAATCTTTGGTGGGGATGGTTGGGTGCATTGCTGAGCTGCTCCTTTTGAGATTCTTTGCTGCTTTGAGCTGCAGGAAATGACACTGATTCCTTCAGTTGGTGTCTGTGTCTTTGGTGCTGACCCTTCCCACTGGCAAACCAAAACTGGCCCAGTCTGGCCAGATCCCAACAAAATGTCACTTGTTCAATGTCAATGTGAGGAATCAGTGCCATCAGAAATTCCCAGATGGGAAGCCCTTCCCTGGAGTTCCCTGGCTCTGGAGTGGGCTGAGGTTGGAGCCCCGTGGGAGCAGTGGGGCAGTCGGGTAAAAGAGGCTGCAGCCCTGGATGGCTTCAAATGCATCCAAAAATTGCACATGGAAAAGGAAAAGAACTTGTGGGTTTGGGCAGACAAAGATGAATTTGTTAAGAGTACATTGGACACAGCACCTTCAGAAGGAACAATTATTGTTGGAATGTTCCCACATGGAGCAAGAGAAGGTTTTAATCCTGAGCTCAGATGCATTTGTGCAAGTGAAATATCAATATAATAAAATACTATATATGTATTTATAGGATAATAAGACCTGAAATATATATTTGTTATATATTTTTATATGTATGTCTAGCTCTGTCTATCTATATCAAATGTATATCTACATATAAAATTATAATAATGTGAAATAGTGCTGACAATACTAATTTGGTAGCTTTGGCTGCTCAGGGATGTAACACTAAATACCCTACAGAACAGGATTGGCCAGGACCCTGATGTCAGTGGTCAACTTTGTGAGATTGTATACAGTGAGAAAAGGAGGAAGGGAGGAAATTGGCTATTTTTACAGGGTTTGCTGATACTGTGATGCAGAGTGCTTTGTCTGTTCCTGTGAAAAATGCAGTGATTAAGCCTGCAGGGTTTTTCATGTACCAGACTATGCACAAGCTGCAGGATTGGTTGCACGGGTGAAGGGGTTGTTTAAAAAGCAGTTGAAAAAATGAGGAGATGGGAACCTTTGCCCATGGAGAACCCATCTCCCAGATGTGCTCCATGCCCTTAACAATGGCCCACGGGGGAAATGGAAACCCCCTGGCTGTGCACGGCTGCCCCCAATTTGCAAATCCAACCATGGGCAGTGAGACTTGGGCTGCCTGGGAAATTGTTCTGGCTGTGATGGCCCCTGGCAGGGCCAGCCCAGAGGCTGCAGGGCTGGGCCTTCATGCATTGGAATTAATTAGGAGAAATTCAAAGCAAATGAGAGCTATCAATACTGAAACAGGAATTCAGATTCCTCCAGGACACTTTGGTTTGATAACTGCTCACTCGAGCTTGGCCTTGCAAAGTGGTCATGTCATGGCAGGAGGAATAATTGTTGCAGATATCAAGGAGAAATTAAAGGAATTCTGTTAAACAATAGTGACCAGGATTGGATTAGTCAACCCCATGACAGGGTAGCACAATTATCAATATTGCAATTTTAAGAAGGATTGTGAAGAAAGGAGATCCACCTGCAATCACCATCGTTTGTGGAGATAAAGGGTTTGGATCCAGCAGCCCTAATAATGGAGCCAGAGTGTGGGTCCGGAGGCCAAATGGCCCTCCCGAGGCAGCTGAAGGAGCAGCTCCTGGGAAAGACAACTCTGAGTCCTGAAACCTGGGCAGGAACAATGGGAATGTGTCCCTGCAGCCAAGGATTGTGTGTGAGAACAAGTAGATCTGACAGGATATTGTTTTACACATGCTGCCAGACCAAATCTCCCTGTTTGCCCCAAGGGCCCCTTTGGGAAATGCTCTGATCCACGGGGCTCCATGGGAAGGCTGCTGTGACACTGAGGGACTTGCACAGGAATTGCATCCAGGAGCCCGGGTGCCCCTCAGGGACTGGGACCCGGCCCCTTCCAGCCAGAGGGGAAAGGGCCCCCCCAGGCCTTGTTAGCCACAGACAGCATGGTAAAGCTGAACAGCAAAGGGCCTGGGGGCATTATTCTGGAATTAACATGGTGCCAGCTCCATGGACAACAGAATTCTTGTTCCTAACTCAAATGAGATTGAGAAAAATGGATGAAGAATGGTGTCACAAAAGTACTACAGGTGTCTGTAAGTTGTACCTTGATAGTCAGCCAGAATCTTTGTCTGCCACAAACACCTCTAGTGTTTCACCAAGGGGTTAGTCATCAAAATGTAATGTCGAGTTCTGATGGATTGCTGAGCTTCTTTTGTAATTCTTTGCTAATGCTGATGTGCTTTGCTGAGCTTATCCTTTTGTAATTCTTTGCAGCTGTGCATGATATAAATAACACAATTCCTTCAGTTGGTGTCTGTGTCTTTGGTAGTGACCCTGCCCACTGGAGAAACAGGGCCCCCTCTTGCCTAAGTGTTACCTGGGAAGGCAGAAACCCTCCCTCCAAAATTCCCCCTTCCTCCTTGTTCCCCCCTTCATACCCTGAGCATGATGTGCTCTGGTCTGGGCTGTGCCCGGGGTCAGTTGGGGCCACCTGTCCTGGCTGTGTCCCCTGCCAAGCTCCCCCGCAGCCCCAGCCCCTCCCCAGCGTGGCTGGACGAGGGGCAGGACAGGCCTTGGCTGTGCTGCAGCTCAGCAAGAACAAAACCATCTCTGCGTGCTCAGCGCTGTGCCCAGCACCCAGCCCAGCAGTGTCTCAGTGCCAGGGGCTGTGCCCTCAGTGCCTGCCAGGGCTTTCCATGGCAACTGCCAGGCCAGGTGACCCAGGTGTCCCCCCCAGTGCCTGTTGCCATGGGAACAGTGCCCAGCGCTGCCCCTTTCTGTCTGGCTGACCTGGCCTTTGGCCCTGGCAGTGCCCTTGGCTGCTGGTTCCTGGTGCCCGAGCGGCCAGCGCGGCACAGGGCAGGTGGCCATGGCACAGCCCCCAGCAAGGGATCCCCTCTGGCCCTGGGCACTGACACCAGCCCTGAGCAAGGTCCGGCTCCGGGCATTGGTTGCCTTGGCACCAATCTAAGGAACGGGTCCCTGTGGCTGTTGCCATGGCACCTGGTGGCACCAACGAGTGTCACTGCAATTGTACCTGGAACAGCCCCGGCACCACTTTGTCCTCAGGGTTGCCATGGCAGCCCAGGGCAGCAACAGCTCTGCAGGCAAGGGGCCATGGAACCTGGCTGCAGAAATGGCTCCTTGGGCTGCTTTCCAAGGAAACCTGAACTGATGGGGGTTGCCATGGCAGCCAAAGCCAGCAGTGGGGTCAGTGCAGTGTCCATGGCAACAGTCCCTTGCAATGGCTCAGTGCAGGTTGGGATGATGATCCACCCTCACAGGTGGCCCAGGGCAGGTCTGGAGTGGTCTCGGTGGCACCTTGGGCTTGGCACACACTTGAGGAGGGTGTCTGTTTGCAATGGGGAAACTCAAAGAGTTTTAGATTGCTTGAAAAACTAAAAGAAGCAAAGCCGCTCTTTGGCTTTGTGCAGCCAGTTCTCCAAGCAAAGCAGGTCCCAGGTGAGTGAGGAGAGACAGGATGGGGTTGGGGAATGTGGAGCAAGGTTGTCCACACTGGGTCAGACTTAAAGGCACAGCTTCTCTGAGCAGGCTAGACTTCCTTAGGAGAGTCTCTGGATGAATATCAATCACAGAATGCTGCACTCACCTCTTGTGTAATAGGACAGCAATAAAAGGCACCCTTTCAAATAGAAATATGTATTTCCTAGAAGCTCATTGAAATATTTCTCCATAGCTGTAGCAAGAAACCTACTTAGTGAACTGCACTAGAGCAGAGGGAAATCCTGGTTCCAGCAGAACCCAAACTGTCAGCATGGACACCTTGCTTCCATCCAGCCCCACAGTGTCACCATGGCCCCTTGGCTCTGTGCTGCCATGTCGTACACAGTGTCACCATGGTCCTCTTAGTGCCACCAGGCCCCGCAGTGTCACAATGGCCCCTTGCTTCCCCAGGGCCCTGCAGTGTCACAATCATAAGAGAATCAACCAGGCTGCAAAAGACCTTGGAGAGCATCAACGCCAACCTGGCACCCAACACCACCTTGTCACCCAGACCATGACACTCAGTCTTTCCTTAAAAACCTCCAGGGACAGTGACTCACCCACCTCCCTGGGCAGCCCATTCCAATGCCCAATCACCCTCTGTGTGAAAAATATTTCCTAATTTCCAGCCTAAATGACCCTGGTGCAGTTTAAGGCTGTGTCCTCTTGTCCTGTCCCTGTTCCAGGGAAAAGAGCCCGACCCCCACCTGGCTGCACCCTCCTGTCAGGGAGTTGTAGAGAGTGATGAGGTGTCCCCTGTGCCTCCTCTTCTCCAGGATAAACAACCCCAGCTCCCTCAGCCACTCCTCACAGGACTTGTGTTCCAGACCCCTCCCCAGCCTTGTTGCCCTTCTCTGGACACGCTCCAGCCCCTCCATGTCCTTCCTAAATTGGGGGGCCCAGAACTGGACACAGCACTTGAGGTGCTGCCCAACCAGTGCCCAGCACAGGGGAAGAATCGCTACCCTGGTCCTCTGTAGTGGTGTTTGCAGGGGTCCCAGGATGAGGGAAGAGATGAGAATCTTGACTCCATGTTTCATAAGGCTGATTTATTATTTTATGATATATATTATATTAAAAGAAAATGATATATTAAAACCATACTAAAAGAATGGAAGAAATGATTTCATCCAAAGGCTAGGAAGTAAAGGAATGGAATGATGATAAAATCTTGTGACTGACCAGAGTCCCATATGGGCTGGATGTGTGATTGGTCATCAAGTAGGAACAATTTCACCCAGGGGGTAAACAATTCTCTAAATCGCATTCCAAAGTAGCAAAACATGGAAAAGCTGAAGCTTCCCAGCTTCTCAGGAGAAAAGATCCTAGTGTGATGGTCCTGCTGGCCACACCATTCCTGATCCATAGGAGTGCAGGGGTTGGATGAGGGAAATGGTGGGGAAATGGTGGGGACAAAGTCTGATTGATTGTCAGCCGTGAAGGGTCCTGATCTTATCTATTCAGACTGCATTAGATGTTGCTGGGGGTCAGTATCAATTGAAAATTGCTGATACCAAACTATAAACACAGAAAAAAACCAGGACAAAACAGTTCTCTCTGCTTTTTTTTTCAATATAGCAGATTCACCTTGAATACACTTCTGAAATGTGTCTAATTAACCACAGAAGAATTGAAAACTAAAATTATTCAATGGGGCTTTTCTTGTTTGGGTCTTTAGAACAAATGTTTATGAGCCTTTTTCACTGAATTCCTGAACTGAAGAGCTCAAGAAAGAAGAGGCCTCTGGAGTAGTGAAATTCATCAGCAACCTCCAAGTGGCTGAGGATCCATCCCCATCAGAGCAGCAATGAACAGAAATGGGCACAGCTTTGTGGCTGCTGTCCCAGCTTTGGCATGGGCCCTGGGCCTGGAGCAGGAGCAGCTCTTGAGGGCCCCAAGGCCGGGGCTCTGGTGCTGCCCTGGGCAGATGGGATGGCAGCAGGGGCTGCAGAGCTCTCAGCACCTCAGGCCGAGGGGAGCAGGGCAGCCAGGGAGCCTCCTTTGGCCTTGGCCAAGCACCTTCCCCCATGGCTGGGGCTGAGTCCTGTGGCAGCTGCAGCTGCTGCTGTGGCCTTGGCAGGGGCTGAGGCCGTGGGGCCAGTGGCCAGAGCAGCCTGGCCTGAGCAGAGCTGTGGGGCCAGAGCCGGCTGGGCTGGGCTGGGCTCAGAGAGGCCCTTGGTGCTGCCCAGAGCTCAGGGCAGCTGGCAGAGCTTGCAGGGAGCTGGGCTGGGCTCCGAGAGCCTGGCCCAGAAACCATCAGTGTCCATCTCAGCCTGGCTGAGCGTGCAGGGGCCAAGAAGAGACACCTTTCCCTTGCTTGTCCCCAGCTGTCATCACTGCCTCCAGTGTTCTTCTCTACCTGGAACCTGGGGACACTTTGTTACTCTTGTGCCTCCCAGGAATCTATTTAAAGTACAAGAAACTTCAGTGTTTCAATTTAAGTTTGAGTTCCTGAGAAATTTTGAGCCCTTTCTGGGGGACTGACTGATGAAAAGAGCACCAAAGCCTGCGAGGGCACCTCTGGGCTATGACATGACAGAGTTTGTTGTGTGAGGTCATTGAGCAGCTACATAGAGGGGATTCTGTCACATAACAGAGCAGGCTGTGACATCATGGCATGGCTGTATGACATCACAGAGTGGGATGTGAGGTCAAAGTGTGTGCTGTGACTTTACAGAGTGTCAGTATGACATCACAGAGAGGGCTTTGTGGCATCACTTAGGGGGTTGTGACATCACACAGCTGTCTGTGGCATCACAATGTGAGGCCATAGAGCAGAACTTGCCATCATAGAGGGTGGCTCTGTGACATCAGAGAGTGGATTGTGACATCACTGCCTGTCTGTGTAACATCACAGAGCAGGCTGTGACATCACAGAACAGATTCTGACATCAAATGGTGGCTTTCTGACATCCCAGGGTCTTTTGTGACATCACAGTGCAGCTGCATGACATTCCAGGGTGAAATCCCAGAGTTTGCTCCATGACGTCACAAGGGTGCTGTCTAATGTCCCAGAGTGAGCTCTGACAGCACAGGGGCTCTGTGACATCACAGAGAGGGGTGTGTGATATCACAGGGGCTGTGTGACATCACAGGGGACTGTGGGACATCTCTGGGGCTGTGTGACATCACGGGGGCTGTGTGACATCACAGTGGCTGTGTGACATCACAGGGGCTGTGTGAGGTCACTGGGGAGGTCACTCTGCCCCGGCCCCCCTCACAGTTCCCCCCAGAGCAGTCCAACCCTGCTCGTGCACAGTGGGGTCCCCTGTCCCCCCGGGTCCCCCCGCCCCTGGTGCCGCAGCCTCCCCCAGAGGATGTTCCACGAGATCGACCCCAGAGCCTGACACGGGACGGGGGGCCGGGGCCCTGGGGGTGGCACAGGGGGACAGGGACCCCCCAGCAGCATCCCCGTGTCCCCCAGGGCCAGAGCCTGGGCCAGGGCTCCTTCACCCTGGTACCAATGAGGCCTTGAGAGCGCTGAAAAAATCCCCAGCAAGGGAGGAGCAAAAACCAGATTGAATATTAAGGGACAGCAGCACAAAGTTCCTTGGCAAGAGTCACTCTGCTCCTGACTGGACACTTCAGGCACACCAAGGAAACAAAGCAACAACAAAACCAAACAAAATGCAGGCAGTCAAACCAGAAATGAACCAAGAACTGTTCCTGTGCATGTGTGTGACACAAGGACAGTAAGGGGAAGGATAAAAGGAATACAGCCCAAAGGTTTAACAGAGCTCAAACTTAACAGGACTTTACCCTAACTGATAGCTTAAATGTCACAATTTAGGCAAAAAGAGCAGCTAACAGTATTTAACCTAACTTATCACCTATGACTTTGCAATTTAACAGAGGAATAACACTTAACAGTATTTAACTTAGCCTAATAACTTACATTAAAATAAGAACTTAGCAAAAGAACAACTCTCAGGAGCATTTAACTTAGCTCATACCTCATGACTGAACATTTCGTACAGGCCTGACTGACGCAGCTATGCAAGGCACTCAAACCCCTCAGAGAGCAGCATTTCTGCCACATTTCCCCAGCACAGGCACTCCTGTGTGCACACAGACATAAAGAGTCAGCACAAGGCACCTGGGAGAAATTCCCCTGAGGGCAGGAAATGCTCCCTGAGGATCCTTTGGCATCTCCCCAGCGGGCGAAGGGCTGAGCCTGGAGGAGTGGGGGGATCAGCCCAGGCTCCGTCATTGTTGGGGATCCCCGAGTGCAGCAAACGGGAGAGTTCCCGGCTGGGAGAGGCCCCACTCAGAGGGAGTGGCTGGCCCAGGAGAGCTCCAAGGGCTCCTTTTGGAGCGCTGTTTGCAGGGCCCCAAGAGAGGGGCTTCAGTGCCAGCAATGGTTCATCCTGGCCGCACTGGGCACCAACAGCTTTCTTTGGCAGTGTGAGAACAGGGATGTTGTGCCACTGAGGGAACAAAACCAGTTCCCAGGGCTGCTGCTACAGAAAGCAGGAGCTGGTTGGGCAGCAGCAGTGCCTGGAGCAGACAGTGTTTGTGATGAGCTGCAGAGGAGCTGAGCCCAGGGGCTGTTGGCCAAGGCCGAGCCCCAAGGAGCATTTCTCAGCTGGCAGGGCAGCCTGAGAAGGGGAGGGGGGAATGCAGCAGCACAGGGCCCATGGAACCAAGGGAGCATTGTGACACTGTGGGGCCCTGTGACACCAAGGGACCATTGTGACACTGTGGGGCCCTGTGAGGCCATGGGGCCATTGTGACACTATGGGGCCCTGTGAGACCAAGGGATCATTGTGACACTGTGAGGGCCCATCAAACCAAGGGTCCATTGGGACACCACGGGGCCTCATGGAACCATGGAGACCATTGTGACACTTTGGGGTGTCATGGAACCACGGGGCCATTGTGACACTGTGAGAACCAATGGTCTCACAATGGTACCAAGGGTCCACTGTGACATTGCAAGGCCTCATGGAACCATGGGGAGACCCTTAGGACACTACACAGCCTCATGGAGCCAAGGGGACATTATGACACTAAGGAGCACCATGGCACCAAGGAGACCATTGTGACACTGAGGGGCACCATGGAATCACGGAGACCATTGTGGTGCTATGTGGGCTAATGGAATAGGCAAAGCATTGTCACACTGTGAGGCTTCAGGGACCCAGTGAGACCATTGTGACCCTGGGAGTCCTCACAGAACCAAGAGGACCATTGTGATACTCTGGGGCCTGGTGAAACCAAGAGGCCTTGGTGACACTGCAGGGCTGCATGGAACCAAAACTCCAGGGTGATATTGCAGGGCCTGATGTCATCAGTGGTCCATTGTGACACTGTGGAGCCAAAGGAGACCATTGTGACACTTCAAACCCCCAGGGTCCAAAGGTTCATTGTGACATTGCAGGGCTCATGGAACAGATGAGTCCCGTGACATTGTGAGGGCTGTGGAACCACGGAGACCATTGTGACACTGCAAGGCCTCATGGAATCCTTGGGACCATTGTGACACTGCAGGGCCTTCTGGAACCTAGGGGTCACTGTGACATTGTGGGACCCCATCAAACCAAGGGTCCATTGTGACACTGCTGGACCCAATGGAATCAAAGTATCACTGGGACACTGTGGGGCCACATGGAACCAAGGGGACCATGGTGATACTGCAGGACCTCATAAAAGCAAGGGAACATAGGAGAGGTCTGGCTGGTCTGGCCTCCTATTCACTGCCTGACTGGTCCAACTGACCATGGAATGTTGAGGGTCTCTTCTCATCTGCTATTGAAACACTGGGGCTCTGTGCTTTCCTTCCCAATGGAAAAGAACTCTCCTTCTCCGCCAGGTACCCATGGACAGAATTAGGATTTCACCTCCAAATTTCCTTATATCCAGGGATTGCTCCCATAGGAATATTGCATGGACAAGTCTGTCTTGCAGTGGTTTTACAAGGGTCACCTCCCATCTGTCCCCAAAACATTGGAGAAGGCTCTGTGCTCTCCTTCCCATGGGAAAGAACTGTCCTGCTTCTCCAGGTACCCATGGCCTAGATTGGGCTTCTACCTCCAAAATTCCCTACATCCAAAGATAGCTCCCAGACAAAATATATCATTTCTGACAAGTCTGAATGCCCTTGGCCTAGTGAGGCTCTCACCTGCCTTCCAAACACTGGAGCTCTGTGCTTTCCTTCGTATGGAAAAGAACGGCCCTTCTTGGCCAGGCGCCCATGGCCAGAATTGGGATTTCACCTCCAACACTGCCTGTTGTGAAAGATTGGAGGAGATTGTGGCTCAAAGGATTTTGTGTTTGGGGGAGGAAGGTCCAGCCTTGCCCTGCCCTGGAAGCCCAGTCCTGCCCTGCCCTGGAACCCCAATCCCCCCAGAGCCTCTATCGCAGCCCAGCAGTGGCTGCCAGTCCCTGGCACAGCACAGGCAATGCTCCACAGCCACCTCTGCAGCCCCAGCCCAGCTCCTGAGGGACCAAATGAGCCCAAGGCCCACCTGGGGGAAGGGCCCAGGGAGACCAAGGGGTATTGAAGGCTGACCACAAGGCAAGCACACATCTTAACCCTACCTCCTCTTGGAATTGCCATCTGAACAGTGCTGGAATCCAGGAGTTGGTAGCTGTGTGTGTGCTTCTCTGAATCTTATTTTTCTTTCTGTCTCTCTGAGAGAGAGAAAGAAAAATACTTCTTTTTTTGTCCTTGTGCAAATTTCGATTAAATTTAAATTGAACATGCTTAGAGTTTGTGAAGTTGAATGGGCCAAATTAATGCTTTGAGAAGTGTTGTTTTGTTGACTGAATGTCCTATTAAACTTTTTGCGAAAAATTTATTTGATTTTTTAAAGTTGCCAGTAAAGGCTGTTTGGTTGTTTTGAGCTCCTCAGACTCTCTTATTGATATTTCTTAGTGCATCTAACTCAGAGTACACAAAAAACCAGAATTTCCTTTTAAATGTCTCCTTGAGAGAATTGTTTGGGGGATGGGGGTCAGGGCTTGTGTGTCCTGCTTGGCCCAGCCCAGGCAGGGCTTTCCCAGCCACATTCCACACTCCATTGCCCAGCTGGAGCCGCTGGTGCCTCTGAGTTGTGCTGCCCCAGCCCCAGGGACGCTCTCCTTGTCTGCCCATTCCCCCACGCTCTCTGGGCAGGGATGGCCTCACTGGGGGCTGCTGACATCCTCAGCAACTTGGAGGCTGCTGCTGAATTTCCCTGCTCCAGAGGCTTGTTCAGCCTTCAGCTCTTCAGTGCAGGAATTCAGTGTCCCAGGGCTCATTAACATTCAGAACACCTGAACAAGCCAAGCCTCTGGGAATCATTTGAATTTAATTTTCAAATCCTTTGTGGTTAAGTAGATCTCAGTAGTGTATTCAAACTAAATACCTGATATTTAAAAAGACAGTGAGAAAAGATTTTTTAAGTCCTGTTTAGTTTTGTTTTCCTGTTAACTCATTGATATGTGCAATCTCCAATTGACATTGAATCCTAGTACCTCCTCATGAATTTTAAATAGATATGCAAATCAAGACCCTTCATGGCTGACAATCAATCAGACTCTGTCCCTACCCCCACCCCACCATTTCCCCCATCCAAGCCCTGGCACTCAGAGCAGCCTTGTGCAAATCTGAGCTGCCTCCAGCCCAGGCTGCACCTGCAGCTTTCAGCTCCTTGGCTCCAACTCCCACCTGCTTTCCTTGGAGAAGGAGCTGCCTGAGACACAGAGGGATGTTCATTTCTTGTCAGCCAGCAAAGCCAAGGGAAGGCACAGCTCCATCAAATGCCAAAGTCATTCTTGTCCCTGGCTCTGCCCTGCCCTTGATCCCCCCAGCCTGTCCTGTTTCCTTCATCCCTGCATTGCCAGGGACTCTCTGGGACAAGGGAGCTCTGCTCTGGCTATGGAGGGAGGTCCAAGTGCCACCACTGGAGTAGGAACCACAACTCATCAGGTTTGTGTCCTTTGGGGGTCAGGAACTGCTGAGACTCAGAGGCACAGAAAGTTTCTCTTCATGGCCAACAGACCACATTTGCACAGGACACAATTTAATAACAATCTCACTCTTTCCTGAGCTATGTGCAACGTCCCAGCAGTGCCTGATGAGTCCACCATGCACAAGAGATTTCCATACTAGAATTAATTTTAGACAAAACATGGTTCTGTGACAGATATAAACACAATTAAGTTTTGTATCAGCATGCTCATCCTGGAGTGAGGGCAAAACAGCTCCAACAATTCCTGATTTGCAAAGCTGTCAGTGGTGGATGGACAAGGGAGCTCAGGCTGCTCTGGTGCTGAGGAAATGCTGAAACCAGCCTGACTCATTTCATCTCCTCCTGTCCTGGCTGATCTCCCCTCTTTCCCCTCCCACCCATTGGCTTTTGTCTCCCACCAGGCCCCGGTGAAGAGCCTGGCTCTGTGTTCTCCATCCCCTCCTCGCTGGCACTGCCAGGCTGGGATGAGGAGCCCCTCAGCCTTCCCTGCTCTGGGCTGGACAAGCCCAGCTCCCTCAGCCTCTGCTCACAGCCCAGGGGCTCCAGCCCCACCTTGGAGGCCCTTCCCAGACCCTGCTCCAGCTGCCAGACATCTTTCCTGCCCTGGGCAACCCAAGCCAGGCCACAGTGACCTGGATAATCCCCGTCCTTGATGTCCTGGTCACACAGCCCTGGCCCCTTGTCCCCTGTCAGGCTCTGGGGTGGATCCTGTGGAACATCCTTTGGTGGAGGCTGTGGCTCCAGGTGGGCCGGGGGGATCCCGGGGGACAGGGACCCCGCTGGGCATGGACAGCATTGGACTTGTTGGGAGAAACTGTGAGGGGGAGCTGGGGCCGAGTGACCAACCCAGTGACCTGACACAGCCCTGCTGGGATGGCACACAGCCCCTCTGGGATGGCACACAGCCCCTCTGGGATGGCACAGCCTGCTCTGTGAGCTCACAGCCCCTTCTTTAATGTCACACTGCTGGTCTCTGATGTCACAGCCAACTCAGTGATGTCATCATCTGCTCTATGATGACAAACATCTGCCGTGTGATGTCACAGCTGGCTCTGTGATGTCACAAAGGCAGTCTGTGATGTCATAGCTGATCAATGACCTCACATGCACCACTCTGTGATGTCATAGCCCACTCTGTGGCCTCATGTTACCAGATGATCAATTGTCTCCACCAGGTGAGCTGACACCTGGAGCTTGTTCTCCACATCCCCAGGCCTATGGAAACCACACAAGGCCCATTGTGTGAGAAGGGGAACTGGAAGTTCAGCAGCCTCAGGGTCCTGCCAGCTCAGCCAGGCCCACTGGAACATTGGGCTCCACGACCACCAGGGACCACCAGAGAGACCCCCCAGGACAGAAGAACACATGGGTAAAGGGGAGGGGGAATATGTTAATGATTTTGGGGAAATGATTATCATATGTATGTTTAGTCCAAGACAATCAATGAATATGTGAGCAAAATACAGAATATAAACAGAAACTTTCCTGTACTCAGCATGCAGGGCTTTGGGAGGAGCTCTCCCCCATGCATCCAGCTGAATAAAGAATGCTGCTTCTGAATGCTACACTGGGGTTAAGGAGTTTTCTGTTTTACCGAATGTTTGGTAACACTCCCACTGCCAAGGAAAGCTCTGTCTGCTGCTGTTCATAAACAGAGAAGGGCTGGGGGCAGATGTGGGGCTCAGAGGCTGCCTGGGGCACAGTGACCATGAAATAATCAAGTTTTCCATGTTCTGTGAAAGGAGGAGGGGAAGCAACAAAACTTCTCCCCTGGAATTAGGAAGGGCAGACTTTGGCCTTTTTAGGATGCTGATTTAGAGAGTATCAAATCAGGTACTGATTTTTTAAAGGAAACAGCCCTTAAAAAAAAAGAAGGGCTGGGAAGGGTGGACACATTTCAAGAAAGTAATCTTAAGGGGGAAGGAGCAACCTGTGCCAGTGTGGCAAAAGATGAGCCAGTGAGGAAAATGACTGGCCTGGCTGCCCATGGAGTTTCTGTGGGAAAAGGGGTAAATGGACTGACAACTCAGGAAGTGTTTAAGGATGTCATTAGGTTATGCAGAAAGAAAAGTTGATACTTGAAAACTAAATCAGAACTTAACCTATCAGCTTCTGTAAAAAAATAAAAAAGTTTAAAAAAAAAATTTATAGCAAAAGGAGGGAGAAGGAGAATGTCTACTCTTCCTTGGATGCAGTGGGGAATACAGTAACTAAAGATAAGGAAAAGGCTGAACTACTTAACACCTTGTTTGTCTCAATTTTCCATATTAGGACAGGTTGTCCTCAGGACAAGTGTTCTCCTGCGCTGGTAGATGGGCACAGGGAGCAGAACAGCCCCCTGGAATCCAGGAGGAAGCAGCTGGGGACCTGCTGAGCCACTCAGATGCTCACAGGTGTATGGGATCAGATGGGATCCATCCCAGGGGGATGAGGGAGCTGTGGATGAGCTCCCCAAGCTGCTCTCCATCATTTACCATCAGTCCTGGCTCAGCAGGGAGGGCCCAGAGCACTGGAGGTGCCAGGGTGAGCCCATCCCCAGGAAGGGCTGGAAGGAGGAGCTGGGGAACTCCAGGCCTGTCAGCCTGACCTGGGTGCCTGGCAAGGTTATGGAACAGATCACCTTGAGTGCCATCACAGGGCACCCACAGGATGGCCCAGGGATCAGAGCCAGCCAGCATGGATTTCAATATCTGCATTGATGATCTGGATGAGGGGATTGAGTCCATCATCAGCAAATTTGCAGATGACACCAAGCTGGGTGTGAGTGTGCATCTGCTGGAGGGCAGGAGGGCTCTGCACAGGGCCCTGGACAGGCTGGATCCAGGGCCCAAATCCAACAAAGTGAGGTTTAACAAGTCCCAGTGCCGGGTCCAGCACTTTGGCCACAACAAGCCCTGCAGTACTACAGGCTGGGGACAGAGTGGCTGGAGAGCAGCCAGGCAGAAAGGGACCTGCAGGGACTGATGGACAGCAGGCTGGACATGAGGCAGCAGTGTGCCCAGGTGGCCAAGAAGGCCAATGGCTCCTGGCCTGGATCAGGAATGGTGTGGCCAGCAGGAGCAGGGCAGGGATTCTTCCCCTGTGCTCAGCACTGGTTGGGCAGCACCTCGAGTGCGGTGTCCAGTTCTGGGGCCCCCAATTTAGGAAGGACATGGAGGGGCTGAAGCGTGTCCAGAGAAGGGCAGCAAGGCTGGGGAGGGGTCTGGAACACAAGTGCTGTGAGGAGTGGCTGAGGGAGCTGGGGTTGTTTATCCTGGAGAAGAGGAAGCTCAGGGGAGACAGGGCAGTGTCAGGGCACAGGTTGGACTTGATGATCTCCAAGGTATTTTCCAACCTTGTTGATTCTGGGATTCTCTGAAACCACCCTTGGAGCAGTTGCAGGATGAGCCCTGGGCCTCCTCTTCAGCAGCTCCAGCAGCCCAGGTCCCTCAGCTTCTCCTGGCAGCCCCAAAGCCCATCCTGTCAGTCCTGCAGAGCCTCTGCAGCTCCTCCTCATTGCCCAGAACAAGGAGCCCCAGAGCCAGACACAGCAGCCCAGATGTGCCCCCCTGGCCTGGGGTGCCTCTGGCAAGGGAGCAGCAGCAGGCACTGCAGGAGCCTGCAGACAATTCCTGCAGCACTTGTAGGATGATCCTGCTGCCCAAGGGACGTTCCCATGGGGCCAAGTCAGGAACTGCAATGGGGAGTGGGGCCAGAGAGGAAAGGGCAAACAGGGATGGGCTGTTTGCAGGGCAGGGAACAGGGCGGGGGGGGGGGGCGGGTGGCAAGAGGAAGAAATTTGTACAAAGAAAGAGTAAAGAAAGCAAAGGAGAAGCCAAGGAAATGCTCAGGGCAGTTTGGGGGTGGCTGCCAGGCAGCCCTGGCTCTAAGCAACAGCGTTCTGCAGTGGCACAGGAAACTCCCAGCTGATGGGAACAAACTTTCTGGCTGAGTGCAGAGGCCAGGACAAAGCCGAGTGGTTTCCCTGGTGTCCCCAGCCCTTGCTGGCCCCAGGGGCTGATGGCATTTGTGCTCCCTCAGGTTCATGTCCCCACAGCAACAGCATGGGGGTGCTGGCCCTGCTGTGTGCAATGCAAACAGGGGCTGCTGAGGCAGTGCTGCCGTGTCTGTGCCTGCAAGGATGGGGCACCTGTGTGAGCTGGGGGAGAGGCCAGGGCTGCAGAGGGGGGATGTTGTTGGCAGCTGCATGAGGACGCTCTGGGACGCTGCCCTGGGCTGTGCAGCGCACTGGGCATGGATCAGCCCCTGCTCTGCTGCTCCTTCCCGTCTGGCCCAGGGCCCTTGCAGAGCCCCAGCCATGCTGTTTGCCCCCAGCCTGCCCACGGCCAGCCTGGAGCTGCTCATGGGGGTTTCAGTGCTGAGCATTGGCCTGGCCGTGTTCTTGAGAGAGCCTGGGCAAGGAGCCTGGAGCCCCCAGGGCCTGGCCTGAGGCGTCAGCGCTGCCCCAGCAGTGCCCATGGCCTGTCCCTGCTGCAGCCCCGGCACTGCCACCCCCAGGGCTGTGCCCGGCCCCGAGAGCACTCAGGCCCTGCAGCAACACCAGGGCCACCAGGGCAGCGGGGCAGGGCCACGGCAGCAGCACTGGCAACACCAAGTGCTGCTGCTGCTGCTGCTGCTGGGCACAGCTGCTGGGCCAGCACTGATCTGCCCCAGCTCTGCACACAGACATTGCTGCTGCAGCTCCAGAGAAGGCAATACAAGGGCATCTCTGCAGAAAACTCTGCTGGGAGATCCTTTAGTTCCTTTAAAACCACTGAGAGTGCCGCCCCTCATTAAAACACTCTGTGGCCACAGGTAAGGTGGAGAGAAACAAAATGAGAAATGGCACAAACTTTGACATTTATTTGTGGACAATATGAAAATACTAAAACAAAGGAAAAGTGTAGAGAGCTTTTTGGAAAATTGGTTAGCTGAGAAAGGACATTCCGATGTGATACCAATGGATAAGGGTAAGAGAAACAAGCTGGGAACTGAGCAACCGATGCCCAATTACTGATGAAGGTCACAGTGACCTTCTCTAAAACGGGAAGACGGGGGAGAAAATTGCTTGCCAGAAAATGTAGTTATCCCAAGGTAGAGAAATTAGAAGAATGTACACATAGAGGCAAAATAATTGTTAAGAGATAGAAGTAGGTGTGTTTGATTATAGTGTGCTTTAACCAATAATGAGCTCAGATTTTGCAATATGCATAAGCTTCATTAACACTAATATAAAAATGTGTAAGCTTTCAATAAACTTCGAGATTTGCTATTCATCGCATATGGTGTGTCGCATCTCTCCCGCCGTTACGACAAATGGTGACCCCGGACGTGTACCTTCGGGACTAGCCACGGTCGGAGGCGTAAAAGTCAAGTGCAGGTCCTTTCGCGGCTGGGGACGGCAAAAAACACCGCTGAAAAAGGAAGGTGTTCGTGCCCCGGGTGACCTCAGAGGAGAGCCCGGCTGCTACGTGCTGCCGGACCTGAATAGAGCCGCAAGAAGCGCGCAATCGTCGTTGAAATGGATAAAGACAGGCAAGCAGCATATGATTTATTTACTGACTTTTTACGAGGGCGTCAGATTAGAGGGATAGATTTACAGAAAGAACTTCCTGGGTTGTTAGATTATGGGTGTGCACAGGAGTTTTTTCGTAATCCGCATACAGTGCATGAGTTGTCGGAATGGCGTATATTTGGAGATAAGTTGTGGCGTGCAATCATAGATGAGGATAAGACCGCGAGAGAGTTGGGAAATTTATGGCGAGTCGTGCATGCTGAATTCTTGGAATACCAGGCAGGGGAAAGAGCTGCCCAGCAGACTAGTGCAGCCCGTGAAAGCAACAGGAGTTGCAGAGACTGGTTTGGGTCCCCGCCGATACAAGCTCCTGCTCTAAAAAGCAGCTCCCTGCAGCTATCGGCTTCTGCCGCGGGCAGCAGCCCCCCCGCGCGTATTCCAGCCGTGCCGTCCGCGCCGCCTGCCCCGGTGTTAAACCCTGCACCGCCTCCGCCTCCTCCCGCTCCGGACCCGCACCCTCCGCAGCTCTGCCGCAGCGCACAGCCCGCAGCCGCCCCGCCGGAGAGGCTCGTGCCGGCCCCGGCCCTGGGCGACTCAGCAGCTGCAGCGCGGCCGCCTCCCGCTCCGCAGCCGCCAGCACCGCTCCGCAGCCGCCCCGTCCCCGAGCCGAGGGGGGGACGGCAGGACGGGCCTTCCACCCCCCGTGGAGCAGCGGGCTCCGGTGAGTCCGCCCGCCCCGCGGCTGCCCGCAGCTATCACCACTTCGGCTAAACCTGCCCTCAGCCCGCAACCGCCGAGAGCCTCAGAGTAGACCTAGCAACAGCAGCAGACAGTGATTTTGGTGACTGTTCACCCAGGAAAAGTTCCAACGGGACTAAACAGACCACTCATTATTGATGAATTATCTGTGAGAGTTTTGCTTTTAGGACATTTCTCGGCTACAGTGTTGGGATTGTTTGTTTTATCTAGAATAATGGACGCTGGCTATCTAGGGGAGAGTTCTATTATGCTGTATATTCTTTTTCCACCTATGCGAATCGAACAATGAACTGTTAAATGAACTTTGACCTTTGTTAAAGGGAACTGATCCAGCACAGCCTGTTCGTATAACCCCTGAACGGGCTGAAACACTACAGCAGATATTAGACCGTGTTACACAAGGCAGTGTTCAGAGACGTGATTTTGATCTCCCTGTACAGCTGACAGTTTGGTGTAGACACAAATTTTTACTGGGTGCACTTACTTAGCATAACAGAAAAACGGGGGAGATATGGGCCTTGGAATGGATATCTCCTCCACTTCAACAACATAAAACTCTTTTTCAGAAAATTGACATTTTAACTGATTTGTTCAAAAAGGGTCGTGATAGGACAGTGGAGTTAGATTTAATGCCCAAAAAGATCACTAAAGTCCTTATCGGATGCTATAACTGCTTACACAGATGCAAGAGGAAAATCAAAACAACTGTTACTCATTATATGTTTAGAAAACTGGACTGGATGTCATGTAACATTTAAAATTATAATTTAACCTGAATGTTAGTTTGCACAAAAAAAACAACTCCCTCCAAACAACAAAAACAACAAAACTTCCACTCAAAACAGATACTAAAATATATAATAGACTTTTAACCATAATATTAATACTATTATTATTAGTATTATTATTGGGGACAATTCTGATAAATAATTACCAAAAAGAATATATTCATCCCTACTGTTTAAGCATCAATTGACTTTTAAAACATAAAGCATAAACACTGATGTTTGTAGCCTAGAAAACATTCATTTTATTGTTTGAATAATGATTTCAGTCTACAAGAAAACTGTTGCTTAGCTTTTCCTGTAACATCGAACAAAGAGTATTTTGTACTTAGTTGTTATCCTTTTTCTTTGTCCAAGTGAGAACACAATATGTCATTTAAAATATTCTCTCATTTAATTTACATTTTAATCCGAAAGAGAATATGAGTTAAAAAAATCATACCACAGCATTAACGTCCCTTTGTACTTAGAAACATATTTCTTGTACCTGTTCAATTTAAAGCAAACCCGCAATACTCTAAGCACCTGACTCAACTTATAACTTCTCCATCACTTCTTATATCTCTTTTCCCTCTGAAAATAACCAGTGTGAGCTGTAGCTTGTCTCACATGTGTTAAGTTCTTCACTGGCTTTGCATAAGGAGATTCACAAGCACATGAGTTATTCTACACTGCTTATTTGTCTCAAATATCCGATCTGAAACACATCATCTGATTTGTATTTCTTAATATTTTATAGGTGAGTTAGTTCTGAGTTATTTTTCTCTGTTTCCTGTGTTTAACCAAGATGCTGAAAGACTTGTTGATACGTCAGACTTCACTGAAACAAAGGCTTCACACAGATCAGGCATCTAAACTATTTGTTCATTTCAAAAGTGGTATTTTGGCTACAGTATATTTTTTCCACTCGTGTGGTATGCGTTGGCAGCTGACTGCCGGGATGATGTAAAGTTTTGGTCCCCAGCAGCCATAGTTGCAGCATCTTTCTTAACCCCAGGGGTATCAGCAGCAAGTGCTCATACTATTTTAAATAGGTTAGGATGTTGGCTTGCTAAACAAACAAATGCAACTTCCTTAGCAATTTCCAGTCTTGTGCTTGATGTAGATTCTATTCGCCATGCAACGCTTCAAAATAGAGCTGCGATTGATTTTCTCTTACTTGCACAAGGCCATGGCTGTGATGAATTTGAGAGCATGTGTTGCATGAATCTTTCTGATCATGCACAGTTTGTACACTCACAGCCCTCTGAGTTACGGAGGTTAACTGGGAACTTACGGATGGAATCAGGCCTTGGTATTGATGGATGGCTCAAATCTTTAAACTTAGGATCATGGTTATGTTCGATTATTAAGGTTAGCATTGTAGTAGCTATTGTAGTTTTGTTGTTAGTATTAGTCTTGCCTTGTTTTTGTATATGCTTGCAGAATATGGTGCGAAAGATGATAACTACTGCATTTAATCAAACTATGCTTGTTCAACAGAAAAACAGGGGAGATGTAGAGAGCTTTTTGGAAAATTGGTTAGCTGAGAAAGGACATTCCGATGTGATACCAATGGATAAGGGTAAGAGAAACAAGCTGGGAACTGAGCAACCGATGCCCAATTACTGATGAAGGTCACAGTGACCTTCTCTAAAACGGGAAGACGGGGGAGAAAATTGCTTGCCAGAAAATGTAGTTATCCCAAGGTAGAGAAATTAGAAGAATGTACACATAGAGGCAAAATAATTGTTAAGAGATAGAAGTAGGTGTGTTTGATTATAGTGTGCTTTAACCAATAATGAGCTCAGATTTTGCAATATGCATAAGCTTCATTAACACTAATATAAAAATGTGTAAGCTTTCAATAAACTTCGAGATTTGCTATTCATCGCATATGGTGTGTCGCATCTCTCCCGCCGTTACGACAGAAAAGAAGCTCCAAAATTAAATCAACAAGAAGGATCAAAGATAACTTTTATTACAAGTGATATGCAGAAATTGGCCAATAGTTTAATGTTTGCGAAACCATCCAGTCATCAGTCTCCCCACTGCAGCCTTGAGCTCCTGGTTCCTCAGGCTGTAGATGAGGGGGTTCAGGGCTGGGGACACCACTGAGTACAGAACTGACACTGACAGATCCAGGGATGGAGAGGTGATGAAGGGGGGCTTCAGGTAGGCAAACATGACAGTGCTGACAAACAGGGAGAGCACGGCCAGGTGAGGGAGGCAGGTGGAAAAGGCTTTGTGCCGTCCCTGCTCAGAGGGGATCCTCAGCACAGCCCTGAAGATCTGCACATAGGAGAAAACTATGAACATAAAACAGCCAAGTGCTAAGCAGATGGAAAACACAACAAGTCCCAATTTCCTGAGGTTGGAGTGTGAGCAGGAGAGCTTGAGGATCTGTGGGATTTCACAGAAGAACTGGCCCAGGGCATTGCCATGGCACAGGGGCAGGGAAAATGTATTGGCCGTGTGCATGAGAGCATTGAGAAAGGCACTGGCCCAGGCAGCTGCTGCCATGTGGGCACAAGCTCTGCTGCCCAGGAGGGTCCCGTAGTGCAGGGGTTTGCAGATGGACACGTAGTGGTCGTAGCACATGATGGTCAGGAGGGCATATTCTGCTGAGATGAAAAAGGCAAAAAAAAAGAGCTGAGCAGCACATCCAGTGTAGGAGATGTTGCTGGTGTCCCAGAGGGAATTGTGCATGGCTTTGGGGACAGTGGTGCAGATGGAGCCCAGGTCAGCGAGGGCCAGGTTGAGCAGGAAGAAGAACATGGGCGTGTGCAGGTGGTGGCCGCAGGCTACGGCGCTGATGATGAGGCCGTTGCCCAGGAGGGCAGCCAGGGAGATGCCCAGCAAGAGGCAGAAGTGCAGGAGCTGCAGCTGCCGCGTGTCTGCCAATGCCAGCAGGAGGTGCCTGATGCAGCTGCTGTTGGACATTTGCTATGGTGCCTTTGCATGGGGATCTGTAAGAAAAGTAATCATGGAATAGTTGGGTTTGGAGAGGACTTGAAATATCCCAGCACAGGCTGGGGGCACTTTCCCCCCACTGCCTGCCCAGGGCTCTGCTGCCTGGAGCTGTCCCTGCCAGCAGCTGCTTCCCTGTGCCCAGGGCTGGGCCCTGCCAGTGCTGCCAGAGCCCAGCCCAGCCCTGGGGGCTCAGCTCTGCCCTGCAGAGCCCTCCCAGCTCAGGCACTGCCCAGGGGCAGCTCTGGCTCTGCAAGCTCTGATGGCAACGTCAGAGCAACGCTGAGGAGGCTGGAAAAGCAACCTGGATGCTGCCTGTGAGGGGCCCTGTGCTGATTTCTGTCACTGCCTGGTTTATTCAGATCTGAGACAAAATGTTTTTATTATTCCAACCTTAACTGAGAGATGAATATCCATGGGTAATTTCCCACCCAGGCTACCCAGAGCAGTAAATTAAAAAAGCAGGATTTTATCCTTTATGCAGGCCCTGCCTTGCTGTGCTGCTTGTATAATCTACTTGGAAATGTTCTGCAGTTAAATGTCATGCTGGGAGCAGTCCTGAACAATGCAGCATCCTCCCCACACAAGGAGAACACTCCCAAGCCTCACCAGCTGTCTCCTGCCACCCAGATCTTGTCCCCCAGTGCTGGGAGCAGCTGCCAGGGCTGGCTGAGAGCTGTCCCTGGCAGGCAGCAGAGTCCCTGCCCCAGCACAGCGCCCTGGGCTGCAGGACCCTGCTCTGCAGGACAGCCCTGGGCACCCCTGGCTGCTCTGCACAAGAGACAAGCAGAGAATGTACTCACAGGCTCTGCAGGCATTGGCATGTTCCAGCTGCAGGGGATGGCTCCAGGAGCTGCAGCTGCATTGTCCTGCAGCCAGAGGTTCCTGTGCCAAGGGCTGGCAGTGATTGTGCCCCAGGCACTTTTCAGCCCCTTCCCAGCCCTGACTGATTGAAGCTCTCTGTGCCTCTGTGCCCGGGCACAGCTGTGCCCGGGCTGGCTGCAGGCAGTGCCCCAGCCCTGCTGGGCTGGCACAAGAGCTGCTCATCAAGAGAAATGTGCTTTTGAAGCTCTTCTTGGTGACCAGGAGCTGCCTCTGGGCCAGGAGCCCAGCCCAGCTCAGCAGCACAGACACAGCACAAGGAATTTAATCAGCCTCTGGGGCTTTGTGCTCAGGCCCTGAACATCAGTCCCTGAGAGGGAGATGAAGAAACCTCTCCAGAACTCCAAGGCAGAATCCAACTCCAAACTTTCTTGGACTTTTAATGGGTCCCAGCGAGGGACATGACTGAGCAAGTGTCCCCAGGCCCCAGGGAGAGCAGAGAACTGCAGGCAGTGATGACAGGTGGGGACAAAGAGAAGCCAAGTCTTGGTGGCCTGGGGCACAGCAGGGTCTGTGCCAGCAAGGGCTGGGAGGAGACACCTTGTCCTGAGGCCCTGGGGCCTCCTGGCCCAGCCCCAGCCAGGCTGGGCACTGTCAGCCCCTTGTGCTGCCCTCAGCATCCCCCCCTAGCCCACATCCCAGTGGCCTCAAGGATCTGCTGCAAGGAGTCCCTGGGGAGCCTTGCTCAGCAATGGCCCTGGGGGCTCCTTCATGCTCCCTGCAGGGACTGCAGGTTTTTCAAAGCACTTGGGGTTTGGCTTTTGCCTTGAAGTCTCGGAGAGGTTTGTGCAATCATGGCCTCCAATTATCTGCTGTAATTAGTCCCTGGAGAGGCTTTGTCAGTAACAACACTCAGTGGAGCTCATTAATGCTTCAAGGTACTTCAGTTATTTGAAGGTACTTGGTGTTTCCCTTTTGATCCAGACTCTGTGAGAGGTTTGTGCAATCATGGCCCCAATTATCTGCTTTAATGAGTCCCTTGAGAGCCTCGTACTGACACTCAGTGGGGCTCATTAATGCCTTGAGATACTCAAGGTTTTTAAGGTACTTTATGGATTTAAGAATACTTTTAGGTACTTTTAAGGATTTTCCTTCCCACACTGAGTCTCTGAGAGGTTTTTGTGCCATCCTGGCCTCCAATTCTCTCCTCCAAGGAGCCTATAAGGAGCCTGTGTTGGCTATCTTCCCCCTTTCTGTTTTACAACAAAGATGGAACTGAAAGAATTTTGTAAGACTTTCTAAAAGCATCCAAACAAACATTGTACAATTAACAATACAGCACAACCACTAAGAGAATTGATAGTCCTGTTTTAGTTAGACATCATCCAACCCTTTAGTCCCTTGGATTGGAAGAGTTTATTGAACCAGTCTTTGTTTTCCACTTGAAGATTCTTGAACCCTTCCTTCAGTACCTGAATGCTCTTGTGGATTGACTCGCTGTGGCTGGAGAGGTTCATGCAGCACATGCCCTCAGAGTCTACACAGCCATGCCCATGTGCCCAGAGTAAAAACTCTATCGCTATTCTGCACGGTGGCGTGTCTGCTGGTCTCTGTGTCTGAGAGCAGCCACTCAATGTGAGGGAGGCAGCATTGGTTTGCTTACTCAACAGGCACCCAGGATGGTCTGATTGTCCTAAAGCTTTAGCTGCAGCCACCCAAGGGAGTCCAAATTGGGGGTGCTACCACCCGATACGTGGATTAAAGCTTTCAAAGCCATCTCTCTGATATCATCCAATACTTCTCTGGGGATACCTGCTGCTTGATCATTTGGTAGGCTGTGTTGCCCTTCTCCAGCTGGATGGTTGATTGTCAATCCCGCCCTTGCCTCATTATTAGCATAGTCTGCTATTAATTGATTTAGTGAACACTTCCATCCCCTTCCCACAGGGTGTATTCTGTAGGTGACAACAACATGGTCATAATATATTTTGAATTATAGGGAGTTAAGACATGTGCTGTAAACATGGCCCTCATTAGGCCATTAAAACAAGGTAAGTCCTTCCTATGGTCTTTAGCTGCCCTACACAGATCCTTGATTTCCCCGTAAACCAATGGTTGATACCTGGGATTCTGCCCCTTTCTTTCATAACATCCCAGGGCAATGAGGAGTTTCGAGGCTATTTGCCAGTCTCCTTCCTTAACTGGAGGCATGGCCCAGGGTGGAGAGGATGATTGACAGTGGGGGCGTGACCTGCAGTTGTGGGGGTGGAGTCTGGAGGTTCATTCAGGGCGGAAGAGAAGGCTGTGGGAGCAGGAAGTGGAGGAGCCAAGATGGAGGGAGGATGGTTGGGCTTCCGAGCCACATTTGGGCTCCTTCTGTCTTGAGTCTCCAGGGCATGATGCTCCAAGACAGCGTGGCCATTGCCATCTTGGACCATCCTGGAAGGTGTGAGAAAGGCAGGCTTGAGGGGAGGTCCCAAGTTAGGAGTGACCAACGGATTGAGTTTTCAACAAAATGCTTGCTGGTGAATGGTGGCATGGAAGATGGGGAGCATGCGGGGTGCAGTGGGGTCCCTTTTGATCAAAAGCTTGTACAATTTAACTCCCACTGAGTCCCAAAATTCAGTGGTATGGATTTCATCAGCAGAGGCGTCTGGAAAATTTTTAATGTTCCACCTCATGATTGATTTTAATTCGTTCTTTGAGAATATTTTGTCATGATCAGTGAGAATTAACTTAAAGTATCCATATGCACTCCTTTCTACCTTGGACATCTGGCTGCCCATTTTTCTCTTTCTCTGCCTCATGGGGAAGAGCCACCAGAACAGCCCAAATCAATTATGGGATGTGGGTGCATATTGTAAAAACACAGTGGCAAAATGGGCAATAAATGTCTTGCTTTTCCCCAAACCCACCTGCAATCCTATGCAGCTGAAACCATCGTTGTCCCTGCCAATCCTGGGCAAGGTCCCTTGAAGCAACAATGAATCCACTGGGCCTGGAACAATCCAAAATCCCAGGGAGCGCATGCCTATCCATCAGCTAACCCCAGCTGACGTGACTGACACAGGGAGCCCTGAGTGTCATGGTCCCTGTTCGGGAGCCCAAGGTCACAATGAGGGTGGCTGTGACAAACCTCTCTGGTTCCCTGACTTCAGGGCAAGGGTGGTGAAAATGAAAAGGAGCAGGTTCGATGGAGTAGCTTAAAAGGAACTTTAATAACACAGGGTGAGAAACAATAAACATGGAGAAGTCGAGCGCAGTAGAAGGGGCAGGATCCAAAGACCTGAGAAAAAGGGGAAGCAACAACATGTACATTTGCGGGTAGAACACTCTGGAACAATAACCCTATAGGGGAAACAAGTAACCAATAGGGGAGGAGAATTTGGACAACTTAACATAGCAACACTAAAGGCTTATGGGGGAACTC
Source organism: Agelaius tricolor (assembly GCF_023055355.1). Taxonomy (NCBI): domain Eukaryota; kingdom Metazoa; phylum Chordata; class Aves; order Passeriformes; family Icteridae; genus Agelaius; species Agelaius tricolor. The sequence goes on from NW_027269333.1 coordinate 1,253,208, forward strand.
TCAAACTCACCCTAAGTTAAACAAATGATTCCCAGGGCTTGAAACTCCTGCCAAATTCTTTGGAGGAAAAATCTGTCTGACTCTGAGTTACAGCTGGGCTAACTACCAACCACTGCTTTGCACTGGCCCCTTGGGACCATGTGGCCCAAAAGAGTCACGATGATGTCCTGGGTTCCACGAGGCTCGACAGTGTCACAATGGTGCCTTGGATCCATGGTGCTCTGCAGTGTCACGACGGCCCCTTCATTTCACAAGGCTCCAAAATGTCACATTGGTCTCCATAGGAAGGAAAGCACGGAGCCCCCATGTTTCAGGAGCTGATGAACGGCAACCACCAGAGGCCAAGGCAAGCCTGACCTGTCTGTCCTGGCAGGTTTACTTGGAGCAACCCTTGGATATTCAAAATTATGAATGCGGAGTACTAAGTTCAGACATTTGTGCCTGGAGAAGGATGATTTTTCCATACAAAAAAAAGCAGAGAGCCCTTTCTAGTGTTTGGAAAACAGGTGAGTTCTGACACTCAGGAGTTAAAGACCAGCCAGACCTGTCTGTCCTGGCAGCTTTTGTCTGGCAGCAATCCTTGGATAGACAAAAATTTGGAAGTGGAATCCTAATTTTGGCCATGGATGCCTGGAAAAGATGGACAGTTCTTTTCCATAAAAAGAAGAGCCCAGAGCCCCAGTGTTTCAGGGGCAGATGGGAGTGGCCTTCCACATTCCAAGGTCAGCCAGACCTGTCAGGTGACCCCTGGGAGGCCAAGGCAGCCACACCTATTTCATGTTCCCTTGGTTCCACAGGGCCCTGCAGTGTCACAATGGTTCTCTGGCTTCCATGATGCCCTCAGGTGTCATAATGGCCCCTTGGTTACACAAGTTCTTAAGGATCTTAATGGTCTCCATGGTTCCACAAGGCCCCACAGTGTCACAATGCTCTATTGGTTCCATGAAGCCTGGCTGTGTCCAATGGCCCCTTGGTTCCATTGGGGCCCAGTACTGCAACAATGATTCCCTTGGTTCCACAAGTTCCCATAGTGTCACAATGGCCCCTTCCTTCCATGAGGCCCTGCAGGTCACAAGGGTCTCCATTATTCCATGGGGCCTTGCAATGCCACAATGCTCTCCATGGATCCACGGTGTCCTGCAGGATGACACTGGTCCTTTGGCTCCACAAGGCCCTGAAATGCAGCAATGGCCTCTGGTTCCACAAAGCCCTGCTGCTTCACACTGGGCCCTTGGGACCATGCAGCCCAGCAGAGCCACAAAGATGTCCTTGGTTCCATGAGGCCCCACAGTGTCACAGTGGTCCCTTGGGACCATGTGGCCCAGCAAAGCCACAATGATGTTCTTGGTTCCACGAGGCCCTACAGTGTCACAGTGGTCCCTTGGATCCATGGCACCCTGCAGGGTCACAATGTCCTCTGCATTTCAGAAGACCCCAAAGTGTCCCAATGGTCTCCAGGGTTCCTCAAGACTACACAGTGTCACAATGGCCCCATGGATCCATGGTACTCACAGTGTCACAATGATCCCCTTGGTTCCACAAGTTCCTACAGTGTAACAAAGCCCTTTGGCTCCACAACACCCCACAGTGTCACAATGGTCTCCATAGGAAGGAAACAAGCAAGCGCAGTGGTGCAAGGTCAGATGAGAGGCAGTCACCAGAAGCCAAGGCTTGCTAGACTTGACTGTATGGGCAGATTATTTTGGAGAGTAACCCTTGAATATATGGAATTTTAGAGGTGGAATCCTAATTACAGCCATGGGTGCCTAGACAAGAAAGACAGTTCTTTCCCATAGGAATAAAAGCACCGCACCCCAGTGCTTCACGGTCAGATGGGAAGTGGCCCTTGACATGCCAAATTCAGTGGCACCTGTCAGAAAGCCCCCAGGAGGCCAAACCAGGCAGACCTGTTCCATGTTCCATTGACTTCATGGGTCCTAACACTGTCACAATGGTCTCCTTGATTCCATGAGGTCTGGCAATGTCACAATGGCTTCTTGGTTTCATGAGCCCCAACAGAGTCACAAGGGTCCATTGGCCCCACTCAGCCCCGCTGTGAAACAATGGCTCCTTGTTTCTATTTTAAATCAATCACAATCAAACCACAGTTTGACCACTGATCCTTGCTTCCATAGGGCCCATGATTTGCACAATGGTCTCCTTGATTCCACGATTCCTGGATTCCACAGTCTCACCATCGTTTCCTTGGATCTCCATTGTCACAATGACCCATGGTTCCATGAGGTTCCGTAGTGTCACCGTGGTGGCTGTCAGAGGCTGGATGAGATCCATGTCCCGAGACACCTTGGGATGCTCGGAATGCCTGTGTGGGGCCAGGGCCGGGTCAGGCCTTGGTTTGTGGTGGGACAGAGCCCCGCCCCCAGCCCTGGCCTGGCAGAGCTGCCAATCACACAGCAGGGGGTGATGCGAACCCACCTCTGATTGGCCCAGCTGTCAATCAATCAATCAATCAATCAATCACACAGCAGCAGGTGGTGCTACCCTGGCTCTGATTGGACAAGCAACTGGCAGTCCCACCCCAGGGGCGGGCCCATGAAGGCCCAGGGGGTTAAAAGCCGGAGCACGAGGCCAGCCCAGGGTCTGGATCCTGCCTTCTCCTGGGGTTCCTCTTTTGGTGATGCTGGAACCCCAGCAGTTGGTACCCATGTGCGTGTCTTTCACGGGATCTTCTGTCTTTCTGTTGTTCTCTATTTCTTCTCTTTCTAATCCTACTTACCTGGAACGTTTTTGGGTAACTTCACATGTTAAGTGTTAAAGGATTTTAGGTTAAATGTGTGGGAATCCAGGGAACCGGGAATATTTCTCTGTCTGCTCTGAGGGCTCCTTACCCCCAGAGAAACACTGCATTTAACCTTTGCCCATGGAGAGGACTTCCAGGACTTTGAGACCGATTAGAATTCACCAAAATCTGAAATTGATGAGAGGCTAGTATAGCATGTCACTTGGGTGAGAAATTTAGATTTTGGGATTGTTAGTATGGTGTAGATAGGAAGCAAGATGGAGCAATTGGGGTGTAGTCCCTGTCTTCTTCTTCATCTACTCCATGTTCTGTAGTCGGTGGCACAAAATCATTGGTCAAGCACAGTGCAGAGTTTATGTGGACAGTCAAGGGATGAGTTATTGGTAGATAAGTAGAAATAATGTATGTTTTTAGAGTTAATTGGATAAGACAACTTTAAAGACCTTGAAACTGTACATTTTGGGGCCATTTTGCAGTGCTTTACCAGCGTGCTGAGCCTGGAGTGGACAGCAATGCAAAACTTTAGATAAGCTAACAATAAACAAGAAGCTGAAGACCAAAACTGTCCTGAGCATCTCATTTTACCTGGGACAGAAATGCTATAGGAGGGTTTACCACCCGCGCCCCAGAAAGGCCCAATATAAAACAAACATCAATAACTGATGCCCCAACAGTGTTTGAAATAGGTTGGCTTTTTTCCATAAGGTTGTTTACTGAAGGGTGTTGTCTTAATTGGCCAATCATGTGAAATGTGTTGATTAAATGACCAATGAGGTCCACCTTTAGCAAACCAGGATATAAAAGAAGAGGACTGAAAAAACAGGTGACTTTTAGCCCTTAGCCTTCTGATCTGGGTTGGTGTCATCTCTGATTCAACGGTGACATTTGGGGATCTGTGGGGGTATTGGGGATCATTTCTGCACCTCGTGACCCAACAGGAGCTTCTGTAATAAACTTTGCCTGAAGCTCCCACTGTGCCCATGACAGGAACCCCTGTGAGTGTCTGGGACATCCCGGCTCTTTGGCAGCCTGGGGGCTCCTGGGATGTCACCGTGGAGCCCCTGTGAGTGCCTGTGACAGATGGGTGCCTTTGCAGCCCAAGGTGCCCTGGGATGTCACCATGGAATGGCTGTGACTGCCTCTGACCACAGGGCTCTTTACCATCCCCAGAAAGCCCTGGGAGGTCTCCATGGAGCCCCTGTCTGTGCCTGTGACATTCCAGCTCTGGAACAGCCTGGAGACTCTTGGAAAGTCCCCATGGAGCCCCTCTGAGGGTCTGTGACAAATCTGATCCTTAGCAGGCAACCATCACCAGGAGCCTGTTGCTATGGTCAGTTTCCATGGCAACCATCCCCAGCTCCCTGTTGCTATGGTCAGTTTCCATGGCAACCACCACCAGGACCCTGTTGGTATGGTCAGTCTCCATGGCAACCATCCCCAGCCCCCTGTTGCTGTGCTCAGTGCCTTGGCAGCTCCATGGAGACCCCATGCCAGGGGTGGTTGCCATGGACACCAGCTCAGGCCTGCAGCCAGAGCCCGTTGCCATGGCAACCATTGGCAGCCCCATCCCCAGGCTGATGGGATCCCAGAAGCACAGAATTGGCTGAGCTGGGAGGGACCCATCAGGATCCTCCAGTCCAACTGCTGGCCCTGCACAGGACACCCCAACAATGCCAGCCTGGGCCTGGCAGCGCTGGCCAAACGCTGCTGCAGCTCAGAGAGCCCTGGAGCTGGGACCCTTCCCTGGGGAGCCTGGCCAGGGCCCCAGCAGCCTCTGGGCAAAAACCTTTTCCTGACATCCAACCTGAGCCTGCCCCGACTCAGCTGCAGCCGCTCCCTCCACTCCTGTCCCTGGGCACCAGAGGGAAGAGGTTCCCACAGCCCCAGCCAGGGACCCGCTCCCAAGGCTGCTGCCATGGCCACCAGGGCTGGCACCAGCTGGGATGCTCGCTTTCCACGGGCCGGGCTTCAGCAATGGGATTCCCCAATTTCCTGCTCCTGCTAAAACCGCGCTGCCCTCGCTGCCCTCCCACCTCCCATGGAAAGCACAAAAGGCAAAGATCCCGGGCTGGGATAAGAACAATTTATTGGGAGCAGCAACGAGATAAGGAACAAACAGGAATAAAAACAATATTGTCAACAGAAAGGATAAGAAAAACTATTTACAGGGAAAACTACAACATCAACAACTGTCTGCCTGGCCACGTATTTCCCCCTGCCTGGAATGGACACCCTTCTCCTCAGGGAGAGAGAGTCCCTTTCCTGCCCCTGGCAATGACCTGAGGTGGGAGTGAATGTAATGACAGGGCCATGGCCAGACCCTCACGTTCTTCCATCCCACATCAGGTCATTGGCAGGGGCAGGAAATGGTGCAGGTGTCTTCCTAGCATGGATCACAGGGAACATGTATCACCAGGGCTCTTCCCAATGTGGGTTCTCCCATGGGGGATGAAGCTGGAGTGGTGCATGAAGCTGTTCCTGCAATCGAGGCATTTGCAGGGCTTCCCTTACTAGTGCCTCTGTTGGTGTCTTTTCATATGAGAACTTCTGGTGAAGCTCTTCCCACACTGGGGACACTTGTAGGGCCTCTCCCCAGTGTGGATGTGCTGGTGGGTGACGAGATTGCAGTTGTGCTTGAAGCCCTTCCCACAGTCAGGGCAGAGGAAGGGCCTCTCCTGGGTGTGAATCCGCTGGTGTTGGAGGAGATGGGAGCTTCTATGAAACCTCTTCTGACACTGGGGACACTCGTAGGGCCTCTCCCCAGTGTGGATGCGCTGGTGGGTGATGAGGGCAGAGCTGCAGCTGAAGCCCTTCCCACACTCCCCACACTCGTAGGGCCATTCCCCAGTGTGGATCATCTGGTGGCGGATCAGGTGGTACCTCTGCCTGAAGCTCTTCCCACACTCCAAGCACTTGTGGGGCTGCTCCCCATTGTGAAGCTGCCCATGGGCCACCAGCTCTGATCTCTGGCTGAAGCTCTGTCCACCTTCCTCAGAAGGTGGCTCAGGGTCGGTCTTTCCTCCTCAGAGCCCCCTGGGCTGGGTTTTGAGCCCCTCCTCCGGTGGGATCTCTGGGGCTTTTCCTGTATCTTGGAATTCAGCAGTGTGGAGCCACTCAAAATGGCCTCTTCCACGAGGTTCTGCTGTGGGGATTTTTCCTCCCTGGTCTCCATCTTCAGCTTCTTCCCTGGGGGAGGAAGGACAAGGAGAGGATGGGATTTGCCTCCGTGCCAGAGGGAAGGGGAAGGAGATCCCCCCAGTGCATCCCTGGCAGGACGGGGTTGGCAGCAGGGTTGTCCTGCAGCCGGGGGCTGTGCTGGGCTGGGAGATGGAGCAGGAGAGAGGGGGAAAGGGGCACTGACTTCCTCCTCACCTGCCTGGGTATCCCAGGGCTCCTTCCTGTTTCTCGCAGCCTCCTCCTCCATCCAATCAAGACTTGGGAATGGGAAATTCTGTTCTGGGAACCAAAAAAAGGGTGCACACATTGTCTTTTGTTCTGGTTTGAAGGCAAACCTGGGGGAGAGTCTAAATCAGAATTACAATTTAATAAGAAAATGAAGATCAAGGCAATGTTACAGAAACACTGCCTTAAACTGACAGAGTCAGGATATAACCTGACACCCTGTTGCTGGTCAGGGTGGTGGCTGCAGTCCCATTAAATTGTGGCTGCAGTCCTGTGGGAGTGATGAACGTGATTCTGTCCAAGCAGTGATCCTGTAGAAGGGTCTGGTCTTCCTCTGGAGGTCCAGGGGTGGTTCTGGAGCTCTTGTCCTCTGGGAATCCAGTAGGCAAGCTGCTCCTGGTGCTGCAAGGCTCAGCTAATATCCAGGTAGGAATGCTTGGATCCTCCCCCTGGGCGGAGCATCCCACAATGGGAGGATGGAATTTTATCAGTCCTGCAGTGACACACAATGGCCCATTCACAGCAGATATCTCCCCTGGAGGGCGTTATCAGGGCTGAGTCATGGAAGAGATAAAGAACACTGCCCCACCTGTTTCTAGCGGTTGATGAAGATGGGGATTGAAAACATGCATTGGGTTCCATCTTACACTGCAACCTGAAACAGTGGGGGAATCCCTGCTCAGGGGGTGAACACCACCCCCCTTACCCAAACTGGCTCAGGTGTAAAACCCCCACCCCGGGAAGGCCACACACACAGGGGACAATGTCACACTTGCCCTGCCCCAGGGGAGGTCTCTATCCCTGTCACTCCCTGGCTGTGCCCCCTTTTCTCTTTCTTTCCATCTCTCTCACGACCTCAAATTTACTGTTCAATAAAATCCATGTTGAATTTTTTCTTGTTAGCACCTTAATTGGGGCAGAGGCCTCTCTCTAATAATTTTCTTAACCAGATTGTGACATTATTTTGGCACAGTGAGTTCAGGGCACTGTTCTCTGACCCCAAGTGCTTTTGACAACATCATAGTCCTGTCCTCTGAGGACGTTGTGGTTCTCTCTGGAGAAACTCTTGGAAACTTGGATGCAGCCTTCTCTGAGCAACTTACAGGAGAACTGATGAGGAAAATGGCCGTTGTGGGTGGCCATTGTAAAGAAAATATTTTCTTTTCCTTCCTTGAAAAGTTTGTTAAAATCACTGGAGGAAAGGGAGCAAATGTTGCCAGCGACACTGACAAGGTTCATTCACTCCAAGGTGAGGATCACAAGGCTCCTAGAAGTCCCACAAGAAGCCCAGCTCAAGTAGCTAAATTCCCGAAAAACTACTGAATTCCCAGGCTTGGGGGCTTTGCCAAATGTGAGAATCATTATTCTCTTCATCCCTGTCACCTTCATGACAGGTACACAGAGCTTTTCCTTCCTTTTAATAATTTTTATTGGGCCAAATTTGCTCTTTTCTTTTATCAGAAAATGCCAGCAGCTGAGCTAGAGCTTTGCAGGGGCTGATGAAACTTGGAATTGCCACAGAATTGCTTCTATTGTCAGTTTATTCATGTTTGGGATTTGTTTGTGCTTTCATCACATGTGACTTTGTGGGAAAATCAAATATTCATCAAACTGATTTATGCAGAGCTAAGTTTGATTTCTGCCAAGTTGATTTTGTCCAGTGTCCAGGGGATGCTCAAGGGGTCTCTGTGCCTCTTGCCCTGGGGGATGCTTGGGAGGGCTTTGGGGGTGTTGTCCCTGTCCCTGTCACCCCAGGCCATTCCCCAGGGGTGTCCCTGTCCCTGTCACCCCAGGCCATTCCCCAGGGGTGTCCCTGTCCCTGTCACCCCAGGCTATTCCCCAGGGGTTTGTCCCTTTCCCTCTCACCCCAGGCCATTCCCCAGGGGTCTCCATCATTCTCACCCAGGGAATGCCTGCGGGGTCTCCCTCCCTCTCACCCCTGTGCCAGGGGGTGCTCGGGGCAGTCTCTGTCCCTCTCAGCCCAGGGGATGCTCGGAGCTCTCTGTCCCCTGGCCCTGGGGGATGCTCGGGGGGTCTCCATCCCTCTGGCCTCAGGCAATGCCTGTGCAGGGCTGGGCACCAGGGGCTCTGTGTCCCTCTCACCGCTGAGGCTGCTCGGGGCTGGGGGGGCTCTGCCACCTTCTCACCCCTGGGGAGGCCGGGGGGGGTCTCTGTCCCTCTCAGCCCTGCTGTGACCCCACCCAAACATCATTGGGGTCACAGGGACAGAGACACCCCCAAAGCCCCAGAAGGGCTGAACCTGGGATTTGGTTTGGGGCTGAGGATCTAGGAAGGGGCTGGAATTGGGGCTGGGGTTGGAGTTGGGGCTGAGATTTGGATTAGAGCTGGGATTGGGGTTAAGGCTAGACATGGGATTGGCTTTAGGGCTGGGGTTGGGATTGGGTCGGGGGCTAGATGAGTTTGGGACTGGGATGGGATTAAATACAGAACTGTGAATGTGGAGTGAGATTGAGACCAGGATCAGGGTCAGGTTTAGGACTGAGCTCACCCAGAGCAGGACAGGACGGGATGTCACTGTGAGAAGGTTTGGGGAAAATACTGATTTGGGGAAAAACAAGCTGTGAATGCCTTGGGTTGGGGATTCCTCCCACACAAGTCCATCTCTAGAAGTCACCTGATGTCCATAAAAATCTCCAAAAATCAAGAGTGAATAAAAAAAAGCCACCACGAGTGTCCCATTTCCAGTCTCATCCCTCTGGTGTTCTCGTGGTCTCCTGTGTCCGGGCTGCTGGGGATCCCATGGGTCCTGGGGATCCCCCCTCTCCAGGGTCCTGCTTAGGGATGCAGGCGGATTTTGGAGTCCCAGGGTCCCCCTCTCCAGCCTCCCCTCAATCCAGCCACTTGGGGTTCCCCCTTCTTTCCACCGCCCTGTCCTGGTTTAGGGCAAATTTGGTTGAAAACCCCCAAAAGGAGTTTCCTCTAGAATGCAGATTCAGCAGCCCCACCCTCAGCCACTTCGGGAAAATATTTCCTTGGAGAAAACTGGAAAAAAACTTTATTTACCAGGCAAAGCATTCACCAGCACAAAAATTGAACAATATTAAGCAATAAAACCTCCTGCTGCTTCAAAAAAGATGACAAACTCCACAAGTCCCTCCTTGGGCTGTAGCTCAGTGCACTCAGTCTCTTATCAGTCTCTTATCAGTCTCTTATCAGTCTCTTATCAGTCCCTCCAGCGCTGGAAATGCCTTGGTCCACGCCCAGCCAAGTGGGCCACAGGTGGGAGCTGCCAGTGGTGTTCTGTGTGTCCAGTCCAGAGCAGGTTTTAAACAGCTGCAAAGAAAAAGAAAAACCACAGTCCAGGCAACTTCTCTGCCTCAGAGAGCTAAAAACTAACTAAAAGCAAAGGAGAGCTCTGTCCTGCCCTCTGTCCATCCAGGAGCTGGAATGTGGAGGAGTGAGTGCAGTGTCTGAAAAGAAACTGCAGCTTCTTCCTCCTCCCCTTGGCTCTCAGAACCAGCCTTAAAGGTGCAGAACTCATTTCTGGGCTAAAGGGACCGATGGGGCACGAGCATCATGAAGTCACCCCAGGACACGCCCCTGTCAGGGTCAGGGGGTCCCGTCCCCGCCTCATCTCCGGGCTGCCAGGGGTGCCCCAGCTCCGGTATCGCCCCTTCCCCTCTCCCCGCCCCGGGGGTCCCCTGTTCCACAGCCCCGGCTCTCACGGGGATCCCCAAAACCAATGTCCCGCCCCGTCGGTACCGGGCCATCCCCACGTGGACCCCCCAGGACCCTCCCGAGGGGCGATCGCGGCTCCTCTGCCCCCGAAAAAGCTCCTCTCAGGGAGCCCGGAGATATCCGGGGCTCGAGTCCGGGATCTGCCGGCTCCGAACACTCTCCAAAAAAATCCTCCCGGAGACCCCTGGCTGGAGTTATTTGGGAATTTAGCTACTTGAGCTGGGCTTCTTGTGGGACTTTTAGCAGCCTTGGGTTCCTCAGCTTTGAGTAAATGAACTTTATCAGTCACGCGGATATCATTTGCTCCCTCTCCTCCTGTGATTTTAACAAACTTTTCAAAGAAGGACAACAAAATATTCTCTTTACGCTCCAGACCCACAGCATCCATTTTCCTCATAATTTCTCCCATAAGTTCCACAGGAGGAAGGAAGGACTGTTTACAACTTTCTGAGAGTTCTTCCAGAAAGAGCCACAACCTCCTAAGTGGAGGGAACCATGCTGTTGTCAAAGGCACATGGGGTCAGAGAAGAGTGCCTAAACTCACTGTGCCAAAATAGTCTCGCAATCTGGATAAGAAAATTTTCAGAGAGATGCCTCCACCTCAATTGAGGTGCTAGCAAGACCAAATGCAAGGTGGATTTTATTAAACAGTAAATGTGAGGTAGAGAGAGAGATGGAAAGAAAGAGAAAAGGGGAGAGAGCAAGGGAGTGACAGGGACAGAGACCTCCCCTGGAGTGGGCCAAGTGTGACATTGTCCCCTGTGTCTGTGGCCTTCCCGGGGTGGGGGTTTTACACCTGAGCCAGTTTGGGGAAGGGGGGTGGCGTTCACCCCCTGAGCAGGGATTCCCCCACTGTTTCAGGTTGCAGTGTAAGATGGAACCCAATGCATGTTTTCAATCCCCATCTTCATCAACTGCTAGAAACAGGTGGGGCAGTGTTCTTTATCTCTTCCATGACTCAGCCCTGATAACGCCCTCCAGGGGAGATATCTGCTGTGAATGGGCCATTGTGTGTCACTGCAGGACTGATAAAATTCCATCCTCCCATTGTGGGATGCTCCACCCAGGGGGAGGATCCAAGCATTCCTACCTGGATATTAGCTGAGCCTTGCAGCACCAGGAGCAGCTTGCCTACTGGATTCCCAGAGGACAAGAGCTCCAGAACCACCACTGGACCTTCAGAGGAAGACCAGACCCTTCTACAGGATCACTGCTTGGACAGAATCACGTTCATCACTCCAACAGGACTGCAGTCACCATTTAATGGGACTGCAGCCACCACTTAATGGGACTGCAGCCACCACCCTGACCAGCAACAGGGTGTCAGGTTCTATCCTGACTCTGTCAGTTTAAGGCAGTGTTTCTGTAGCATTGCCTTCATCTTCATTTTCTTATTAAATTGTAATTCTGATTTAGACTCTCCCCCAGGTTTGCCTTCAATCCAGTTCAAAAGACAATGTGCGAAACCTTTGTTTGGTCCCCAAAACGGGATTTCCCATTCCCAAATCGCGATTGGATGGATGAGGAGGCTGCGAGAAACAGGAAGGAGCCCTGGGATACCCAGGCAGGTGAGGAGGAAGTCAGTGCCCCTTTCCCCCTCTCTCCTGCTCCATCTCCCAGCCCAGCACAGCCCCCGGCTGCAGGACAACCCTGCTGCCAACCCCGTCCTGCCAGGGATGCACTGGGGGGATCTCCTTCCCCTTCCCTCTGGCACGGAGGCAAATCCCATCCTCTCCTTGTCCTTCCTCCCCCAGGGAAGAAGCTGAAGATGGAGACCAGGGAGGAAAAATCCCCACAGCAGAACCTCGTGGAAGAGGCCATTTTGAGTGGCTCCACACTGCTGAATTCCAAGATACAGGAAAAGCCCCAGAGATCCCACCGGAGGAGGGGCTCAAAACCCAGCCCAGGGGGCTCTGAGGAGGAAAGACCGACCCTGAGCCACCTTCTGAGGAAGGTGGACAGAGCTTCAGCCAGAGATCAGAGCTGGTGGCCCATGGGCAGCTTCACAATGGGGAGCAGCCCCACAAGTGCTTGGAGTGTGGGAAGAGCTTCAGGCAGAGGTACCACCTGATCCGCCACCAGATGATCCACACTGGGGAATGGCCCTACGAGTGTGGGGAGTGTGGGAAGGGCTTCAGCTGCAGCTCTGCCCTCATCACCCACCAGCGCATCCACACTGGGGAGAGGCCCTACGAGTGTCCCCAGTGTCAGAAGAGGTTTCATAGAAGCTCCCATCTCCTCCAACACCAGCGGATTCACACCCAGGAGAGGCCCTTCCTCTGCCCTGACTGTGGGAAGGGCTTCAAGCACAACTGCAATCTCGTCACCCACCAGCACATCCACACTGGGGAGAGGCCCTACAAGTGTCCCCAGTGTGGGAAGAGCTTCACCAGAAGTTCTCATATGAAAAGACACCAACAGAGGCACTAGTAAGGGAAGCCCTGCAAATGCCTCGATTGCAGGAACAGCTTCATGCACCACTCCAGCTTCATCCCCCATGGGAGAACCCACATTGGGAAGAGCCCTGGTGATACATGTTCCCTGTGATCCATGCTAGGAAGACACCTGCACCATTTCCTGCCCCTGCCAATGACCTGATGTGGGATGGAAGAACGTGAGGGTCTGGCCATGGCCCTGTCATTACATTCACTCCCACCTCAGGTCATTGCCAGGGGCAGGAAAGGGACTCTCTCTCCCTGAGGAGAAGGGTGTCCATTCCAGGCAGGGGGAAATACGTGGCCAGGCAGACAGTTGTTGATGTTGTAGTTTTCCCTGTAAATAGTTTTTCTTATCCTTTCTGTTGACAATATTGTTTTTATTCCTGTTTGTTCCTTATCTCGTTGCTGCTCCCAATAAATTGTTCTTATCCCAGCCCGGGATCTTTGCCTTTTGTGCTTTCCATGGGAGGTGGGAGGGCAGCGAGGGCAGCGCGGTTTTAGCAGGAGCAGGAAATTGGGGAATCCCACTGCTGAAGCCCGGCCCGTGGAAAGCGAGCATCCCAGCTGGTGCCAGCCCTGGTGGCCATGGCAGCAGCCTTGGGAGCGGGTCCCTGGCTGGGGCTGTGGGAACCTCTTCCCTCTGGTGCCCAGGGACAGGAGTGGAGGGAGCGGCTGCAGCTGAGTCGGGGCAGGCTCAGGTTGGATGTCAGGAAAAGGTTTTTGCCCAGAGGCTGCTGGGGCCCTGGCCAGGCTCCCCAGGGAAGGGTCCCAGCTCCAGGGCTCTCTGAGCTGCAGCAGCGTTTGGCCAGCGCTGCCAGGCCCAGGCTGGCATTGTTGGGGTGTCCTGTGCAGGGCCAGCAGTTGGACTGGAGGATCCTGATGGGTCCCTCCCAGCTCAGCCAATTCTGTGCTTCTGGGATCCCATCAGCCTGGGGATGGGGCTGCCAATGGTTGCCATGGCAACGGGCTCTGGCTGCAGGCCTGAGCTGGTGTCCATGGCAACCACCCCTGGCATAGGGGCTCCATGGAGCTGCCAAGGCACTGAGCACAGCAACAGGGGCTGGTGATGGTTGCCACGGAAACTGACCATAGCAATGGGGGCTCCTGGTGATGGTTGCCATGGAAACTGACCATAGCAACAGGGAGCTGGGGATGGTTGCCATGGAAACTGACCATAGCAACAGGCTCCTGGTGATGGTTGCCTGCTAAGGATCAGTTTTATAACAGGCCCTCAGAGGGGCTCCATGGGGACCTTCCAAGAGTCTCCAGGCTGTTCCAGAGCTGAAATATCACATGCAGAGACAGGGGCTCCATGGAGACCTCCCAGGGCTTTCTGGGGATGGTAAAGAGCCCTGTGGTCAGAGGCAGTCACAGCCATTCCATGGTGACATCCCAGGGCACCCATCTGTCACAGGCACTCACGGGGGCTCCACGGTGACATCCCAGGAGCCCCCAGGCTGCCAAAGAGCCGGGATGTCCCAGACACTCACAGGGGTTCCTGTCATGGGCACAGTGGGAGCTTCAGGCATAGTTAGAGAAGCTCCTGTTGGGTCACGAGGCGCAGAAAGGATCCCCAAATGGTACCGCTGAATCAGAGATGACACTGACTCAGATCAGAAGGCTAAGGGCTAAAGCCCACCATTTTATTCAGTCCTTTTATATCCTGGTTTGCTAAAGGTGGACCTCATTGTTTTGCTACAGGTGGACCTTAATCAACACATTTCACATGATTGGCCAATTAAGACAACACCCTTCAGCAAACAACTTTATGGAAAAAAGCCAATGTATAACAGCCATTGTCAGAGCAACAGTTATTTATGTTTGTTTCATGTTTGTTGCCTTCTTGTGAAGGCCACGGCGACTTGGTATCGGGGTCTAGCACTGCGATCTCTTCCGTGGGATCCCTTGTGGCTAATAACGGACGCAGACACCAATGTGGTGGACGGTTAAAGGCGTTTATTGAGGGGTCTTAAGGGTATTTATGGACTAAGGGGTCTCTCTACGTCAGACAGGGGTTTGGCTATACTTTCTAAGGTTAGTATGGAGTGGAAAGTTACTGGCATGCATAGGTTAGGGGGGCTACACATCTGGCTACATTCTAAGGGTGATCTTTATCTATGGGGAGGGGGGTAGAAGGATTCCTCTAATTTTCCGTTACAGCCCGAAATCTTCCGAACGCCTGTCCCTGGCCTACTACACTTCCCCCCCCTCTTTCACAAATGAACGAGGTAGTCTTATACATAGGCACTAAAATGAGGTAGGAAGTTGAGATCTGACTAGGGAAAAGGGTCTTGGGAAACCTGAGTAAGTTTCTGCCAGGCAAGTCTCCCGTGACTGGCAACGTTCCCTGTTGAATTCACAGGAATTGTGGCTGTCTTACGAACAGGATGCTAGCCCGTTCTAGGCGGGCCTGAACGAATGAGACTAGCTTGTTCAGCAGGCATGGCCTGAAGGTAATAGCTAAAAGCAGCATTGCTAATGGACTTATTAGGGTAGAAATTAGGGTGGTTAGCTATGGTGATTGGTTGAACTAGGATTCGAACTAGTTCTGTTGGGCTTCTCTGTCTTTGTGTCTCTGAGCCAGTCTGCTTCGGAGTTCTGCCATGGAGTCTCTAACGACTCCTGTGTGGTCAGCATAGAAACAGCATTCTTCTTTCAAGGCAGCACACAGGCCCCCTTGCTGCATGAACAGGAGATCCAGTCTTTGCCTGTTCTGCAGGACTACTTCTGAGAGCGAAGAGACTGACTTTTCTAGAAAGGAAATGGATTTCTCGATTTTCTGCAGGTCTTCATCGATGGTCATCTGCAGCTGGGACAGTTTTTGGTATTGAGTTGTTAGGGCTGAGACACCTGTTGCCGTTCCAGCCGCCCCTAGGCCGAGCAGCATTGCGATAGTTATACCTGTTAATATTTCTCTCTTGTGGAGCCGGTTGTTATTTTTGAGAAGGTGGTACACTTCTTCGTCTGAGTGGTACAGGATCCTAGGGATGATCAGAACTTGAACACAAAAGTTGTTAGAGTTATCGAATTTGGCAAGAGACACACAGGGACTCACTCCAGATCTCTGGCAAACCCACATCCCAGATGTGGATGGGACTACCCACTTATTATTTTTCTTGTCGGGCTCAACTACTTCGGTGCAGACGTCGTCTTTCCGCTTAGCTAGGGTTGCATTGCTGAAGCATCTGCCTTGACCTGTGACTTGACTCAGGGTAATTCTTTTGCGGGGTGTGTCCCATCTGCACTGGCGAGGGGCATCGGCTGTGGAATAGCTGAAGGGGGTATCTAAAGCGACTCTTTCGTAAAAGGGGGGTTTAACATCGTAGCAAAGCCAGCAGGAATCGGTTAGGTTAGGGTTAGATTCATTCAGGGATAGAAAGGTAGCTTCTAACATGCGAAGGATTGGGTCTGAGCCTGACTTGGCTGAGCGGTCTATTTGGAAGGCTTCTTCATCGCCAGTCGGGCCATCGGTGACTCTTGTGGGTAGGGCTTTGGGGTAGGTCATGTTTCTCTCTTTCTGTGTGCTTTTGCCTGTGGGAGCATAGGGTATGAAGATCCCCTGCCCCACTATGGGTTGGCATAGATGGGCCGTCTCGCATCTATAGCGGGAGGGGGCTGAATCCTGCACGTCCCCTCCCTCTCAAAAAGCATACGGCTTATTTGCACTATATGAAAAGGGAGTAAATCATCATTGCTAAAAGGACCATCTACGACAGTGGAAACCACCCCTGAGTTAATTTCTTTTTCTGAGATAGCTTTTACTATTGTCTGAACGTCTTTGGAATTAACGGGAGTATACGTTCTTTGCTGGTTCTCCTGGGGTCTTGTGATTCTCACTGGGAAGGCATGCACTGATGCTGCGGATGCTCATTCTGCGCATTCGATTTTGATTTTATTCTAGTCGGTGAGTTCGTATTGGGGCTGGTCTCTGGTTGTGTTAAAAGTTTTAATTGGTTTCGTCCGAAACTGCATTGATTCTGTTTTCTCTGCTTCCGAGTCGCTGCTGGACTCGGTGGGCTCTGCAGAGCAATCTGGGGAGCTGTGGCTCCCTTCAGAGTCGGAAGTCGACTGCCAATATACTTCCGGTCTCTGCTGCCGTTTTGTCCGGCTACGGCCCCGCTCCTCCCCTCGGGGGCGGTGCTGATGCCGCTGCCGGTGCCGCCCCCTGGGCTCACCCTGCCTCCCGCAGGGAGGGATCTCTCCCATATATGGTGGCATCAGTGGGCGCGGCTCCCGAGTGAGTGCCTGCCCTCTGTCGCACCCCCACGCATGCGCGTCTGCTGGGACCCACGGCTCTCGGCCGGGCATGGGCTCAGCGCTGGTTTCCCGCGCATGCGTGTTCGCGGCTGGTCGCGGTTCTGGGTTCTTCCCGCCGCGGGCCGGCGGGCTCCACCCCTCTTCCCGACTACCCGCGCCATATTCAAACGGGTAGGGCGGCAGATCCCCTCCGCCGCTCGCCCGCGCGCCAGCCCTCTCGATATTTCGGGCTTCTGCCGCCAGTCCCTCCCAAAAGGACCGTGCGAGTCCCTCCGCTTCTTGCGCTAAGTCAGCTATTGGCGGGGAGGGGTTGGGCGAGGGGTCCGCGGCACCCCGGGGGGCTCTGGAGGTGGTCTGGGCTCCGGCGGGTCCCCCGAAGGGGTCAGGGGGTCCCCCAGGGGCTCTGGGGGCTCCGGGGGCTTTGGGCTCGAGGAGGGATGGGATGTGCCCGGCCTCCGCGTTTCCCCGTTTTCAATCGGGTCGCCACCGGGGGGGGTTCGCGTTATCGCCCCCTCCCCCAGCTGTGGCGTGATTAACAGACAGGAGCGCACGGCATTCTACGTCTCTTGTTCTTCTAATGCTTTGAGTAGGGCAGCTTCTGCCTTCCCCCACGCTTTCAGGCTTTTGCTGCTGCCTGTGGCTTTTGTGTCTTCTGCTAGCGCGACAGTACATTTCTGCCACACTTCAGAGTGCAATATATCTATGGGTCTAGTAATGACCCCAAGCTTTAGGAGTCTCGATAAAGCGAGATTAAAATTCCTGAGCTCACATTTGATTCCCCATTGCATATGTATCAAACTTACGACTTTCGCTATCGCTTCTATACGAATCGCGGGTCCTGGGGCGTCCTCTTTCTTCGCTATGGCCATTCCGGCGTTGAGTGCTGTCCCCTGGCCAGGAGTACCCCCGTCGCCCGGACTCGTCACTCCCAGGTTTCAGCACCACTATGTTGCCTTCTTGTGAAGGCCACGGCGACTTGGTATCGGGGTCTAGCACTGCGATCTCTTCCATGGGATCCCTTGTGGCTAATAACGGACGCAGACACTAATGTGGTGGACGGTTAAAGGCGTTTATTGAGGGGTCTTAAGGGTATTTATGGACTAAGGGGTCTCTCTACGTCAGACAGGGGTTTGGCTATACTTTCTAAGGTTAGTATGGAGTGGAAAGTTCCTGGCATGCATAGGTTAGGGGGGGCTACACGTCTGGCTACATTCTAAGGGTGATCTTTATCTATGGGGAGGGGAGTAGAAAGATTCCTGTAATTTTCTGTTACAGCCCGAAATCTTCTGAACGCCTGTCCCTAGCCTACTACACATGTTGGGCCTTTCTGGGGACTCCCTGGATGGGGAAAAAACTCGAGTAGCAGTTCTATGCCAGGTGAAAGGGGATGCATGGGACTTTTTCAGTCTTCAACTTCTTACTTATTGTTATCTTTTCTAAAGTTTTGCATGCTGTGCACACCAGGCTCAGTGTGCTGGAAAAACACCGCAAAATGGCCCCAAAATGTACAGTTTCAAGGTCTTTTAAAGTTGTCTTAACCAATTAACTTTTAAAACCTACATTATTTCTACTTATCTACCAATAACTTGTCCCTTGACTGTCACCATAACCTCTGCACTGCGCTTTCCTTGACCAAACACCCTGTGCCACCAACACTGCAGAAAATGGAGTAGATGAAGAAGAAGACAAGGACTACACCCAAATCCCTCCTTCTTGCTTCTTATCTACACCATACTAAAAATCCCAAAAACTAAATTTCTCACCCAAGTGACATACAATACTAGCCTCTCATCAATTTCAGATTTTGGTGAATTCTAATCTATCTCAAAGTCCTGGAAGTCCTCTCCATGGGCAAAGGTTAAATGCAGTGTTTCTCTGGGGGTAAGGAGCCCTCAGAGCAGACAGAGAAATATTCCCGGTTCCCTGGATTCCCACACATTTAACCTAAAATCCTTTAACACTTAACATGTGAAGTTACCCAAAAACGTTCCAGGTAAGTAGGATTAGAAAGAGAAGAAATAGAGAACAACAGAAAGACAGAAGATCCCGTGAAAGACACGCACATGGGTACCAACTGCTGGGGTTCCAGCATCACCAACAGAGGAACCCCAGGAGAAGGCAGGATCCAGACCCTGGGCTGGCCTCGTGCTCCGGCTTTTAACCCCCTGGGCTTTCATGGCCCCACCCCTGGGGTGGGACTGCCAGTTGCTTGTCCAATCAGAGTCAGGGTAGCACCAGCTGCTGGTGTGTGATTGATTGATTGATTGATTGATTGACAGCTGGGCCAATCAGAGCTGGGTTAACATCACCCCCTGCTGTGTGATTGGCAGCTCTGCCAGGCCAGGGCTGGGGGCGGGGCTCTGTCCCACCACAAACCAAGGCCTGACCCGGCCCTGGCCCCACTCGGGCATTCCAAGCATCCCAAGGTGTCTCGGGACATGGATCTCATCCAGCCTCTGACAGCCACCACAGTGACACTACGGAACCTCATGGAGCCATGGGTCAGTTGTGACAATGGAGATCCAAGGAAACGATGGTGAGACTGTGGAATCCAGGAATCGTGGAATCAAGGAGACCATTGTGCAAATCATGGGCCCTATGGAAGCAAGGATCAATGATCAAACTGTGGTTTGATTGTGATTGATTTAAAATAGAAACAAGGAGCCATTGTTTCACAGCGGGGCTGAGTGGGGCCAATGGACCCTTGTGACTCTGTTGGGGCTCATGAAACCAAGAAGCCATTGTGACATTGCCAGACCTCATGGAATCAAGGAGACCATTGTGACAGTGTGGGGACCCATGAAGTCAATGGAACATGGAACAGGCCTGCCTGGTTTGGCCTCCTGGGGGCTTTCTGACAGGTGCCACTGAATTTGGCATGTCAAGGGCCACTTCCCATCTGACTGTGAAGCACTGGGGTGCGGTGCTTTTATTCCTATGGGAAAGAACTGTCTTTCCTGTCTAGGCACCCATGGCCAAAATTGGGATTTTGCATCTAAAATTCCCTATATCCAAGGGTTACTCCCAGACAAAATCTGCCCTTACAGTCAAGTCTGGCCAGCCTTGGCCTCTGGTGACTGCCTCTCATCTGCCCCTGCACCACTGGGGCTCACTTGTTTCCTTCCTATGGAGACCACTGTGACACTATGGGAACTTGTGGAACCAAGGGAATCATTGTTGCACTACTGGGCCCCAATGGAACCAAAGGGCCATTGGACACAGCCAGGCTTCATGGAACCCAAAGGCCATTATGACACTGTGGGGCCTTGTGGAACCATGGAGACCATTAAGATCCTTAAGGACTTGTGTAAGCAAGGGGCCATTGTGACACCTGAGGGCATCATGGAAGCCAGAGAACCATTGTGGCACTGCAAGGCCTCATGGAAGCAAGGAGCCATTGTGACACTGCAGGTCCCTGTGGAACCAAGGGAACATGAAACAGGTGTGGCTGCCTTGGCCTCCCAGGGGTGACCTGACAGGTCTGGCTGACCTTGGAATGTGGAAGGCCATTCCCATCTGCCCCTGAAACACTGGGGCTCTGGGCTCTTCTTTTTATGGAAAATAATTGTTCATTTTTTCCAGGCATCCATGGCCAAAATTTGGATTCCATCTCCAAATTTTTGTCTATCCAAGGATTGCTCCCAGACAAAAGCTGGCAGGACAGACAGGTCTGGCTGGTCTTTAACTCCTGAGTGTCCGAACTCACCTGTTTTCTAAACACTAGAAAGGGCTCTGTGCTTTTCTTTGTATGGAAATAATCATCCTTCTCCTGGCGCAAATGTTTTAAATTAGGACTCCACATTCATAATTTCAAATATCCAAGGGTTGCTCCAAGCAAACCTGCCAGGACAGACAGGTCAGGCTTGCCCTGGCCTCTGGTGGTTGCTGTCCATCAGCTCCTGAAACACAGGGGCTCCGTGGTTTCCTTCCTATGGAGACCAATGTGACATTTTGGAGCCTTGTGAAATGCAGCGACCATTGTGACACTGCAGAGCACCATGGATCCAAGGGATCATTGTGACACTGTGGGGCCTCATGGAACCAAGGACATCATTGTGGCTCTGTTGGGCCACATGGTCCCAAGGGACCAGAGCAAAGCAGCAGTGTAGGAGTTAGCCTGGCTGTAACTCAGAGTCAGCCAGATTTTACCCCAAAACATTTGGACATGAGTTTCAAGCCCTGGGAATCATTTGTTTAACTTAGGGTGAGTTTGAGAGTTCCCCCATAAGCCTTTAGTGTTGTTATGCTAACTTGTCCAAGTTCTACTCCCCATTGGTTACTTGTTTCCCCTCTATGGTTATTGTTCTAGAGTGTTCTACCCCCCAGTGTACACGCTGTTTCTTCCCCTTTGTCTCGGGTCTTTGGATCCTGCCCCTCATACAGTTCTCGACTTCTCCATGTTTATTGTTTCTCACCCTGTGTTATTAAAGTTCCTTTTAAACACCTCCATTGATCCTGCTCCATTTCATTTTCGCCACCCTTGTCCTGAAGTCAGGGAACCAGAGAGGTTTGTCACAGCCACCCTCATTGTGACCTTGGGCTCCCGAACAGGGACCATGACACTCAGGGCTCCCTGTGTCAGTCACGTCAGCTGGGGTTAGCTGATGGATAGGCATGCGCTCCCTGGGATTTTGGATTGTGCAGGGCCCAGTGGATTCATTGTTGCTTCAAGGGACCTTGCCCAGGATCGGCAGGGACAACGATGGTTTCAGCTGCATAGGATTGCAGGTGGGTTTGGGGAAAAGCAAGACATTTATTGCCCATTTTTCCACTGTGTTTTTACAATATGCACCCACATCCCATAATTGATTTGGGGTGTTCTAGTGGCTCTTCCCCATAAGGCAGAGAAAGAGAAAAATGGGCAGCCAGATGTCCAAAGTAGAAAGGAACGTATATGGATGCTTTAATTCTCACTGATCATGACAAAATATTTTCAAAGAAAAAATTAAATTCAATCATGAGGTGGATCATTAAAAATTTTCCAGGTGCCTCTTCTAACGAAATCCATACCACTGAATTTCGGGATTCAGTGGGAGTTAAATGTACAACCTTTCAATCAAAAGGGACCCCATTGCACTCTGCATGCTCCCCATCTTCCACACCATCCTTGAGACCCATCACCAGCAAGCAGTGTGTCGAAAACTCAATCCAAAGCTCACTCCTAACTCAGGACCTCCCCTCAAGCCTGCCTTTCTCAGACCTTCCACGATGGTCCAAGCTGGCAATGGCCACGCTGTCTTGGAGCATCATGCCCTGGAGACTCAAGACAGAAGGAGCTCAGATATGGCTCAGGAGCCCGACCATCCTCCCTCCATCTTGGCTCCTCCACTCCCTGCTACCACAGCCTTCTCTTCCGCCCTGAACGAACCTCCAGATTCCACCCCCACAACTGCAGGTCACGCCCCCACTGTCAATCATCCTCTCCACCCTGGGCCATGCCTTCAGTTAAGGAAGGAGACTGGCAAATAGCCTCGAAACTCCTCATTGCCCTGGGATGTTATGAAAGAAAGGGGCAGAATCCCAGGTATCAGCCATTACTTTACGGGGAAATCAAGGATCTGTGTAGGGAAGCTAAAGACCATAGGAAGGACTTACCTTGTTTTAATGGCCTAATGAGGGCCATGTTTACAGCACATGTCTTAACTCCCTATAATTCAAAATATATTATGACCATGTTGTTGTCACCTACAGAATACACCATGAGGGAAGGGGGATGGAAGTGTTTACTAAATCAATTAATAGCAGACTATGCTAATAATGAGGCAAGGGCGGAATTGACAATCAACCATCCAGCTGGAGAAGGACAACACAGCCTACCAGATGATCAAGCAGCAGGTATCCCCAGAGAAGTATTGGATGATATCAAAGAGATGGCTCTGAAAGCTTTAATCCACGTATCGGATGGTAGCACCCCCAATTTGGACTCCCTTGGGTGGCTGCAGCTAAAGCTTTAGGACAGTCAGACCATCCTGGGTGCCTGTTGAGTAAGCAAACCAATGCTGCCTCCCTCACATTGAGTGGCTGCTCTCAGACACAGAGACCATCAGACACGCCACCGTGCAGAACAGCGATAGAGTTTTGACTCTGGGCACATGGGCATGACTGTGTAGACTCTGAGGGCATGTGCTGCATGAACCTCTCCAGCCACAGCGAGTCAATCCACAAGAGCATTCAGGTACTGAAGGAAGGGTTCAAGAAGCTTCAAGTGGAAAACAAAGACTGGTTCAATAAACTCTTCCAATCCAAGGGACTAAAGGGTTGGATGATGTCTAACTAAAACAGGACTATCAATTCTCTTAGTGGTTGTTGTTGTATTGTTAATTCTACTGTGTTTGTTTGGATGCTTCTAGAAAGTCTTACAAAATTCTTTCAGTTCCATCTTTGTTGTAAAACAGAAAGGGGGAAGATAGCCAACACAGGCTCCTCATGGACTCCTTGGAGGAGAGAATTGGAGGCCAGGATGGCACAAAAATGTCTCAGAGACTCAGTGTGGGAAGGAAAATCCTTAAAAGTATCTAAAAGTATTCTAAAATCCATAAAGTACCTTAAAAACCTTGAGTATCTCAAGGCATTAATGAGCCCCACTAAGTGTCAGTACAAAGCTCTCCAGGGGACTCGTTAAAGCAGATAATTGGGGCCATGGTTGCACAAACCTCTCACAGAGTCTGGATCAAAAGGGAAACACCAAGTACCTTCAAATATCTGAAGTACCCTGAAGCATTAATGAGCCCCACTGAGTGTTGTTACTGACAAAGCCTCTCCAGGGACTAATTACAGCAGATAATTGGAGGCCAGGATTGCACAAACCTCTCAGAGACTCCAAGGCAAAAGCCAAACCCCAAGTGCTTTGAAAAACCTGCAGTCCCTGCAGGGAGCATGAAGGAGCCCCCAGGGCCATTGCTGAGCAAGGCTCCCCAGGGACTCCTTGCAGCAGATCCTTGAGGCCACTGGGATGTGGGCTAGGGGGGGATGCTGAGGGCAGCACAAGGGGCTGACAGTGCCCAGCCTGGCTGGGGCTGGGCCAGGAGGCCCCAGGGCCTCAGGACAAGGTGTCTCCTCCCAGCCCTTGCTGGCACAGACCCTGCTGTGCCCCAGGCCACCAAGACTTGGCTTCTCTTTGTCCCCACCTGTCATCACTGCCTGCAGTTCTCTGCTCTGCCTGGGGCCTGGGGACACTTGCTCAGTCGTGTCCCTCTCTGGGACCCATTAAAAGTGCAAGAAAGTTTGGAGTTGGATTCTGCCTTGGAGTTCTGGAGAGGTTTCTTCAGCTCCCTCTCAGGGACTGATGTCCAGGGCCTGAGCACAAAGCCCCAGAGGCTGATTAAAGTCCTTGTGCTGTGTCTGTGCTGCTGAGCTGGGCTGGGCTCCTGGCCCAGAGGCAGCTCCTGGTCACCAAGAAGAGCTTCAAAAGCACATTTCTCTTGAGGAGCAGCTCTTGTGCCAGCCCAGCAGGGCTGGGGCACTGCCTGCAGCCAGCCCGGGCACAGCACAGAGGCACAGAGAGCTTCAATCAGTCAGGGCTGGGAAGGGGCTGAGAAGTGCCTGGGGCACAATCACTGCCAGCCCTTGGCACAGGAACCTCTGGCTGCAGGACAGTGCAGCTGCAGCTCCTGGAGCCATCTCCTGCAGCTGGAACATGCCAATGCCTGCAGAGCCTGTGAGTACATTCTCTGCTTGTCTCTTGTGCAGAGCAGCCAGGGGTGCCCAGGGCTGTCCTGCAGAGCAGGGTCCTGCAGCCCAGGGCGCTGTGCTGGGGCAGGGACTCTGCTGCCTGCCAGGGACAGCTCTCAGCCAGCCCTGGCAGCTGCTCCCAGCGCTGGTGGACAAGATCTGGGTGGGGGGAGACAGCTGGTGAGGCTTGGGAGTGTTCTCCTTGTGTGGGGAGGATGCTGCATTGTTCAGGGCTGCTCCCAGCATGGCCTTTAAGTGCAGAACATTTCCAAGTAAGTTATAAATAGACCACAGCGATGCAGGGACTGGATGAAAGAGGAAATCATGCTTTTTAAATCTATTTTTCTTGGTTGTCTTGATAGGAAATTGCACATAGATATTTATCTCTCAGTTCAGGTTAAAAAAAAAAAAAAAACAATCCTCTCAGATGTTTATAAACCCGGCAGTTACAGAAATCAGCACAGAGCCCTTTAGAGGCAGCATCAGTGCTGCTTTTCCAGCCTCCTCAGGGTAGCTCTTGTTAGCGTTCAAAAACACATAATCACATAAGCGATTATATGTGGTGCTTTTTATTCAAGAGCTCTGGGAATCAAGGTAGTTTCCACCCAAATCTGATTCCGACCATACATTCGAGGTGAACGTGTTTTATACTCTATCATTACTTAAATTTCATGTTAATTATTAAACTTATATTCATCTATTGTATACACAGATTTCAGCTAAATATAGCTCCCTTTAAATTTCCAACATAGTTTCTCACAATTCTTCCTTTGGTAATATAATAATTATATTTAATTTCTAAACAATCATCACATCTAACAATTATATCTTTTATCATACTGCTTATGCAGGTGCAGTGATCTGAGAAAACACAAAGCCTAATATTTTCAAATAATATTTTTTACATTTTCCAGGGCTCCACTATCACTCTGACGTTGCCCTCAGAGCCTGCAGAGCCGGAGCTGCCCCGGGGCAGTGCCTGAGCTGGGAGGGCTCTGCAGGGCAGAGCTGAGCCCCCAGGGCTGGGCTGGGCTCTGGCAGCACTGGCAGGGCCCAGCCCTGGGCACAGGGAAGCAGCTGCTGGCAGGGACAGCTCCAGGCAGCAGAGCCCTGGGCAGGCAGTGGGGGGGAAGTGCCCCCAGCCTGTGCTGGGATATTTCAAGTCCTCTCCAAACCCAACTATTCCATGATTACTTTTCTTACAGATCCCCATGCCAATACACTGGAAATGTCCAACAGCAGCTGCATCAGGCACTTCTTCCTGCTGGCATTGGCAGACACGCGGCAGCTGCAGCTCCTGCACTTCTGCCTCTTGCTGGGCATCTCCCTGGCTGCCCTCCTGGGCAACGGCCTCATCATCAGCGCCGTAGCCTGCGGCCACCACCTGCACACGCCCATGTTCTTCTTCCTGCTCAACCTGGCCCTCGCTGACCTGGGCTCCATCTGCACCACTGTCCCCAAAGCCATGCACAATTCCCTCTGGGACACCAGCAACATCTCCTACGCAGGATGTGCTACACAGCTATTTCTTCTAATCTTCTTCCTTGGATCAGAGTTTTGCCTCCTGACCGTGATGTGCTACGACCGCTACGTGTCCATCTGCAAACCCCTGCACTACGGGACCCTCCTGGGCAGCAGAGCTTGTGCCCACATGGCAGCAGCTGCCTGGGCCAGTGCCTTTCTCAATGCTCTCATGCACACGGCCAATACATTTTCCCTGCCCCTGTGCCATGGCAATGCCCTGGGCCAGTTCTTCTGTGAAATCCCACAGATCCTCAAGCTCTCCTGCTCCAAATCCTACCTCAGGGAATTGGGACTTCTTGCTGTTAGTGTGTCTTTGGTATTTGGTTGCTTTGTGTTCATTGTTTTCTCCTATGTGCAGATCTTCAGGGCTGTGCTGAGGATCCCCTCTGAGCAGGGACGGCACAAAGCCTTTTCCACCTGCCTCCCTCACCTGGCCGTGCTCTCCCTGTTTGTCAGCACTGTCATGTTTGCCTACCTGAAGCCCCCCTTCATCACCTCTCCATCCCTGGATCTGTCAGTGTCAGTTCTGTACTCAGTGGTGTCCCCAGCCCTGAACCCCCTCATCTACAGCCTGAGGAACCAGGAGCTCAAGGCTGCAGTGAGGAGCCTGATCACTGGAAAATTTCAGAAGCATTAAACTGCTGGTCAGTGTTTGCAAATCACTTGTAATAAAAGTCATATTTGATACTTCTTCTTGGTTTCATTTTAGAGTTTCTTTACCTTTGTTTTAATTTTTTCTTTTTGTCCACAAAGAAATGTCATTGTTCATGCCATTTCTCATTTTGTTTCACTCCACCTTCCCTGTGGCCACAGACTGTGTCAATGAGGGGCTGTGCTCTCGGTGGCTTTAAACAAACTAAAGGATCTCCGAGCAAAGTTTTCTGCAGAGATGCCCTTTTGTTGCCTTCTCTGGAGCTGCAGCAGCAATGTCTGTGTGCAGAGCTGGGGCAGATCAGTGCTGGCCCAGCAGCTGTGCCCAGCAGCAGCAGCAGCAGCAGCACTTGGTGTTGCCAGTGCTGCTGCCGTGGCCCTGCCCCGCTGCCCTGGTGGCCCTGGTGTTGCTGCAGGGCCTGAGTGCTCTCGGGGCCGGGCACAGCCCTGGGGGTGGCAGTGCCGGGGCTGCAGCAGGGACAGGCCATGGGCACTGCTGGGGCAGCGCTGGCGCCTCAGGCCAGGGCCTGGGCACACTGCTGCCTCATGTCCAGCCTGCTGTCCATCAGTCCCTGCAGGTCTTTTCTGCATGGCTGCTGTCCAGCTACTCTGTCCCCAGCCTTTAGTACGGCAGGGGTTGTTGTGGCCAAAGTGTAGGACCCGGCACTTGGACTTGTTAAACCTCACCTTGTTGGATTTGGGCCCTGGATCCAGCCTGTGCAGAGCCCTCCTACCCTCCAGCAGATCAACACTCCCAGACAACTTGGTGTGACCACAGTTCCATGAGGCCCCAGAGTCTCCCAATGGTCTCCATGATTTCATGAGGCCTCCCAGTGTCACAATGTCCCTTTGGTTCCATGGGAGCACTTGGTGTCATAAAGTCCCTTGGATCCTTGGGCCCTGCAGTGTCACAATGGCCATTGCTCCCCCAAGGCCCTGCAGTGTCACAATGGATCCTTGTTTCCATGAGGTCTGGCAGTGCAGCAATGCTCCCCTTGGTTCCACAGTGTCACAATGGTCTCTTGGTCCCAAGGGCCACCACGGTATCAAATATGATTCCTTCATTCCACGAGTCCCTGAGGAGCAGCCCTGGCCACTTGGTTCCATGGGGCCCTGCAGTGTCACAATGGCCCCATCGTGACACCAGGTCCTGCTCTGTCACAATGCTCTGCATGGTTCCACAGGGCCCTGAGGGGTCATAGTGGCCTCTCTGGTTCCATGAGGCCTCAGAGTGCCACAATGAATTCCTTGGTGCTGCAGTGTCACAATGGAGCCCTGGTGACACAAGATCCTGCAGTGTCCCCAGGGACCCTTGGTTCCATGGGGCACCACAGTGTCACAATTGTTCCCTCAGTTCCCAGAGTCCTTGCAATGGAGCAATGGCCCCTTGACTCCATTGTCCCCAGGCTCTCCCAAGGGTCTCCTTGGTTCCACAGTAGCACAATGGCCCCTTGGTTCCATAAGGCCCTGCAGGGTCACAGTGGCCTCTGTGGTTCCAGCAGGACCCAGACTGTCAGCATGGACTCCTTGCTTCCATTCAGCCCCACAGTGTCACCATGGCCCCTTGGCTCTGTGCTGCCATGTCGTACACAGTGTCACCATGGTCCTCTTGGTGCCACCAGGCCCCGCAGTGTCACAGTGGCCCCTTGCTTCCCCAGGGCCCTGCAGTGTCACAATCATCAGAGAATCAACCAGGCTGGAAATGACCTTGGAGAGCATCAAGTCCAACCTGGGACCCAACACCACCTTGTCACCCAGACCATGGCACTCAGTGCCACATCCAGTCTTTCCTTAAACACCACCACAGCTGGTGACTCACCCACCTCCCTGGGCAGCCCATGCCATTGCCCCATCATCCTCTGTGTGATGAATATTTCCTAATGTCCAGCCTAAATGTCCCCTGGTGCAGCTGAAGGCTGTGTCCTCTTGTCCTGCCGCTGTTCCAGGGAAAAGAGCCTGACCCCCACCTGGCTGCACCCTCCTGTCAGGGAGTTGTAGAGAGAGATGAGGTCTCCCCTGAGCCTCCTCTTCTCCAGGATAAACAACCCCAGCTCCCTCAGCCACTCCTCACAGGACTTGTGCTCCAGACCCCTCCCCAGCCTTGTTGCCCTTCTCTGGACACGCTTCAGCCCCTCCATGTCCTTCCTAAATTGGGGGCCCAGAACTGGACATAGCACTTGAGGTGCTTCCCAAGCAGTGCTGAGCACAGGGGAAGAATCCCTGCCCTGCTCCTGCTGGCCACACCATTCCTGATCCATAGGAGTGCCAGGGGTTGGATGAGGGACATGGTGGGGAGGTGTTGGGAAAAAAGTGTTTTTAATTGTCAGCCATGAAGAGTCTTGATTTTCATATCTATTCAGACTACATTAGAAGGTGCTAAGTGTCAGTATCAGTTGGACATTGCTGATATCAATCTATTAACAGGAAAAGAAAACCAAAGAGGAAATAACCATTCTCCTGGCTTTTTTTTTTAATATAGCAGATTCACTAAAAATACTCCTCTGAAATCTGTCTAATTAATCACAGCAGAATTGAAAACATAGATTATTCCCTGAGGTTTTTCTGGCTCAGGTATTTTGAACAAATGTTTAGGAGCCTTTGTAACTGAATTCCTGAAGTGAAGAGCTCATGAAAGAAGAGGCCTCTGGAGTAATAAAATTCATCAGCAACCTCCAAGTGGCTGAGGATCCATCCCCATCAGAGCAGCAATGAACAGAAATGGGCACAGCTTTGTGGCTGCTGTCCCAGCTTTGGCATGGGCCCTGGGCCTGGAGCAGGAGCAGCTCTTGAGGGCCCCAAGGCCGGGGCTCTGGTGCTGCCCTGGACAGATGGGATGGCAGCAGGGGCTGCAGAGCTCTCAGCACCTCAGCCCCAGGGGAGCAGGGCAGCCAGGGAGCCTCCTTTGGCCTTGGCCCAGCACCTTCCCCCATGGCTGGGGCTGAGTCCTGTGGCAGCTGCAGCTGCTGCTGTGGCCTTGGCAGGGGCTGAGGCCGTGGGGCCAGTGGCCAGAGCAGCCTGGGCTGAGCAGAGCTGTGGGGCCAGAGCCGGCTGGGCTGGGCTGGGCTCAGAGAGGCCCTTGGTGCTGCCCAGAGCTCAGGGCAGCTGGCAGAGCTTGCAGGGAGCTGGGCTGGGCTCCGAGAGCCTGGCCCAGAAACCATCAGTGTCCATCTCAGCCTGGCTGAGCGTGCAGGGGCAGGACTCAGGCCAGGCCTTGTGGGGCAGGGCCAGCGCCTGTGCCAGGCATTGCAAACAGGCAAGTGGCCCAGAGAGGAGGCTGCTCTGTGCCCTTGGTGGCACGGACAGAGCAGGGAGGGGGCCCAGGACATTTGTCAGCGCCAGCCTCTGTGCCCAGCCCTTGGCAGCCCTGGCTGCTGAGCCCAGCTTTGGCCTGGGCTGAGTTTGGCTGTGGCCCAGCTCCATCCTCCTGCAGGGCTCAGGGCCTGTTCCCGGCCATGGCCAGCCCTGGCTGCCTCTCTGCTAGCCCAGAGGCCGGCAGAGCCCGGGGCAGGGCTGTCTGTGCAGCCCCACAGGTGCCAGGGGCTCTGCAGGAGCTGGCAGAGGCTGCCCAGCAGGGAGGCCATGGGGCACAGAGCCCCAAGGCTGCTGTGGGCACCACGGCACAGGGGCCGTTCC
This sequence comes from Agelaius tricolor, assembly GCF_023055355.1. Classification (NCBI taxonomy): domain Eukaryota; kingdom Metazoa; phylum Chordata; class Aves; order Passeriformes; family Icteridae; genus Agelaius; species Agelaius tricolor. The sequence goes on from NW_027269333.1 coordinate 1,283,244, forward strand.
CAGCCGTAATGCTCCTGGCCTGGGCTGGGCCTGCACAGGGGCTGGGCCACCATGGCTGGGCCAGCACAGGGCCACAAAGGGGCCACGCAGCCGCTGCCGGGGCCGACAGCAAGGCCAGGCACACACAAGCAATTGCTGAGCATGGCCTGCGCTGGCCAGGCCTGACTGTGCCAAAGGCAGAGCTCAGCTGCCCTTGGTGGCTGCAGCAACACTCCAGAGCCCAAAGAGCCTCCATGGCTGTGCTGGAGACCAAGGCTGCAGCAGGGAAATGCAGGGCTGCTGCGGGATGGGGAGGCCATTGAATTCCAGCACACACCTCAGCTCTCTGCTGATCCTGGCCCATGCTGGGCCCTGTTTCAGACTGGAGCAGAGCAGATGTTGATGGGACAGGAGCCCTGTGGGGCTGTCAGGGACCTGCAGCTTGCAAGGTGCTCTGCTCTCCCTCAGGTGCTCTCGGAGAGATCCAATCCCAGCTCAGGGCACCTCAGGGTGCAAGTGGCACTGCCTGTTCATGGGCACACAACTGATGTCGGCCTGGAAAGGGGCACAGGTTTTAATACCTGTTAGTTTCATAATATACAAGCAAATCTTTATTATCTGGGTCATTTGAGTCCTTTTAAGAAATGGCAATGTTTTCCCATCAGGAACAGGAATTTCCTGGATCTACTGGATTCTTCTAATAATGGCAGAAGATAAAATACTGATCTTCCCCTCTACTTGTGTCACCAATATTCTGTCTAATATTTCCTCTCGCTCTTCCTTCATGAGTTTTCAGCTCACTTCTTTAAATGGCCATGTTTAAGGGCATCTCTTCACTAGGCTCTCTGGAACTTTATTCTTCCCAATCCTTCCAGATTTTCTCCTCCAGATGCTCTCTGGTCATTCAAGTGCCTCTCAACCGACTGGTTTCATGCTTTGACCTGTAGGGAGTTGCCTAGTCTTTCTTAAATTCAAATAAATATCACATTAGTCAATATCTTAATTGTGTTTGTATCTATCACTGAATTACCTTTTCTTATGTCTTTGTCTAAAACTGTTCCTGTACAGAAATTCCTGGTGGATGGGGGACATTTCAGATGCTGCTGGGACATCCCAGAGAGCTGAGGGAAGAGCTGTGATGGTTATTAAACCGTTCAAATGTTCAACTTGTGTTTGTTGACAAGAAACCTTTCTGTGCCTCTGAGTGTCACCAGGCCCTGAGCCCAGAAAACACAAACCTGATGAGTTGTGGTTCCCACTGCAGGGGCTGCACTTGGACCTTGGCTCTGCACAGGAGAGCTCTTCATCCCCTTTCTCTCTTTTCCTCCCTCTGGGCATGGAGGGAGCTCCTGACTTCAGCCTGTGACTCGTGTGTGCAAAGAGCAAATCTGGACAGAATCGGGGCAGGGAGGGTTTGGGGGGACCTTGGGATCTGTGCTGGGCACAGAAGGTGTTTTCCATTGCTCTGAGACTGTCTGCTGTGCAAAGCGGATTTAATATCCAGCAGAGGAATGACTTTTGCATTTGATGGAGCTGTGCCTTCCCTTGGCTTTGCTGGCTGACAAGAAATGAACATCCCTCTGTGTCTCGGGCACCTCCTTCTGCAAGGAAAGCAGGTGGGAGTTGGAGCCAAGGAGCTGAAAGCTGCAGGTGCAGCCTGGGCTGGAGGGAGCTCAGATTTGCACAAGGCTGCTCTGAGTGCCAGGGCTTGGATGGGGGAAATGGTGGGGTGGGGGTAGGGACAGAGTCTGATTGATTGTCAGCCATGAAGGGTCTTGATTTTCATATCTATTCAAACTGCATGAGGAGGTACTTGGATTCACTGTCAACTGGAGATTGCTATTAAAAGGAAAAAAAAAAAGGACCTAAAAAATGTTTTCCTCACTGTCTTTTTAAATAGAACATATTCAGTTGAATGCACTTCCTAAATCTCTCCTATTAACCACACAAGATTTGGAAACTGAAATCAAATTATTCCCAGAGGCTTGCCTTGTTAAGGTGTTCTGAATGTTCATGAGCCCTGGGACACTGAATTCCTGCACTGAAGATCTGAAGTCTGAACAAGTGATTTGGAGAATTAAATGGAATTATTCCCAGAGGCTTGGCTTGTTCAGGTGTTCTGAATGTTAATGAGCCCTGGGACACTGAATTCCTGCACTGAAGAGCTGAGGGCTGACAAGCCTCTGGAGCAGTTCTTGGATTCAGTGGGAATTAGAGATTGCACATATCAATGAATTCATAGGAAAAAAAACCTAAACGGGACCTAAAAAAATCTTTTTCTCACTGTCTTTTTAAATATATTGCATGCACTTTGGATAGACTACTGAGATCTGTCTAATTAACCACAGATGATTTGGAAATTAAAATCAAATGATTCCCAGAGGCTTGGCTTGTTAAGGTGTTCTGAATGTCAATGAGCCCTGGGACAATGAATTCCTGCACTGAAGAGCTGAAGGCTGAACAAGCCTCTGGAGCAGGGAAATTCAGCAGCAGCCTCCAAGTTGCTGAGGGTGTCAGCAGCCCCCAGTGAGGCCATCCCTGCCCAGAGAGCGTGGGGGAATGGGCAGACAAGGAGAGCGTCCCTGGGGCTGGGGCAGCACAACTCAGAGGCACCAGCAGCTCCAGCTGGGCAATGGAGTGTGGAATGTGGCTGGGAAAGCCCTGCCTGGGCTGGGCCAAGCAGGACACACAAGCCCTGACTCCCATCCCCCAAACAACTCTCTCAAGGAGACATTTAAATGGAATTACAATTGTTTGTCCTCTGAGTTAGGTGCACTGGAGAAATACCAGTACAAGAGATTCTAGGAGCTCAAAACAACCAAACAGCCTTCCCTGGGAAGTTCAGAAATTCAGAGAAACTTTGGCAAAATTTATTATGACATTGTGGTGGTTTTGGTTTGTTAATTTCAGATTTTTCTATTCTTGACATTTCTTAATTAATGGATTGATGAGTATGGGGGTTTTTAGTGTCAGTTAATTATTTATCTATTTATTTTATTGTGAGATTGTATTATGAGAATAGTAAAGTAGGCCTAAGATTTTAAAAGGGTATATAGAAAATTTTATTTAAAATAAATTTATAAAGAAAAAAGGTACTAAGAATTAAAATAAATTATTTAGAACCCTTTTTTTTTCTTTACAACTTCTTTTTACTGACAATGTAAAGAAAGTAAACTTAATATTTCTATTTAGTTTACTATTTATAGAATTGTCTTTATTTACCTTACTTAAGGAGAGAAGTTTTTCTTCTTAAGGTTGTGGAGATTTTTTTACAAGAGGAAAAATTTTTTTTTTTCTGGCTCCTAATTTTTGTCATGGATAACACCTGTCTGGGGAACTTTTTTCTTGTGAAGTTGTTTTTATTGCTACAAGCTTTTTCACAGCTTGTTGATAGGCCATGTTGACTTATGAGGTATTGTTTTAAAGATGAGTTATTTAAAGGTATAAGTTTTTATTATTTACTTTTAAAATTATTTTTACTCTGGGAATAGAGATCTTCTCTTGGAGATACTGGATTACTTTTTTTTCCCCGTGTTTAAGCATTTTATGAATTTAAAGTTATTTTAGCAATTGCTTATTTTAGTATGGTGGGGTTTTTTGATAATAATTTGAATTTTTAAAAATTTTTTTTGTATTATAAAGAAAAAGAGTTTTTTCTTTATAGCTTATAAGAGGATTTTAGTTTTAAGAGTACCGTATTTTTTATTATTTTTTATTTAGGATTTAATTTCTTGTTTACTTACTTTAATGGTTTTATATTGGTTTTTTATTGACTTGTATTTTGTTTTTTTTTCTTTTACTCATGGGAGGATTGAAGTGTTGAAAGAGTTAACACCTGACCTGCTGGCAACTTGTGGTGGAAGTTGTGGTTGGGTTGTATTAGGATTGGTTTTATGGTTGGTTTCAGGGTTTTTTGTGCTTTAGTTGTAGGGGTTTTTTGCATGGTTGTAGGTTGTAGGAGTTTTTAGTTTTAGTTGTGTTGGATGGAGGGGACTTGGTAAGATTTTAATAGCTGTGGCTGGATTTGTTCTGGTTGGGGTTTTGTAGCCTCTTTTGTTTTCCTGTTTGGGAGTTGTTGGGGTTTGGTTTGGTCAGAATGGGGCTGATGGGGAGGGGGGGCAGCCTGGGGAGGGGGGAAGGAGCTCAGCCCATGGCAGGGTTGCTTGGTTTGGTTTGGTTTGGTTTGGTTTGGTTGAGATGGGGGCCACGGCCAGGGCTTGCTGCTTCTTTGTTGACTGGAAAGAAAGAGGAGGTTCCTGGGTTTTTTCATCTTTAACATTTGTGTTTCACAGAGGCGTGTTCAGTATCTCAGTGGTTTAACAGATTGTCAGTAACACAAAAAGTTTCATATTACGTTTTAAAATTCTTCTCATATCAAACTACGGCAAACATTCAACCAACAAAAACACTTTTTAAAGCATTGACTTGGCCCATTCAACTTCACAAACTCAAAGCCTGTTCAATTTAATGTTAATCAAAATTTACAGGAGCACAGAAATAGAAGAAGACACAGAAAGAGAGAAAGACAAAAAAGATACAGAGGAGCACACACACAGCTACCAACTCCTGGATTCCAGCACTGTTCAGATGGAAATTCCAAGAGGATCCAGGGTCAAGCTGTGTGCTTGCCTTGTGGTCAGCCTTCAATACCCCTTGGTCTCCCTGGGCCCTGCCCCCAGGTGGGGCTTGGGCTCATTTGGTCCCTCAGGAGCTGGGCTGGGGCTGCAGAGGTGGCTGTGGAGCATTGCCTGTGCTGTGCCAGGGACTGGCAGCCACTGCTGGGCTGGGATAGAGGCTCTGGGGGGATTGGGGTTCCAGGGCAGGGCAGGGCTGGGCTTCCAGGGCAGGGCAAGGCTGGATCTGCCCCTTCCTGCCCCACACATGAAATGTTTCCAGCCAACAATCTCCTCCAATCTGTTACAACAGGCAGTGTTGGAGGTGAAATCCCAAATTTGGCCATGGGTGCCTGGCCCAGAAGGACAGTTCCTTTCCATAGGAAGGAAAGCACAGAGCCCCAGTGTTTGGAAGGCAGGTGAGAGCCTCTCTAGGCCAAGGCCAGCCAGACTCGTCAGGAATGGCAGATTTTGTCTGGGAGCAGTCTTTGGATATCGGGAATTTGGCGGTGACTCTTTGTGTCTGTGTGCACACAGGAGTGCCTGTGCTGGGGCAATGTGCAGAAATGCTGCTCTCTGAGGGGTTTGAGAGCCTTGGATAGCTGAGTCAGTCAGGCCTGTAAGTAAGATTACATCATGAGGAATAAGTTTAATGGTGTTCAGAGCTTTTTTTTGCTAAATAAAGTTTAATATGTTATAAGCTAAGTTGAATATTGTTTAATGTTATTCTACCATTAAATCATTAAGTTATAGGTTGTAAGTTAGGTTAATTACTGTTTGTGGGAATCCATAAAAGTAGAGGGTTCTAGGAAAGCTGCAAAGGCAGGCCTCAGATACAGCAGAATTGTGAACAGTGCTAAAGAAACAGTCATGAGATAGGTCAGCAGAAAAATTATTTAAACTGTAGAAAAGGCAAGGGCAAATAGAACAAAAGCCTATGTATTAATGCTTGTCTGAATAGCTCTCTAAGTTACAGAAAGTTTATCTAGCAAGATATTAGGAAGGTTAAAGCTTAATAATGGAGCTCTGTGCATTGTCTCTTACAAACAGGTATTGTATTCTAAATAAGCAAGCATTGTTTTAACCAAAGGTATGTGTGCTTATGGTGATTGGCTAGAACTACTGTCAATATGCTTTTGCTTTGTGTGATTGGTCAAGAAGATTATAAAGTATGTTGTAACATTAAGTTTTCTGGCCTGCTGCCTGGATTGTGAGCTGCTAGCATCTTGCCATTATCATAATCATGTAATGAGACTGATGCTGAAAAAATAAACAGCTCGAGACACTTTCCATATAGCAGCCCCATCTCGTTCGCGTCTGTAAATAAACCCCTGGCCGGTGTCAAAGTTAAGTGCTGTTCTTTTGCTAAATTGTCAAGTTGAAGGTATCAGTTAAGGTTTAAGTGTAAGTTAAGTCCTCTTAAGTTTGAGCTCTGTTCAGCTCTTGGGCAATATTCCTTTCATCCTTGCCCTCACTGTCCTTTTGTCACACACACACACAGGGACAGTTCTCAGTTCATTTCTGGTTTGATTGCCTGGATTTGGTTTGGTTTTCTTGTTGCTTTGTTTCCTTGGTGTCTCGGAAGTGTCCAGTCAGGAGCAGAGTGACTCTTGCCAAGGAACTTTGTGCTGCTGTCCCTTAATATTAAATCTGGTTTTTGCTGCTTCCTTGCTGGGGATTTTTTCAGCGCTCTCAAGGCCTCGTTGGTAGCAGGGTGAAGGAGCCCTGGCCCAGGCTCTGGCCCTGGGGGACACGGGGATGCTGCTGGGGGGTCCCTGTCCCCCTGTGCCACCCCCAGGGCCCCGGCCCCCCGTCCCCGTGTCAGGCTCTGGGGTCGATCTCGTGGAACATCCTCTGGGGGAGGCTGCGGTGCCGGGGCGGGGGGACCCGGGGGGACAGGGGACCCCGCTGTGCACGAGCAGGGTTGGACTGCTCTGGGGGGAACTGTGAGGGGGGCCGGGGCAGAGTGACCTCCCCAGTGACCTCACACAGCCCCTGTGATGTCACACTGCCTCCTGTGATGTCACACAGGCACCTGTGATGTCACACAGCCCCTGTGATGCCACAGAGCCCCTATGATGTCACACAGCCCCTGTGATGTCACACAGTCTTCCTATGATGTCACACTACCTCCTGTGATTTCATACAACCTCCTGTGATGTTACACAGCCTCCTGAGATGTCACTCTGTAATTTCATACAGCTGCTCTGGGACATCACAGAAGACACTACGATCTCACAAAGTCACCATATCATGTCACTGTCTTTTCTGTGATGTCACAACCTGCTCTATGATGTTACACAGCCACCCAGTGATGTCATAACCCTCTCTCTGATGTCACAGAGCCACCCTCTAAGATGGCAGTCTGGTCTCTGGCCACGCACCCTATTATATGATGGGACAGCCAGCTCTGTGATGTCACAACACTCTCAGTGATGTCACAAAACCCTCTCTGTGATACTGACACTCTGTGATGTCACAGCACACACTTTGACGTCACAGCCTGCTCTATGATGTCATACAGCCATGCCATGATCTCACAGGCTGCTCTGTAATGTCACACAGTTCCCGCTATGATGCTGTAGCTGTTTAATGACCTTACACAACAAACTCTGTGATGTCAGAGCCCAATCTGTGCCCTCACACAGCCCACTCTGTGCTGTCACACAGCCCCTTGCTGACATCACAGCTGCTCTGTGCCTCCATGATACAGCCCCAGTGGAGCTGCTGTGACACAGCCCCCTCTGGGACATGCCACAGCCCCTGCCAGTGCTGAGCCCCTGGGCCTCTGTCTGTGCCCTGCTGGTGTCCCTGAGGGGCCCTGGCAGTGCCCCAGCCCTGCTGGCCTGTGCACAGGAGCTGCTCCTGGCCAGAGCTGTCTCTCTGCAGCTCTGCTGCCCTTGCCAGCAGCTGCCTCTGGGCCAGGAGCCCGGCCCAGCTCAGCAGCACAGACACAGCACAAGGACTGTAATGACCCTCTGGGCCTTTGGTGCGCTTTGTATCTGTCATGGCCAAAGTGCTGCCCAAGTTGGCTCTGTCAGGGCTGTCTTGCAGCTGCTGCCCATCCCTGTGCCCTGTGCAGCCCAGGCTGTCCTACGGTGTCCCTGCCCTGCGCCTCTGTCCCTGCAGGCTGTCGGCATCCCCCGGCTTCCCCACCTGGCTGGCCCCTTCCTTTGCTGACAGCTCTGCCTCCTGCCTGCCTCTGCCTGCCCACACAAAACCTGAGGCTGATACCAAAAGGGTTAATTCAATTTTTACTGTGCCTGTGAACTTTTAGCACAGGAACAAGGCATGCAGGGGCTGCTTTCCCAGCAAGGATGGTTGGAAGAGAAGAAGACATCTGGCTCAAGAATGTAGTGGCAGAAAAAAGAAGGACTGAAACTGGGAACTTGGGGTGGATTTTATGGTAATGGGTAAATTGTAATACACGTTTAATGACGCTGGTAGAATTACATGTCTACATAGGGTTAGGAGTTATCTCTCACTCGACCTCAGGCCTGAATAAATGATACCCTCTTAAACAGCAATTTAGTGTTAATGAGTCTTATTCTGATATTTCAGCTATTTGATTGTGGCAAGGCATCACAGAACCAAGGAGTCAACTGACACTGAGCAAACTTATGGAACAAAGGGTCCATTGTGACACCATGGAACCCCATGGAACCAAAATCCATTTTGGCACATTGGGGCCACATTGAACCAATGGTCCATTATGAAACTGCAGATTCAAGGAAACCATTGTGACACTGAAAAACCTCTGGAAAACACGGGGCCATTCTGCCACAGCAAGGTCTGGTGGAACCATGGGTCCATTGTGACACTGCAGAACCTCAAGGAACCAAGGTGACCGTGTTCTGCTATGGAACCTCATGGAACAAATGGTCCATGGTGACCCTGCAGAACCAAGGAGACTGCTGTGGGCAGTGTGAAAGCTCATGGAACCAGAAGTCCATTGTGACACAGCAAGGCCTCGTGGAACCAAGGGTCCATTGTTAAACTGTGTGGCCTCATGGAACCATGAGCCATTGTGAAACAGCGTGGCCGCATGGAGCCAAGGGGCCACTGTGACACTGCAGATCCAAGGAGACCATTGGGATTGAGAAACCTCATGGAACCGAGAGTTCATTGTTCCACTGTTGGGCCCTGTGGAACCAAGGGTAGCACAGTGACATTGTGGGGCCTCATGGAACAATGGAGACTGTTCTGACACTTTGGGACCCACTGGAACCAAAGGGCCATTATAGCATGGCAGGGCCACATGGAACCATGGGGACTCCTGTGAGCACTGTGGGTGTCCAGTGGATGAAGGGTCCAATAGAACCAAGCATACCATTGTGACACTCTGGGGCCTCATGGAACCAAGGGTCCATTGTGACACTGTGGTACCAAGGAGACTGTTGTTGGCAGTACAAAAGCTCATGGAACCAAAAGTCCATTGTGACATTGTGGGACCTCATTAACCATGGAGACTATGATGACACTTCAGGACCCACTGGAACCAAGGGGCCACTGTGACACCACAGGGTCTTGTATAACTGAAGCAGCCACTGTGACACTGCAAAGCCTCATGGAAGCAAGCGACCATTGTGACACATCCAGGCCTGGTGGAACCAAGGGGCCATTGTGACCCTGAGGAACCCAATAGAACCAAGGGGCCATTTTGAGACTCTGCATCCTCATGGAACCAAGGGGCCATTGTGGCATTCTCAGTCCCATGGAAACAAGGAAACCATTTTGACATTTTAAGGCCTCATGGAAGCAAGGGGCCATTGTGCCACTGTGGAGCCAAGGAGACCATTGTTATATCACTGGGCCTCATGGAAACAAAGATCTGTTTTGATCCTACAGGACCTCATGGAACCAAGGGCTCATTGTGATGCTGCAGGGCCCCAAGGATCCAAGAACATGGAACAGGTCTGGCTGGCTGGGCCTCCTGGGGGCTGCCTGACTGGTCCAGATGACCTTGGCATATTGAGGGTTGCTTCTCATCAGCCCCTGAAACCCTGGAGTTGTGTGCTTTCCTTCTGTGGGAAAGAACTGTCCTTCTCCTCCAGGGGTTCATGGCTGAAGTTGGGATTCCTCCTCCAAATCTGATTATATCCAAGGATTATTCCCGTATGTCACCTGGAGGGACAGACAGCTCTGGCTGGCCTTGCCCTCTTGGGGGCCACCTCTCATCTGCCTTCAAAACACCGGGGGCCTGTGCTTTTCTTCTCATGGAAAAAAACATCTTTTGCGTCCAGGCATCCATGGCCAAAACTGAGAATTCACCTCCAGAATTCCTTAAATCCAAGGACAGCTCCAGACAAAAGCTTCCAGGACTATCTAGGTTCCCTTGATTTCCTGAGGGCCAGCTCACATCTCCCTTTGAAGCACTGGGGTTCTGCACTTTCGTTCCTATGGAAAAGAACTGTCCTTCTTGTCCAGAGCCCAATACACAAACGTGGGGTTTGGCCTCCCAAATTCTGTCTATCCAAGGATTCTTCCCTGACAAGAGATCTGGCTGCCTTGGCCTCCTTGGGGCTGCCTCTAATCAGCCTTTGGAACACTGGGGCTCTGTCCTTTCCTTCCTATGGAGAACTGTCATTCCAGTCCAGGAACCCATGGCTGAAATGGAATTCCACCCACAAAACTCCCCTTATATCCAAAGGCTGCTTTCAGACAAAAGCTGCAAGGACAGACAGGTCTCGCTGGCCTTGGCCTCTGGTGACTGCCTCTCATCTGCCTTCAAAACCCTGGGGTTTTGTGGTTTCCTTCCTATAGAAAAGAACTGTCCCTCTTGTCCAGGTGCTCTTGGCCTGAAGCACTTGACCACTCTATAGGGACACAGGAGCTCTGTGCTCAGTGGGGTGGAAACTGAGGACAGTAGAGGAGAGCCCTGGGAGGGACTGAAGAGTGGTTTCAGAGATGGTGGATCCTTTTGACATAGTAGAAAACAGCCAGAGAAAGAAAGAATTAATTCCTAAGGCACCTGGGGAGGTGCAGAGTGGACACCAGGAGAAAGGAATTTCCCTGCCAGGGCAGGGCTGTGGTGCAGCACGTCCCCCAGCAGGAGCCTGGAGCAGCCCCAGGCTTTGTGTGGGCAGGCAGAGGCAGGCAGGAGGCAGAGCTGTCAGCAAAGGAAGGGGCCAGCCAGGTGGGGCAGCTGGGGGATGCCCACAGCCTGCAGGGACAGAGGCGCAGGTTTGCTCAGCACCAGAGACACCTTTGCCTTGCTTGTCCCCACCTGTCATCACTGCCACCAGTGTTCTGCTCTACCTGGAACCTGGGGACACTTTCTCTGTCCTGTCCCTCAGAAGGATCTATTTAAAGTATGAGAAACTTCAGTGTTTCACCCCCTTTTTGAGTCCCTGAGAAGTTCTTTGAGCCCACTCTGAGGGACTGAGTCTGATGCAAAGAGCACCAAAGGCCCAGAGGGTCATTACAGTCCTTGTGCTGTGTCTGTGCTGCTGAGCTGGGCTGGGCTCCTGGCCCAGAGGCAGCTCCTGGCAAGGGCAGCAGAGCTGCAGAGAGACAGCTCTGGCCAGGAGCAGCTCCTGGGCACAGCCCAGCAGGGCTGGGGCACTGCCAGGGCCCCTCAGGGACACCAGCAGGGCACAGACAGAGCTCCCAGGGGCTCAGCACTGGCAGGGGCTGTGGCATGTCCCAGAGGGGGCTGTGTCACAGCAGCTCCTCTGTGGCTGTGTCATGGAGGCACAGAGCAGCTGTGATGTCAGCAAGGGGCTGTGTGACAGCACAGAGTGGGCTGTGTGAGGGCACAGATTGGGCTCTGACATCACAGAGTTTGTTGTGTAAGGTCATTAAACAGCTACAGCATCATAGCGGGAACTGTGTGACATTACAGAGCAGCCTGTGACATCATGGTATGGCTGTATGACATCATAGAGCAGGCTGTGAGGTCAAAGTATGTGCTGTGACATTACAGAGTGGCACCATAGTATCACAGAGAGGGCTTTGTGACATCACTGAGGGGGTTGTGACATCACACAGCTGTCTGTGACATCATAGAGTAGGGTGTGAGGCCATAGAGCAGATCCTGCCATCTTCAAGGAAGGAACTCTGACATCAGAGAGTGAGTTGTGACATCTCTGGCTGGCTGTAAAATCATAGAGCAGGTTGTGACATCATCTTCTATGACACCACAGAGCAGATGTATCACATCACAGAGTGACATCAAAGGGGATTGTGTAACATGCTAGGAGAGTCAGTGTGACATCACATGAATTTGTATGACATTACAGGAGGCTGTGTGAAATTACAGGAAATCTGTGTGACATCACCAGATGTTGTATGACATCACAGGGGTTTTGACATCATAGGAAGATTGTGTGACATCACAGGGTTGTTTTAAATCGCACGGGGTGCTGTGTGACATCACGGGGGCTGTGTGACATCACAGGGGCCTATGTGACATCACAGGATGCTGTGTGACATCACAGGGGCTGTGTGAGGTCACTGGGGAGGTCACTCTGCCCCGGCCTCCCTCACAGTTCCCCCCAGAGCAGTCCAACCCTGCTCGTGCACAGCGGGGTCCCCTGTCCCCCCGGGTCCCCCCGCCCCCGGCGCCGCAGCCTCCCCCAGAGGATGTTCCACGAGATCGACCCCAGAGCCTGACACGGGGACGGGGGGCCGGGGCCCTGGGGGTGGCACAGGGGGACTGGGACCCCCCGGCAGCGTCCCCGTGTCCCCCAGGGCCAGAGCCTGGGCCAGGGCTCCTTCACCCTGCTACCAACGAGGCCTTGAGAGCGCTGAAAAAATCCCCAGCAAGGGATCAGCAAAAACCAGATTTAATATTAAGGGACAGCAGCACAGAGTTCCGTGGCAAGAGTCACTCTGCTCCTGACTGGACACTTCAGGCACACCAAGGAAACAAAACAACAACAAAACCAAGCAAAATCCAGGCAATCGAACCAGAAATGAGCCAAGAACTGTCCCTGTGCGTGTGTGTGACACAAGGACAGTGAGGGCAAGGATAAAAGGAATACGGCCTAGAAGCTTAATAGACCTCAAACTTAGCAGGACTTAACTTATATCTTAACCTTTACTGATACCATCAATTTCATAATTTAGGAAAAAGCAGCATTTAGCAGGATTTAATCTAACTTATAACAGATGACTTTTTAATTTAACAGAGGAGTAACATTTCACAGTATTTAACTCAGCTTATAACTTATATTAAACATAATAACTTAGGAAAAAACCAACTCTTAGCAGTGTTTAACTTCACTTAGGCCTTGTGACTTAACCTTACCTACAGTCAATGTAGGTAAGGTTAAGTCATCCTGGCCACACTTGGCATCAACAGCTTCGTTTGGCAGGGTGAGAACAGGGATGTTGTGCCACGGAGGGAACAAAACCAGTTCCCAGGGCTGCTGCTACAGAAAGCAGGAGCTGGTTGGGCAGCAGCAGTGCCTGGAGCAGACAGTGTTTGTGAGGAGCTGCAGAGGAGCTGAGCCCAGGGGCTGTTGGCCAAGGCCCAGGCCCAAGGAGCATTTCTCAGCTGGCAGGGCGGCCTGAGAAGGGCAGGGGGGAATGCAGCAGCACAGGGCCCATGGAACCAAGGGACCCTTGTGACACTGTGGGGCCCTGTGAGACCAAGGGACCATTGTGACACTGTGGGGCCCCATGGGTCCAAGGAGCCATTGTGACACTATGGGGCACCATAAAACCAAAAGAACACAGAACAGGTCCGGCCGGCTTGGCCTCCCAGGGACCACCTAACTGGTCCAACTGACCTTGGCATGTTGAGGGTCTCTTCTCATCTGCTGCTGAAACACTGGGGCTGCATGGTTTCCTTCCCAATGGAAAATAACTGTGCTGCTTCTCCAGATGCCCATGGCTGAGATTGGGCTTGCACCTCCAAAATTCCCTAAAAGCAAAGACTGCTCCCAGACAAAATCTGCCATTCCTGACAAGTCTGCCTGGCCGTGGCCTAGTGAGGCTCTCACCTGCCTCCTAAACATAGGGGGCGTGTGCTTCCCTTCCTATGGAAAATAATTTTCCTTCTCATCCAGATGCCCATGGCCAGAGTTGGGATTTCACCTGCAACATTGCCTTACTGTGAGAGACCGGAGGAGAATGTTGGCTCAAAACATTTTGTGTGTGGGCGAGGAAGGGTCAGGTCCAGCCTTGCCCTGCCCTGGAACCCCAGCCCTTCCCTGCCCTGGAACCCCAATCCCCCAAGAGCCTTTATCCCAGCCCAGCAGTGGCTGCCAGTCCCTGGCACAGCACAGGCAATGCTCCACAGCCACCTCTGCAGCCCCCAGCCCAGCTCCTGAGGGACCAAATGAGCCCAAGTCCCACCTGGGGGAAGGGCCCAGGGAGACCAAGGGGTATTGAAGGCTGACCACAAGGCAAGCACACATCTTGACCCTGCATCCTCTTGGAATTTCCATCTGAACAGTGCTGGAATCCAGGAGTTGGTACTTGTGTGTGTGCTTCTCTGTACCTTTTCTGTCTTTAGCTCTCTCTGTGTCTTCTTCTATTTCTGTCCTTGTGCAAATTTTGATTAACTTAAAATTGAACAGGTGTAGAGAGCTTTTTGGATAATTGGTTAGCTGAGAAAGGACATTCCGATGTGATACCGATGGATAAGGGTAAGAGAAACAAACTGGGAACTGAGCAACCGGTGCCCAATTACTGACGAAGGTCACAGTGACCTTCTCTAAAACGGGAAGACGGGGGAGAAAATTGCTTGCCAGAAAATGTAGCTATCCCAAGGTAGAGAAATTAGAAGAATGTACACATAGAAGCAAAATAATTGTTAAGAGATAGAAGTAGGTGTGTTTGATCTAAGTGTGCTTTAACCAATAATGAGCTCGGCTTTTGCAATATGTATAAGCTTCATTAACACTAATATAAATATGTGTGGAGTTTCAATAAACTTCGGGATTTGCTATTCATCGCATATGGTGTGTCGCATCTCTCCCACCGCTACGACAAATGGTGACCCCGGACGCGTTCCTTCGGGACTAGCCACGGTCGGAGGCGTAAAAGTCAAGTGCAGGTCCTTTCGCGGCTGGGGACGGCAAAAAACACCGCTGAAAAAAGAAGGTGTCAAGTGCCCCGGGTGAGCTCAGAGGAGAGCCCGGCTACTACGTGCTGCCGGACCTGAATAGAGCCGCAAGAAGCACGCTATCGTCGTTAAAATGGATAAAGACAGGCAAGCAGCATATGATTTATTTACTGACTTTTTACGAGGGCGTCAGATTAGAGGAATAGATTTACAGAAAGAACTTCCTGGGTTGTTAGCTTATGGGTGTGCACAGGGGCTTTTTCGTAATCCACATACAGTGCACGAATTGTCGGAGTGGCGTATATTCGGGGATAAGCTGTGGCACGCAGTCATAGATGACGATAAGACCGCGAAAAAGTGGGGGAAGTTATGGCAAGTCGTTCATGATGAATTGCTAAAATACCAGGCAGAGGAAAGAGCTGCCCGGCAGGCCAGTGCAGCTCATGAAAGGAACAGGAGTTATGGGGACTGGTTTGGTTCCCCGCTGCCTCCTGTTACGTCCACAGTCAATCTGCCGCCGGCATCGCCTTCTACCTTAAACGGCAGTTCCCCACCCCCATCGGTGCCTGCTTTAAGCAGCACGGCCCCGCCAGCTTCGGCGCCTGTTTTGACGGGCACCCCCTCACCGATTTCGGTTCCTGCCTCGGGTGGCGGTCTGCCGCCGGCACCGGCATCTGCAATAAGCGGCGGCTCCCCGCCAACCCCAGCCCCCGCTCCAGACAACGGCTCCCCGCTGCTACCAGTTCCTCTTTCGGGCAGCAGCCCCCCCCGCGTGTCCTCCAGCCGTGCCGTCCGCGCCGCCTGTCCCGGTGTTAAGCCCTACACCTCCTCCGCTTAGCGGTTCGACCGTCCCCGGGTCGGACGGTGACCTTGCAAGGGCCGTTGCTCAGCAGCGAAGGGAGGCATGGGCGGCGGTAGCTAAAGAATTTATGGACACGGGGGATGAGGAGGCAAGATCGGCTGCTATGGAAATGGCCTGCCCGGTGATCTATTCTCCCCAGCCGGGCAGAGGGTTTCAAGCCACAATAACTGCCCTGGACTGGTGTCCTAGGGTGACGTTATGATGCTTGTATCCCCATTCATGTGTTCTGTTAATGTTGGATATTATGTTCTGTACCTTTAAGACCGGCTCTGAAGTGGGAAAGTTTTGTTTTGGTTTTCTTATCAGCCTGGCGGGACACAGGGACTGCAGCTTTTGCTTTTGCTGCTTTTGCTTTCTGCTTTGGCTCTTTCGCTCTTGCTTGCTTTGCTTCTGCTTGCTTTTGCTCTTTAGCTAATTCAGCTAAACTGTCCAATTTCTTCCTGGACGGTTTCTCCTTTCCTTTTTCTGATCACTTCGAACCTGCTCCGGACTGGGACCTGAGAAACACCAAGATCCTGCACCTTCTGGCCTGCAGCAGCAGCCCCAGCGCCGGAGGGACTGAGACCAGAGTGACCACCCCCAGAGAGACTTTCTGAATTTGTCATCTTTTTCAGAGTGGTGTCATCCGGTATTGTTCATTTTGTGTGCTGGGGGGTGCTGTGCTTGTTAAATAAACAGGTTCTTTCCACTCCTCTCCGAGAAATCCTTCCCGAACTGGTTGGGGGGAGGGGCTGTGTGGGTTTGCTAACTGGAGGAGCCCTAATTTGGAAATTCTCCTCCAAATTTGCCCTAAACCTCGACAAAATTTTGGCGCCCAACGCTGGGCTCGAGAGAGTGAGTGGAAAAACCCTGTTTTGAGGGTATTTTGGTTGCCATTACTCTCTGTTTGAAGCAGTTAATAGCCATGCTTTTTGAATTCATGATGAGTGTTGGGGTGAAGGCTTGCATGTGCTTCTGGTCCCTAGGGTTTTTCGAGATTTTAATACCTCTGTGGTCCCTAGGTTTATTTTCCTATCCTGAAATAGTTCTAGTATTGTCCCTCATACGTAGTTTTTACAGCAGAGGGGCAGTGACCAGAATAGCTATCCTGCTGGGCTTGATGGCAATGATGTGCAAGAAGTTTATAAACATCTTGGGGTCTGCTCCAGGTATGAATGGTTCTTGGCTATGGTTATTAGTCCAGTTTGTTGGAGGAGGAGCAGCAGGGAATGAGGCTTTTCAGCCTTTGCTTTCCTTCTTCTCCTATGAATCGGTTGCATCAGTAGTAAAGGATGTTCAGTTTCCCCTGAATGTTAGAGAAACCATCTTTCTTGTATTCAATCTGGTAACCTTCCTCTATACAGTCTGCTGTCTCTCCAGAATGAGGGCTGAGATTTCTAGACGGGCTGATGAGACCCCTGACTTAGGAGTAGACCCAGGTGTGAAACATCCTGAGTGGTGTGGGAAATGGGAGGAAATGGGCCACATCCTGAAGGAATTCTCCGACCCTATAGTCTGGGATTTTCCCCATAAACAAATTCAGAACCCAGCTGAGGTGGGGAAATATCTGAAAGAGAAATACCAGGATGAGCCTAAGGAGAGAAAGGTCATTGCAGTGAGCTGGGCCCTGGCATATGCTTATCGCACTCTGTTGGAGACTGTAGGACAGCAGACGGAGGCAGGGGGGCAGGGAGATAAATCAGCTATCCCAGTCACTCAGGCTGCAGCCAACACCACAGGCTCAAAGCCAGCAGCCAAACCAGATAGGGAGCCTAAGCCAGCAGCTAAACCAATGGCTGTTGCTACCAGTACCAGAAGTGGGAAATGCACGGACAAGACCAATAGACCAGTGGATGATGATGAGGATGATGATGCAGCAGAAGGAACCTCAATGCCTCCTGACATAAAATCAGGAGTCAAAGCAGCAGGTGCAAGACCAGATGCAAATATTGAGTCCTTTTCCCTGAAGGACCTTCGTGGCTTACGGAAGGATTACACCAGACGACCTGATGAATCTATAATTAGTTGGTTAGTCCGTCTCTGGGATGCTGCAGGCGAGGCTACAATTCTGGATGGCACAGAAGCGAGGCATTTGGGATCCCTGTCACAGGATCCTGTCATTGACCAAGGAATGATGAGGGGGGCAAACCCTCAGAGCCTCTGGGCACGGGTCTTGGAAAGTGTTGCACAAAGATACCTGTGTGCAGATGATCTTTATATGCAACAGACACAGTGGAAGACCATAGAGCAAGGGATCCAACGCCTGAGAGAGATGGCAGTGGCAGAGATTATCTTCTCAGATGATGTGACAACTAGGAACCCAGACCTGGTGCCACGCACGTCTGTGATGTGGCGGAAACTTGTGCGACTTGGGCCACACGAATATGCTTCTGCCCTAGCCATAATGAAGCGGGATGAGAGGGACGAGACTGTGCTGGATATGGCAAGGAAGCTCCGAGCATATGCAGATGCTGTGCATGGCCCAACACATGCCAGAATTGCAGCGGTAGAAACACGTCTGCAGAACTTAGAGGATAAGATAGAGGAGAATCATAAGAAGCTCAGAGAGGAGATTAAAGAAGACCTTCTCCAAATCTCAGCAGTACAGATCAGAGGTTCTGGTATCCAAGGCAGACGTTCCCCAGATGGCCAGAGAAGGTACACCCCACGAACAGAGCTGTGGTTCTACCTGCGTGACTGTGGAGAAAATATGAGGAGGTGGGATGGAAAACCTACTGCTGTTCTGGCACGACGGGTGCATGAATTGAAGGAAGCCACCAGGAAGAAAGCAGCTCCAGTTGCCCGTAGCCGAACCACCAGGTATGATGCTGATGATGCCACATCTGATCCCCTTGAAGGAACATCCAAGACATATGCCCAGGGAAAGAAGGATAACCAGGCTTAGAAGGGCCCTGCCTCTAGCCAGGTAGAGGCCAGGGAAAATCGTGTTTTCTGGTCTGTGTGGATTCGTTGGCCTGGCACATCGGAACCACAAGAGTATAAAGCTTTGGTTGATACTGGCGCGCAATGTACATTAATTCCGTCGAGACATGTGGGGACAGAGTCTGTTTCTATTGCTGGTGTGACAGGGGGATCCCAGGATTTCACTTTGGTGGAAGCTGATGTGAGCCTGACTGGGAATGAGTGGAAGAAACATCCTATTGTGACTGGCCCAGAGGTCCCATGTATTTTGGGCATAGACTACCTTCGAAGTGGGTATTTCAAAGACCCAAAAGGACTCAAGTGGGCATTTGGGATAGCTGCTGTAGAGACAGAGGGCATCCAGCAATTGAACACCTTGCCTGGGCTGTCTGAGAATCCATCTGCAGTAGGATGTCTGATGGGAGAAGATCAACGGGTGCCAATTGCCACCTCCATAGTGCATCGACGACAGTATAGAACCACTCGAGATGCTGTGATCCCCATCCATAAGATGATCCGAGAGCTGGAGAGCCAAGGGGTGGTCAGCAAGACCCACTCACCCTTCAACAGCCCCATTTGGCCTGTGCGAAAATCTGAAGGAGAATGGAGATTGACTGTGGACTACCGTGCATTGAATGAGGTGACTCCACCACTGAGTGCTGCCGTGCCAGACATATTAGAGCTCCAGTACGAGCTTGAGTCCAAGGCAGCGAGGTGGTATGCCACTATAGACATTGCCAATGCAATTTTCTCCATTCCTCTGGCAGCAGAATGCAGGCCTCAGTTTGCTTTCACCTGGAGGGGAGTGCAGTATACCTGGAACCGACTGCCCCAGGGGTGGAAGCACAGTCCTACCATCTGCCATGGACTGATCCAGACTGCACTAGAAAGGGGTGAGGCTCCAGAACATCTGCAATATATTGATGACATCATTGTGTGGGGGAACACAGCTGCGGAAGTGTTTGAGAAAGGAAAGGAAATCATCCAAATCCTCCTGGGAGCTGGTTTCGCCATTAAAAAGAGCAAAGTAAAGGGACCGGCTCGTGAGATTCAGTTCCTGGGAGTGAAGTGGCAAGATGGACGGCGTCAGATTCCTACAGATGTCATCAACAAGATCACAGCAATGTCTCCACCCACCAATAAGAAAGAGACACAGGCCTTCCTAGGTGCCATAGGCTTTTGGAGGATGCACATTCCTGAGTATAGTCAGATCGTGAGCCCTCTTTACCTGGTCACCCGCAAGAAGAACACTTTCCACTGGGGCCCTGAGCAGCAACAGGCCTTTGTCCAGATCAAGCAGGAGATAGCTCATGCAGTAGCTCTTGGCCCAGTTAGGACAGGACCAGATGTGAAGAACATGCTCTACTCTGCAGCCGGGAACCATGGCTTGTCCTGGAGCCTTTGGCAGAAGGTGCCTGGGGAGACTCGGGGTCGACCACTGGGATTTTGGAGTCAAGGCTACAGAGGCTCTGAAGCCAACTCCACTCCCACAGAGAAGGAAATCTTGGCTGCCTATGAAGGAGTCCAAGCTGCCTCAGAGGTGATTGGCACTGAAGCGCAACTCCTCCTGGCACCCCGACTACCGGTGCTGGGGTGGATGTTCAAAGGCAAGGTTCCTTCCACTCACCATGCCACCAGTGCCACATGGAGCAAGTGGATTGCTCTTATCACTCAGCGCGCCCATATAGGTAAACTGAATCGCCCTGGGATTTTGGAGGTAATTACAAATTGGCCCGAAGGTGAGAATTTTGGTGTCACAGATGAAGAACAAGAACCAGTGACATGGGCTGAAGAGGCTCCTCCATATAACCAACTGCCCCCAGAGGAAACACGCTATGCTCTTTTCACTGACGGTTCCTGTCGCATCTTAGGGATGAACCGGAAGTGGAAAGCAGCCGTATGGAGCCCCACACGACAGGTTGCACAAGCTACTGAAGGAGAAGGTGGATCAAGTCAACTTGCAGAACTCAAAGCCGTTCAACTGGCCCTGGACATTGAAGAAAGAGAGAAATGGCCAAAGCTCTACCTCTACACTGATTCATGGATGGTAGCCAATGCTCTGTGGGGATGGCTGGAGAGGTGGAAAAAAGCTAACTGGCAGCGTAGAGGAAAACCAATTTGGGCTGCTGATGAGTGGAAAGATATTGCTACCAGGGTAGGGAGGCTACCTGTGAAAGTCCGCCATGTAGATGCCCATGTCCCCAAGAGTAGAGCCAATGAGGAGCACCAAAACAATGAGCAGGTAGACCAGGCAGCAAAGATAGGGGTGTCAAAGATAGACCTAGATTGGGAACACAAGGGAGAGTTATTCCTAGCTCGATGGGCCCATGATGCCTCAGGCCATCAGGGCAGAGATGCCACCTATAAGTGGGCAAGAGACCGAGGGGTGGATTTAACCATGGACAGTATTTCACAGGTTATCCATGACTGTGAGACGTGTGCTGCCATCAAGCAGGCCAAGCGAGTGAAGCCCCTATGGTACGGTGGGCGATGGTCCAAGTACAAGTATGGGGAGGCCTGGCAGATTGACTCCATCCCACTGCCCCAGACACGCCAGGGCAAGCGCTACGTGCTGACCATGGTGGAAGCCACCACTGGATGGTTGGAAACCTACCCTGTGTCTCATGCTACTGCCCGGAACACCATCCTGGCCCTGGAAAACCAAATCCTGTGGAGACATGGTACCCCTGAGAGGATTGAGTCAGACAATGGGACTCATTTCAAGAACAGCCTTATCAGCACCTGGGCTAGCGAACATGGCATTGAGTGGGTGTACCATATCCCCTACCATGCACCAGCTGCAGGCAAAGTGGAGAGGTACAATGGACTACTAAAAAGCCAGTAGAAAGCTTTGGGTGGGGGATCTTTCAAAAATTGGGAGCAGCATTTAGCAAAGGCCATCTGGTTAGTTAACACCCGAGGTTCCACCAACCGAGCAGGTCCTGCCCAGTCTGACTCCCTGAATGTAATAGATGGAGATAAAGTCCCAGTGGTACATGTCAGAGGTTTGTTAGGGAAGAATGTGTGGGTCAATTCTGCCTTGAGTACAGACAAACCCATTTGTGGGGTTGTTTTTGCTCAGGGACCAGGTTGCACATGGTGGATAATGCAAAGAGATGGAAGAACACGATGTGTACCACAGGGAGATCTGATTGTGGGGTGAGAATGATATGCAATATCACTGTTTGTTGGATGTTACTGCCATTGTCTGTACATTAAACCATACAGACATGAGATAGAAGGAGATGTGCAAGTGTCGAAGGTCTGAGCAAGTGATAGATGGAGCTTTGAGTGAGTAAGGTGAAAGGGGTGAAATCCTGCAGCTCTGTAGTATGGGGCCTGGATTCAGTGGTCCAGTGTGGGGATGTGATGAGGACATAATGGGTGTTGCTTGTAAATTGTGGGGGAGCAGATGGAAATTTTGTATGAATAAATGCATGATGTGTGGTAGTATGTTGATGATATGGGGATAAGGGGTGGAATGTCCTAGGGTGACGTTATGATGCTTGTATCCCCATTCATATGTTCTGTTAATGTTGGATATTATGTTCTGTACCTTTAAGACCGGCTCTGAAGTGGGAAAGTTTTGTTTTGGTTTTCTTATCAGCCTGGCGGGACACAGGGACTGCAGCTTTTGCTTTTGCTGCTTTTGCTTTCTGCTTTGGCTCTTTCGCTCTTGCTTGCTTTGCTTCTGCTTGCTTTTGCTCTTTAGCTAATTCAGCTAAACTGTCCAATTTCTTCCTGGACGGTTTCTCCTTTCCTTTTTCTGATCACTTCGAACCTGCTCCGGACTGGGACCTGAGAAACACCAAGATCCTGCACCTTCTGGCCTGCAGCAGCAGCCCCAGCGCCGGAGGGACTGAGACCAGAGTGACCACCCCCAGAGAGACTTTCTGAATTTGTCATCTTTTTCAGAGTGGTGTCATCCGGTATTGTTCATTTTGTGTGCTGGGGGGTGCTGTGCTTGTTAAATAAACAGGTTCTTTCCACTCCTCTCCGAGAAATCCTTCCCGAACTGGTTGGGGGGAGGGGCTGTGTGGGTTTGCTAACTGGAGGAGCCCTAATTTGGAAATTCTCCTCCAAATTTGCCCTAAACCTCGACAACTGGAAACTGTTATCGCAGTTACGATCCACAGTTAGTCAATTTGGAGTAACTATTGAACCCACAAAACAAATGCTGGATTACATCTGGGGCACTCAGGTTTTGCTGCCGGCAGATTGCAGGACGGTAACGCGGCTCATTTTTACTCAACACCAGCAGCTTTTATTTAATGCCCATTGGCAGGCGATTTGTCAGCAATGTGTCGCAGTGGTACGGCAACCAGGAGACCCGTTATATGGGGTGACCCTGGAGGAGTTAATGGGGTTCGGGCCGTTTCTTAGAACGGAGGCACAAGCATTGATTGGGCCCGAAAAGTGCAGGGAGGCTATGCGGTTAGCACGTTTAGCTATCGATAGAATTAAGGATCCGGGAGGAATTCCTTCTTACATGGGAATGAAGCAAGGTACGGAAGAGTCTTTCGGAGCTTTTATAGACAGGGTAGCCAGCGCTATTGAACGAGCAGGAGTCCCCGAATTCATGAAAGGGTCCATGCTCAAACAATGCGCACTTCAAAACGGCAATCAGCTTACCAAGAATGTGATAAATACCCTGGGGGCTAATTGGTCTATAGAGGAAGCTTTAGAGCGATTAGCTAATGTCCCTCTGGGATCACAGGCAATGTTAGTAGATGCTATTAAAGAGCTAGGGGCCGGGTTGCAGAAGCAGGCAGAGTCCTCTCAAAACCAAGTTCTGGCAGCCCTCGCCCCGCTCCAAGCAGCTGCAATAAATGCTCCACGAGCTCCATCCACTAGCCGATGCAGGTGCTACCGATGTGGAGGAACGGGACATGCGCGACGGGACTGTCCCGCCGTCAGTGTTTGGTGTAGCCGTTGCCGCCTGGACACCCACAATACCGGAATCTGCAGACGCCGCTCGGGAAACGGCAGAGCCAGCGCGCCCGCCAGCCGCCACGCCCAGACACAAATAGCAGCTGTCACAACTTCGACTCAACCTGCCCCCGGCCCGCAACTGCCGGGAGCCTTGGACTAGACCTCGAAGCAGCAGCAGCCGTGACTTTGATGACTACTCACCCGGAAAAGGTTCCAACTGGGGTAAAAGGGCCACTCATTATTGACGGCTTACCTATGGGGGCTCTGCTTTTAGGGCGTTCCTCGGCTACGATGATGGGATTATTTGTTTTATCTGGAGTAATAGATGCTGATTACACAGGAGAGATTTCTATTATGGTGCATACTCTTTTTCCACCGATGCGGATCGAAAAGGGACAAAGGATAGCTCAATTGATTCCTCTGCAGCAGTTGGCTAAGACTGTACCCCCTCGCCAGGCACAGTCCAGAGGAGAGCATGGATTCGGATCCATGGGGGGCCTTGCCCTTTTGACGATGAACTTAAATGAACGGCCAAAGCGCACTGTCATTTTGGACTATCAGGGCGAAAGGCGAACCTTGGAAGGACTGTTAGACACTGGCGCAGACTCCAGCATTGTGAGTCCAGATTTTTGGCCCCACGATTGGCCATTGCAGTCAACTACTATGCCAGTAACCGGAGTTGGAGGCCTGACACTTGCAAGGAAGACACCCATGCTATCTGTGACGGTTGAGGATAAAACGGTACGAGGTGTTTTGTCAGTTGTACCTTTGCCTCCTACTGTGCAGTGTCTAATCGGTCGGGACATTCTGGCTCAGATGGGTGTGGTTTTGACAAATGAGCACCCTTTAGGCTAAGGGCCATTGCATGGACTTTCCCAATCCCATTGACCTGGACCACGAACACACTGGTATGGGTTAAGCAGTGGCCTTTAAAAAGGGAAAGTCTTGAGCAGGTTCACATGCTGGTATACGAACAATATAAACAAGGACATTTACAGCTGTCAACAAGTCCATGGAACACGCCCATCTTTGTGATTAAGAAGAAGTCCGGAAAGTATCGCTTAATACATGATTTGCGAGCTGTGAATGAACAGATGGAGCCAATGGGAGCCCTACAACCTGGTTTACCTAACCCGGCTATGCTACCAAGGGACTGGCCACTTTTGATTATTGATCTGAAGGACTGCTTTTTTACTATTGCTCTGCATCCTCGAGATACTCGGAGGTTTGCATTCACTTTGCCGTCTTTAAACAGAGCGGAGCCGGACAAGAGATTCGAATGGGTTTCTCTTCCCCAGGGAATGCGGAACAGCGCCACCTTGTGTCAACTTTATGTCACTGTAGCTCTACAGCCCTTGCGACATGCCTGGCCTGACACAATTATTTATCATTATATGGATGACATTCTATTTGCACAACCAGAACCTTTTGCGCGTCAACAAATTCAGGCAATATGCTCTGAAGCTCCATGGACTGACTGTAGCTCCTGATAAAATTCAGTTGTCTGCACCGTGGAAATATTTGGGGTGGACACTTACTGATCAAATTGTTACCCCTCAGAAATTGCAATTAAACATCAAATTACATACATTGCATGATGTTCAGAAATTACTGGGGGATCTACAGTGGCTACGCCCCATTGTTGGTATCCCTAATGACCTCTTGGACGAGCTTCGACCTTTGCTGAAGGGGACTGATCCGGCACAGCTTGTTCGTATAGCCCCTGAACAGGCTGAGACACTGCAGCAGATATTGGACTGTGTTACACAAGGCAGTGTTCGGAGACGTGATCTTGACCTTCCTATACAGCTGACGGTTTGGTGCGGGCCAAAATTTTTACTGGGTGCACTTACTCAGCATAACAGAAAAACAGGGGAGACATGGGCCTTGGAATGGATATCTCCTCCACTTCAACAACAGAAAACCCTTCTTCAGAAAATTGAAAGTCTAGCTGATCTGCTTAAAAAGGGTCGTGAACGGACAATACAGATTATGGGAAAGGAACCTGCTCAGATACAGATACCAATGAAAAAGGATACATTGACATGGTATCTGGCAAACAGTATGGAGTTGCAAGAGGCCCTGCTGGGAGCCGGTAGCGTGACTGCCACTGATGATATTCCCAATGTACCATTGAATTGGGTAGGACAATGGGGTTGGATTCAATGCCCAAAAAGATCACTGAAGCCCTTATCGGATGCTACAACTGCCTACACTGATGCAGGAAGAAAATCTAAAACTGCTGCAGTGACCTGGTGAGAAAAGGGACAATGGCATCATCACATACTCCGAGCTACTGAGGTGGACACTTTACAAACGATGGAGCTTTTGGCTGTTGTATGGGCCATGATGCATTTCTCTGGACCTCTTAACATTGTAACAGATTCTTTGTATGTTGCAGGAGTGTGTGAGAGAATAGAGGATGCCTCCATAAAAGAGGTTCAAAACAGGAGGTTACACGAGCTGTTTATGCAACTGCAGAGAGCAATTAGGCTAAGAAAGCATTCCTTTTGTGTTATCCATATCAGAAGTCACAAATGGGATATTGGTCTGGGAGAAGGTAACATGCGAGCAGATAAGTTAGTCTCAGTCACACAAGCAACTCCGATTCCCAAACAGACCATAGCCAGAGAGGCACACTCCATGTTCCTCCAGAATGCAAAAGGCCTTCATCGAGAATTTCAAATATCTATGGAGGAGGCACGGGCAATAGTCAAAGCCTGTCCTATATGCAGTCATCATAATGGAGGCTGTGGTTTAGGTCTGGGAGTTAACCCAAGAGGGCTGAGCACAAATGAGACCTGGCAAATGGATGTCACACATGTGGCAGAGTTTGGGAGGTTGAAGTATGTACATGTTACCATAGACACTTACAGTCATTTTATATGGGCCACAGCGCTGACTGGTGAGAAAGCAGGGCAGGTAGAGAGACATCTCAGCAGTTGTTTTGCAGTAATGGGAGTACCACAGCGTATCAAGACAGACAATGGGCCTGCTTACAGCAGCAAAAGAATAAAGCGATTTCTGCAAATGTGGGGAATAGAGCACATAACCGGCATCCCCAATTCTCCTACAGGACAAGCGATTGTTGAGAGAGCAAATGGTACCTTAAAAAGATATCTGAGTAAATATAAGGATACCAGAGAGCCACAAGAGAGATTGTTAAAGTGCTTGTTTGTTTTGAACCACCTGTGTGTTTTTGGGGAAAACAAGGTTCCTGCTGTGATTCGTCACTATGTACGTGAAGCAGATGATGTAAAGTTTTGGTCCCCAGCGGCCATAGTTGCAGCATCTTTCTTAACTCCAGGGGTATCAGCAGCAGGTGCTCATGCTATTTTAAATAAGTTAGGATGTTGGCTTGCTAAACAAACAAATGCAACTTCTTTAGCAATTTCTAGTCTTTTGCTTGATGTAGATTCTATTCGCCATGCGACGCTTCAAAATAGAGCTGCAATTGATTTTCTCTTACTTGCACAAGGCCATGGTTGTGATGAATTTGAGGGCATGTGTTGCATGAATCTCTCTGATCATGCACGATCTGTACACTCACAGCTCTCTGAGTTACGGAGGTTAACTGGGAACTTACAGGTGGAATCAGGCCTTGGTATTGATGGATGGCTCAAATCTTTAAACTTAGGATCATGGTTACGTTCAATTATTAAGGTTAGCATTGTAGTAGCTATTGTAGTTTTGTTGTTAGTATTAGTTTTGCCTTGTTTTTGTATATGCTTGCAGAATATGGTGCGAAAGATGATAACTACTGCATTTAATTAACTATGCTTGTTCAACAGAAAAACAGGGGAGATGTAGAGAGCTTTTTGGATAATTGGTTAGCTGAGAAAGGACATTCCGATGTGATACCGATGGATAAGGGTAAGAGAAACAAGCTGGGAACTGAGCAACCGGTGCCTAATTACTGACGAAGGTCACAGTGACCTTCTCTAAAACGGGAAGACGGGGGAGAAAATTGCTTGCCAGAAAATGTAGCTATCCCAAGGTAGAGAAATTAGAAGAATGTACACATAGAAGCAAAATAATTGTTAAGAGATAGAAGTAGGTGTGTTTGATCTAAGTGTGCTTTAACCAATAATGAGCTCGGCTTTTGCAATATGTATAAGCTTCATTAACACTAATATAAATGTGTGTGGAGTTTCAATAAACTTCGGGATTTGCTATTCATCGCATATGGTGTGTCGCATCTCTCCCGCCGCTACGACACCAGAGGCCATTGCTGCATTTCAGGGCCTCGTGGAACCAAAGGGCCGTTGTGATCCTGCAGGACACTGTGGATCCATGGAGAGCATTGTGGCATTGCAAGGCCCCATGGAATCATGGAGACCATTGTGACACTGTGGGGCCCCATGGAAGGAAGGGGCCATTGTGACACTATGGGAACTTGTGGAACCAAGGGAATCATTGTTGCACTACTGGGCCCCAATGGAACCAAGGGGCCATTGGACACAGCCAGGCTTCATGGAACCAATCGACCATCATGACACTGTGGGGCCTTGTGGAACCAGGGGAACATGAAATAGGTGTGGCTGCCTTGGCCTCCCAGGGATCACCGGACAGGTCTGGCTGACCTTGGAATGTGGAAGGCCCCTCCCATCTGCTCCTGAAACACTGGGGCTCTGGGCTCTTCTTTTAATGGAAAAGAACTGTTCATTTTTTCCAGGCATCCATGGCCAAAATTAGGATTCCACTTCCAAATTTTTGTTTATTCAAGGATTGCTCCCAGACAAAAGTTGCCAGGACAGACAGGTCTGGCTGGTCTTTCACTCCTAAGGGGCAGCACTTTCCTATTTTCCAAACACTGGAAAGGGCTCTGTGCTTTTCTTTTTATGCAAAAAAAAAAAAAAAAAAAAAAAAAAAATCCCTCTTTTCCAGGCACAAATGTTTTAAATTAGGACTCTGCATTCATAATGTGAAATATGCAAAGGTTGTTTCAAGCATGCCTGCCAGGACAGACAGGACCCTGCCTTAGCCTCTGGTGGTTGCTGTTCATCAGCTCCTGAAACATGGGGGCTCTGTGGTTTCCTTCCTATGGAGACCAATGTGGCATTTGGGAGCCTTGTGAGATGAAGGAGCCATTGTGACACTGCAGAGCACCATGGATCCAAGGGACCATTGTGACACTGTGGGGCCTCGTGGAACCAAGGACATCATTGTGGCTCTGTTGGGCCACATGGTCCCAAGGGACCAGTGCAAAGCAGCAGTGTAGGAGTTAGCCTGGCTGTAACTCAGAGTCAGCCAGATTTTACCCCGGAAGAACTGGGCATGAGTTTCAAGCCCTGGGAATCATTTGTTTAACTTAGGGTGAGTTTGAGAGTTCCCCCATAAGCCTTTAGTGTTGTTATGCTAAGTTGTCCAAGTTCTCCTCCCCTATTGGTTACTTGTTTCCCCTATAGGGTTATTGTTCTAGAGAGTTCTACCCTCAAGTGTATATTTTGTTGCTTCCCCCTTTTCTTGGGTCTTTGGATCCTGCCCCTCATACTGTTCCCATGTTCTTCATGTTTATATTGTTTTTCACCCAGTTATTAAAGTTCCTTCTAAACAACTCCATTGATCCTGCTCCTTTTCATTTTTGCCACCCTCGCCCTGAAGTCAGGGAACCAGAGAGGTTTGTCACAGCCACCCTCATTGTGACATTTGGCACCCAAACAGGGACCATGACACTCAGGGCTCCCTGTGTCAGTCACGTCAGCTGGGGTTGGCTGATGGATAGGCCAGCGCTCCCTGGGATTTTGGATTGTTCCAGGCCCAGTGGATTCATTGTTGCTTCAAGGGACCTTGCCCAGGATCGGCAGGGACAGTGACGGTTTCACCTGCATAGGATTGCAGGTGGGTTTGGGGAAACACAAGACAATTGTTGCCCAATTTGCAACTATGTTTTTACAATATGCACCCACATCCCATAATTGATTTGGGGTGTTCCGGTGGCTCTTCCCCATGAGGCAGAGAAAGAGAAAATTGGGCAGCCAGATGTCCAAAGTAGAAAGGAGCATATATGGATGCTTTAATTCTCACTGATCATGACATAGTATTTTCAAAGAAGAAATTAAAATCAATCATGAAGTGGATCATTAAAAATTTTCCAGAGGCCTTTCCTGATGAAATCCATACCACTGAATTTTGGGACTCACGAGAGTTAAACTGTACAACTTTCCATCAAAAGGGACCCCACTGCACCCTGCATGCTCCCCATCTTCCACACCATCCTTGACCAGCAAGCAGTGGGTTGAAAACTCAATCTTTTGGTCACTCCTAACCTGGGACCACCCCTCAAACCTGCCTTTCTCACACCTTCCACAATGGTCCAAGCTGGCAATGGCCACGCTGTCTTGGAGCATCATGCCCTGGAGACTCAAGACAGAAGGAGCCCAAATGTGGCTCGGAAGCCCAACCATCCTCCCTCCATCTTGGCTCCTCCACTTCCTGCTCCCACAGCCTTCTCTTCCGCCCTGAATGAACCTCCAGACTCCGCCCCCACAACTGCAGGTCACGCCCCCACTGTCAATCATCCTCTCCACCCTGGGCCATGCCTTCAGTTAAGGAAGGAGACTGGCAAATAGCCTCGAAACTCCTCATTGCCCTGGGATGTTATGAAAGAAAGGGGCAGAATCCCAGCTATCAGCCATTGGTTTACAGGGAAATCAAGGATCTGTGTAGGGCAGCTAAAGACCATAGAAAGGACTTACCTTGTTTTAATGGCCTAATGAGGGCCATGTTTACAGCTCATGTCTTAACCCCCTATGATTTAAAATATATTATGACCATGTTGTTGTCACCTACAGAATACACCCTGTGGGAAGGGGGATAGAAGTGTTCACTAAATCAATTAATAGCAGACTATGCTAATAATGAGGCAAGGGCGGAATTGACAATCAACCATCCAGCTGGAGAAGGACAACACAGCCTACCAGATGATCAAGCAGCAGGTATCCCCAGAGAAGTATTGGATGATATCAAAGAGATGGCTTTGAAAGTTTTAATCCAGGTATCGGATGGTAGCACCCCCAATTTGGACTCCCTTGGGTGGCTGCAGCTAAAGCTTTAGGGAAATCAGACCATCCTGGGTGCCTGTTGAGTAAGCAAACCAATGCTGCCTCCCTCACATTGAGTGGCTGCTCTCAGACACAGAGACCATCAGACACGCCACCGTGCAGAACAGCGATAGAGTTTTGACTCTGGGCACATGGGCATGACTGTGTAGACTCTGAGGGCATGTGCTGCATGAACCTCTCCAGCCACAGCGAGTCAATCCACAAGAGCATTCAGGTACTGAAGGAAGGGTTCAAGAAGCTTCAAGTGGAAAGCAAAGACTGCTTCAATAAACTCTTCCAATGCAAGGGACTAAAGGGTTGGATGATGTCTAACTAAAACAGGACTATCAATTCTCTTAGTGGTTGTGCTGTATTGTTAATTGTACAATGTTTGTTTGGATGCTTTTAGAAAGTCTTACAAAATTCTTTCAGTTCCATCTTTGTTGTAAAACAGAAAGGGGGAAGATAGCCAACACAGGCTCCTTATAGGCTCCTTGGAGGAGAGAATTGGAGGCCAGGATGGCACAAAAACCTCTCAGAGACTCAGTGTGGGAAGGAAAATCCTTAAAAGTACCTAAAAGTATTCTTAAATCCATAAAGTACCTTAAAAACCTTGAGTATCTCAAGGCATTAATGAGCCCCACTGAGTGTAAGTACGAGGCTCTCAAGGGACTCATTAAAGCAGATAATTGGGGCCATGATTGCACAAACCTTTCACAGAGTCTGGATCAAAAGGGAAACACCAAGTACCTTCAAATAACTGAAGTACCTTGAAGCATTAATGAGCCCCACTGAGTGTTGTTACTGACAAAGCCTCTCCAGGGACTAATTACAGCAGATAATTGGAGGCCATGACTGCACAAACCTCTCAGAGACTTCAAGGCAAAAGCCAAACCCAAAGTCCTTTGAAAAACCTGCAGTCCCTGCAGGGAGCATGAAGGAGCCCCCAGGGCCATTGCTGAGCAAGGCTCCCCAGGGACTCCTTGCAGCAGATCCTTGAGGCCACTGGGATGTGGGCTAGGGGGGGATGCTGAGGGCAGCACAAGGGGCTGACAGTGCCCAGCCTGGCTGGG
Organism: Agelaius tricolor; assembly: GCF_023055355.1. Taxonomy (NCBI): domain Eukaryota; kingdom Metazoa; phylum Chordata; class Aves; order Passeriformes; family Icteridae; genus Agelaius; species Agelaius tricolor. Next base: position 1,314,662 of record NW_027269333.1, read on the forward strand.
GCTGGGCCAGGAGGCCCCAGGGCCTCAGGACAAGGTGTCTCCTCCCAGCCCTTGCTGGCACAGACCCTGCTGTGCCCCAGGCCACCAAGACTTGGCTTCTCTTTGTCCCCACCTGTCATCACTGCCTGCAGTTCTCTGCTCTGCCTGGGGCCTGGGGACACTTGCTCAGTCGTGTCCCTCTCTGGGACCCATTAAAAGTCCAAGAAAGTTTGGAGTTGGATTCTGCCATGGAGTTCTGGAGAGGTTTCTTCATCTCCCTCTCAGGGACTGATGTTCAGGGCCTGAGCACAAAGCCCCAGAGGCTGATTAAAGTCCTTGTGCTGTGTCTGTGCTGCTGAGCTGGGCTGGGCTCCTGGCACAGAGGCAGCTCCTGGTCACCAAGAAGAGCTTCAAAAGCACATTTCTCTTGATGAGCAGCTCTTGTGCCAGCCCAGCAGGGCTGGGGCACTGCCTGCAGCCAGCCCGGGCACAGCACAGAGGCACAGAGAGCTTCAATCAGTCAGGGCTGGGAAGGGGCTGAGAAGTGCCTGGGGCACAATCACTGCCAGCCCTTGGCACAGGAACCTCTGGCTGCAGGACAATGCAGCTGCAGCTCCTGGAGCCATCTCCTGCAGCTGGAACATGCCAATGCCTGCAGAGCCTGTGAGTACATTCTCTGCTTGTCTCTTGTGCAGAGCAGCCAGGGGTGCCCAGGGCTGTCCTGCAGAGCAGGGTCCTGGAGCCCAGGGCGCTGTGCTGGGGCAGGGACTCTGCTGCCTGCCAGGGACAGCTCTCAGCCAGCCCTGGCAGCTGCTCCCAGCGCTGGGGAGAAGCTCTGGGGGGAAGGAGCCGCCCTGAGCAGGGCAGGGGCTGCTGCTGAGAGGGGCTGGGTGGGGCAGGGCTGCTCCCAGCTCCAGACCAGCCTGGGCACAGCTCCGGAGGGCACCTCCCAAAGAAGGTAAGCCTGGGATCGCTGTAAAGATCAGCAGCTTTCCTGAGAGTGTTTTCAATTTCCTGCTTGGAGAAGGATGGGAACATTGGGGTGATGCAAAAAGATTTTTTTTTATTTTATACAATTTTCATATATTTGTAGCTCCACAAATTACTATTAAATAGTTATAAATCTATATTCCTTTTTTTAGTCTATTAAACTCTTAATGAACTCTATTACTATTATATACATCTATAACTATAATCCTTTATTAACTTCATTATTTTCCCTAACCTTTTTCTTTGATTTTTGAAAAATAAGCTGATTGTCTAAATGCATTCCTGAAATACATATAGTATACAATACATATAGTATCCTGCATAGTCTTATTATCAGGAAGAGGACCTACAAGAAGAACATTTTGTTTTTTGACCAGAATGTGAGCAGTCATAACAAAAAGTGAAGGCAAAGAAGCCCTCGGACCTACTCCAATGGATTGAGGCAGGGGCGTGTAACTGGGGTAAGTGAATCCCCTATTGGATCTTCCTGTTAAATATCCTAATTAATCAACCTTAATAAATTGTTGAAATCAGGCCCTGGGTGTGCCCCATCCCCACTGGGACACCTGAAAGCTTCCAATTTATGTCTGGTTTTTACTTTACTGTTCTAACACTGTTGCAAGAGAATTTTTTTCTCTTTTGTTTATAAAAAACAAGGGGATGAGAGAAGCAGAACAGGAATTATAATCCAAGAATCCCAGGACATTCTGAGTTGAAAGGGACACACAGGATCATCAAAGGAATGTTTGATCTTTTACAGGGACTGCAGAACTGTAAATTAAGTTGATCAGTGTCTCTGCTGGGAGCCTCCCAAAGGGCCCTCAGCCACTCCTCAGCCCTGCACAGCAGCAGCATCACCTTTGCAGGGCCCAGCAGGGCTCTCCTGAGCTGCCCTTGCCCAGCTGCACACAGAGCCTGCCCCAGCCAGGGCCCTGCACACAGGCAGGTTTCTGTAGGGCCCCAGCCAGGGCACGCAGGCTGGGATGGGCTCTGTGAGCGCTGGCAGGGACAAGGCTCCTCTCAGGAGGGAATGTCCAGGCCCAGGGAGATGCTCAGGGAAGGAGAGGGGGCTGGAGAGAGCAGGGCTGGGGCAGGAGGGCACTGTTGGTGTGTGGGAGGTGCCGGGCACAGCTGGGCACGGGAACACTGTCCTGAGTGCCCGGCTGTCTCTGCCCTGCCCTCTCAGGCACAGCACCACAACATCTGCTCTTGCTTCTGCACTGCCCTGACATTGGCACTGTTATCTGCTGCTCTCAGGGAGGCTCTGGCATTTGCAGCAGCTGAGTCAGGCACTGCCCTTGGCATTCCTGCCAGGCAGGGCTGTCCATGGCAATGGGGTGTCCAAGCTTCCCTGGCACCTGTGGGGCTGTGGGCAAAGCAGTCCATGGGAAAGGGGAATGAGCTGAGCCCCCTCCCTGAGATCCCATCATGGGCACAGCCAGGGATCTCCTTGCTGTGCCCTGCCAGGCTCTGAGCTGCCCTCCTGGGTGCAGATCTGTGCCAGAGCCTCTGGGAGTTCCCTGAGTGTCCCACGGGCAAGGGCAGAGCTGCCACAGCTGAGGAAATGCTGCTGGGTTTGCCCAGGGAGCCGTGAGTGTCCTTGGCACAAGGGGGTGCTGAGACCGTGCCCAGAGACCTTGAGAGAGGGTGAGACATTCAGGGATCCCTCTGCTCTGGGCAGGGTCTGGTTTATCCCAGGGTGACCCGGGAGTGTGACTGTGCTCTGATTGCAGCCGAAGGTGCAAAGCCAGGGCAGCTGGGAACAAGCCCATCCAGCCCCTCACCTTCCCTGAGCCACAGGGAATCCTTTGCCTCTCCCATCTCTCAGTGGCAAACTCTCAGTGCAGCAGAAATGCTGGGGATTTGTGACCTCAGAGAGCCAGGAATGATGTATGGGTAAGAAAAAATTCTTTAAACCAGCACCTGCCACCCATGTCCTATAGAATTGGGAGTGCAGAGGCTACCAAGACTTCCTGCAGTAGGAGTGATTCCCCTGACAAATCCTGAATATCCAGCCTTGTTCCTCTGCCACATGGCCACAAACCCAGGGCAGTGGGGCAGGGATGGCTCCTCGAGAGGCCCCACGCACAGGCCTGGCTGCTCCTTGCACACTCAGCCAGCACAACTGGAGCTCAGGCAGGGACCTGGGTGAAGGTTTTCCCAGAGCAGGAACAAGGCTGGGTGAGTCCAAGTGGGGCAGCCTGCAGGGAATGGCCCAGGTTTGGCCCAAAGCAGCCTCTGCTGACTTGTCACTGTCCTTTCTCCATGAACAGGTGCCCATGTGCAGCCCCAGCAAATGTCCAACAGCAGCTCCATCAGGCACTTCCTGCTGCTGGCATTGGCAGACACGCGGCAGCTGCAGCTCCTGCACTTCTGCCTCTTGCTGGGCATCTCCCTGGCTGCCCTCCTGGGCAACGGCCTCATCATCAGCGCCGTAGCCTGCGGCCACCACCTGCACACGCCCATGTTCTTCTTCCTGCTCAACCTGGCCCTCGCTGACCTGGGCTCCATCTGCACCACTGTCCCCAAAGCCATGCACAATTCCCTCTGGGACACCAGCAACATCTCCTACACTGGATGTGCTGCTCAGCTATTTCTGATTTACTTCTTCCTTGGATCAGAGTTTTGCCTCCTGACCGTGATGTGCTACGACCGCTACGTGTCCATCTGCAAACCCCTGCACTACGGGACCCTCCTGGGCAGCAGAGCTTGTGCCCACATGGCAGCAGCTGCCTGGGCCAGTGCCTTTCTCAATGCTCTCATGCACACGGCCAATACATTTTCCCTGCCCCTGTGCCATGGCAATGCCCTGGGCCAGTTCTTCTGTGAAATCCCACAGATCCTCAAGCTCTCCTGCTCAAATTCCTCCCTCAGGGAACATGGGCTAATTGCAGTTAGTGCCTGTTTGGTATTTGGCTGTTTTGTGTTCATTGTTTTCTCTTATGTGCAGATCTTCAGGGCTGTGCTGAGGATTCCCTCTGAGCAGGGACGGCACAAAGCCTTTTCCACCTGCCTCCCTCACCTGGCTGTGGTCACTCTGTTCATCAGTAGTGTCATATTTGCTCACCTGAAGCCTCGCTCCATATCCTCCCCATCCCTGGATCTGGCCCTGTCAGTTCTGTACTCGGTGGTGCCTCCAGCCCTGAACCCCCTCATCTACAGCCTGAGGAACCAGGAGCTCAAGGCTGCAGTGTGGAGACAGATGACTGGATGGTCTCAGGAACATTAAACTGCTGGCCAATTTCTGCAAATCACCTGTAATAAAAGTCATCTTTGAGTCTTCTTGTTGGTTTCATCTTGGATGTTCTTTTGCTTTGTTTTAGTTAATATTGTTGCCAAAGAAATGTCATGGTTTGTGGCAGTTTTCTGGTGTTTATCTTCACATTGCCTGTGGCCACAGACTGTGGCAATGATGGGCTGTACACTTGGTGTATTTAAAAGAGATAAAGGATGTCCCAGCAGAATTTTCTGCAGAGATGCCCTTTTGTTGCCTTCTGTGGAGCTGCAGCAGCAATGTCTGTGTGCAGAGCTGGGGCAGATCAGTGCTGGCCCAGCAGCTGTGCCCAGCAGCAGCAACAGCAGCACTTGGTGTTGCCAGTGCTGCTGCCGTGGCCCTGCCCCGCTGCCCTGGTGGCCCTGGTGTTGCTGCAGGGCCTGAGTGCTCTCGGGGCCTGGCACAGCCCTGGGGGTGGCAGTGCCGGGGCTGCAGCAGGGACAGGCCATGGGCACTGCTGGGGCAGTGCTGACACCTCAGGCCAGGCCCTGGGGGCTCCAGGCTCCTGGCAGCCACCCCCAAACTGCCCTGAGCATTTCGTTTACTTCACCTTTGCTTTCTTTACTCTTCTGGTACAAATTTCTTCCAATTGCCCAGCCCTGTTCCCTGCCCTGCAAACAGCCCATCCCTGTTTGCCCTTTCCTTTCTGGCCCCATTCCCCATTGCAGTTTCTGACTTGGCACCACGGGAACGTCCCTTGGCCTTCTTGGCCACCTGGGCACACTGCTGCCTCATGTCCAGCCTGCTGTCCATCAGTCCCTACAGGTCCCTTTCTGCCTGGCTGCTCTCCAGCCACTCTGTCCCCAGCCTGTAGTGCTGCAGGGGTTGTTGTGGCCAAAGTGCAGGACCCGGCACTTAGATTTGTTAAACCTCACCTTGTTGGATTTGGGCCCTGGATCCAGCCTGTGCAGGGCCCTGTGCAGAGCCCTCCTACCCTCCAGCAGATCAACACTCCCAGCCAACTTGGTGTCACCACGGTTCCATGAGACCCCAGAGTGTCCCAATGGTCTCCATGATTTCATGAGGCCTCCCAGTGTCACAATGTCCCTTTGGTTCCATGGGAGCACTTGGTGTCATAAAGTCCCTTGGATCCTTGGGCCCTGCAGTGTCACAATGGCCATTGCTCCCCCAAGGCCTTGCAGTGTCACAATGGATCCTTGCTTCCATGAGGTCTGGCAGTGCAGCAATGCTCCCCTTGGTTCCACAGTGTCACAATGGTCTCTTGGTCCCAAGGGCCACCACGGTATCAAATATGATTCCTTCATTCCACGAGTCCCTGAGGAGCAGAACTGGCCCCTTGGTTCCATGGGGCCCTGCAGTGTCACAATGGCCCCATCGTGACACCAGGTCCTGCTCTGTCACAATGCTCTGCATGGTTCCACAGGGCCCTGAGGGGTCATAGTGGCCTCTCTGGTTCCATGAGGCCTCAGAGTGCCACAATGAATTCCTTGGTGCTGCAGTGTCACAATGGAGCCCTGGTGACACAAGATCCTGCAGTGTCCCCAGGGACCCTTGGTTCCATGGGGCACCACAGTGTCACAATTGTTCCCTCAGTTCCCAGAGTCCTTGCAATGGAGCAATGGCCCCTTGATTCCATTGTCCCCAGGCTCTCCCAAGGGTCTCCTTGGTTCCACAGTGGCACAATGGCCCCTTGGTTCCACAAGGCCCTGCAGGGTCACAGTGGCCTCTGTGGTTCCAGCAGGACCCAGACTGTCAGCATGGACTCCTTGCTTCCATTCAGCCCCACAGTGTCACCATGGCCCCTTGGCTCTGTGCTGCCATGTCGTACACAGTGTCACCATGGTCCTCTTAGTGCCACCAGGCCCCCCAGTGTCACAGTGGCCCCTTGCTTCCCCAGGGCCCTGCAGTGTCACAATCATCAGAGAATCAACCAGGCTGGAAATGACCTTGGAGAGCATCAAGTCCAACCTGGGACCCAACACTACCTTGTCACCCAGACCATGGCACTCAGTGCCACATCCAGTCTTTCCTTAAACACCACCACAGCTGGTGACTCACCCACCTCCCTGGGCAGCCCATTCCAATGCCCAATCACCCTTTGTGTGGAGAATATTTCCTAATGTCCAGCCTAAACTTTACCTGGTGCAGCAAAAGGCTGTGTCCTCTTGTCCTGTCACTGTTCCCTGGGAAAAAAGCCTGACCCCCACCTGGCTGCACCCTCCTGTCAGGGAGTTGTAGAGAGTGATGAGGTCTCCCCTGTGCCTCCTCTTCTCCAGGAGAAACAACCCCAGCTCCCTCAGACACCGCTCCTCACAAGACTTTCTTCCAGTCCTCTGACCAGCCTTGTTGCCCATCACTGGACACGCTCCAGCTCCTCCATGTCCTTCCTAAATTGGGGGCCCAGAACTGGACACAGCACTCGAGGTGCTGCCCAACCAGTTCCCAGCACAGGGGAAGAATCCCTGCCCTGCTCCTGCTGGCCACACCATTCCTGATCCATAGGAGTGCCAGGGGCTGGATGAGGGAAATGGTGGGGAGGGGGTGGGGAAAAATTCTGTTTGATTGTCAGCCATAAAAGGTCTTGATTTTCATATCTGTTCAAACTGCTTTAAAAGCTGCTGGGGATCAATATCAATTGGACATTGCTGAGATCAATCTATAAACAGGAAAATAAAACTTAACAGAACAAAACTGTACTCTTGGCATTGTTTTATACTATTGTATATTCACTTTGAGTACATTTCTGTCATCTGTCTAATTAACCACATTAAGAACTGAAAACTTGAAATATTCCCCAGGGCCTTTTCTTGTTCAGGTATTCTGTACAAATGTTTATGAGCTCTTCTCACTGAATTCCTGAACTGAAGAGCTCAAGAAAGAAGAAGTCTCCAGAGCACTAAAATCCATCAGCAGCCTGCAAGTGGTTGAGGATCCATCCCCATCAGAGCAGCAGTGAACAGAAATGGGCACAGCTTTGTGGCTGCTGTCCCAGCTTTGGCATGGGCCCTGGGCCTGGAGCAGGAGCAGCTCTTGAGGGCCCCAAGGCCAGGGCTCTTGTGCTGCCCTGGACAGATGGGATGGCAGCAGGGGCTGCAGAGCTCTCAGCACCTCAGCCCCAGGGGAGCAGGGCAGCCAGGGAGCCTCCTTTGGCCTTGGCCCAGCACCTTCCCCCATGGCTGGGGCTGAGTCCTGTGGCAGCTGCAGCTGCTGCTGTGGCCTTGGCAGGGGCTGAGGCCGTGGGGCCAGTGGCCAGAGCAGCCTGGGCTGAGCAGAGCTGTGGGGCCAGAGCCGTCTGGGCTGGGCTGGGCTCAGAGTGGCCCTTGGTGCTACCCAGAGCTCAGGGCAGCTGGCAGAGCTTGCAGGGAGCTGGGCTGGGCTCCGAGAGCCTGGCCCAGAAACCATCAGTGTCCATCTCAGCCTGGCTGAGCGTGCAGGGGCAGGACTCAGGCCAGGCCTTGTGGGGCAGGGCCAGCGCCTGTGCCAGGCATTGCAAACAGGCAAGTGGCCCAGAGAGGAGGCGGCTCTGTGCCCTTGGTGGCATGGACAGAGCAGGGAGGGGGCCCAGGACATTTGTCAGCGCCAGCCTCTGTGCCCATGTGTTGGCAGCCGTGGCTGCTGAGCCCAGCTTTGGCCTGGGCTGAGTTTGGCTGTGGCCCAGCTCCCTCCTCCTGCGGGGCTCAGGGCCAGTTCCCGGCCATGGCCAGCCCTGGCTGCCTCTCTGCTGGCCCAGAGGCCGGCAGAGCCCGGGGCAGGGCTGTCTGTGCAGCCCCACAGCTGCCAGGGGCTCTGCAGGAGCTGGTAGAGGCTGCCCAGCAGGGAGGCCATGGGGCACAGAGCCCCAAGGCTGCTGTGGGCACCACGGCACAGGGGCCGTTCCCAGCCGCAATGCTCCTGCCCTGGGCTGGGCCTGCACAGGGGCTGGGCCACCATGGCTGGGCCAGCACAGGGCCACAAAGGGGCCACGCAGCCGCTGCCGGGGCCGACAGCAAGGCCAGGCACACACAAGCAATTGCTGAGCATGGCCTGCGCTGGCCAGGCCTGACTGTGCCAAAGGCAGAGCTCAGCTGCCCTTGGGGGCTGCAGCAACACTCCAGAGCCCAAAGAGCCTCCATGGCTGTGCTGGAGACCAAGGCTGCAGCAGGGAAATGCAGGGCTGCTGCGGGATGGGGAGGCCATTGAATTCCAGCACACACCTCAGCTCTCTGCTGATCCTGGCCCATGCTGGGCCCTGTTTCAGACTGGAGCAGAGCAGATGTTGATGGGACAGGAGCCCTGTGGGGCTGTCAGGGCCCTGCAGCTTGCAAGGTGCTCTGATCTCCCTCAGGTGCTCTCGGAGAGATCCAATCCCAGCTCAGGGCACCTCAGGGCACAAGTGGCACTGCCTCGATGATGTCTGCCTCGAAATTGGCACAGGTGTTAATACCTGTTAGTTTCATAATACTCAAGCAAATCTTTATTATCTGGGTCATTAGAGTACTTTCAAGAAATGGCAATATTTTTCCACCAGTGTCCTGGTTTGAAAAGGACGCAAGTTTTTTGGGATGCTGTTGTCAAACCAATAGGTGCTCAGATTTGAATTTTGGCACCTGGTGTGGCCACTGAGGACATGGATAGGCCTCTGAGAACACAGAGGGTTAAAAGCAGGGAACTCCAAGGGGGAGCTCTCTTGGGTTCTGTCTGTGAAAGAGGTCAGAGCTGCCCTGCCCGGCTGCGGGCTGGCAGGGGAGGGGAAGCCATGCGGCCGCGTGAGGTAGGCCGGGCCTTGGACAGAGAGGGGAGGTGAAGGCCCCTGCAGGATGGAAGGGTGGAGGAACATTGGAGAGTCATCGGGCAGCTAGCCCCCCAGAGAGAAAGAGAGAAAGAGAGAGAGAAAGAGAGTGAGCCTGTGCCTGTGCTTGTGCCAGCTTGAAATTCAGTATCACATGCGGGCAGCACGGCCAGCCATAAAGGAGAAGGGGGGTGCAGCGAGAAGGTGCCCGGCAGGCAGCTTTGGGAGTTCTGGACAGGCAGAGCCTGAGATTTTTAACCTTTTTCTTGGATGATGGAAACCTTACTGATCCTCCTGGAGTTGAATGAGAAGAGAGATAGAGATGAGATAAGAGGAAATGGGCCACAAGAGAAGCTGAGAAGAATCTTCGTTGAGAGGAGGTGATGGAATGGCCTTTGGCTGGACTCTCCTTGTATAGCCATGAACAGAACCATTTTTTTCCTGTGACACAGAGACTGCATCTAGGGGGAGGCAATGGCTTGGAGCCAAGAGAGTGCAGTGGTGTTATGTGAAGGAGTGCGTGAACAGAGACAACGGGTGAGGAGGGTGGTGGTGCTCTCCATCTTCAGGGAAGAAGAAGATCTCTGTTCTTGAGACCCCTCGGCCCCAGGGGCTGAATTTGGGAGGGACAGGTGTCCCAAAAGTGAGAGACTGTGCTTTTTTTGGAACTGGGCAAAGCATCCTTAAAAGGGGAACCCTAGAAGCAGCTCTGGTCCATGTGCAGTGGTGAGAGCACTGGGCATGAAAGGAAGATGTCACGATGGCAAATGATCTCCAGGCAGTGCCACGTGTGACATGGAAACACAAAAGGTCTCAACTGTGTTTCCAGGGGAAGCCTATGGCACAAGAGGGACTCCTCTCTTCTTGATGAACTGAGAACTGATTATCTAAAGGGTGGTGATGGACTGAGAGTTGGTGATCTGAGGGGTGGTAACTGAATTGAGAGTCCAAGGTTTTGTCTTACTGTGATGTATTGGGAATTTGGTGGGGGGAGGAGGAATGTTTGGAAGGTTTTCATCCTGAGTTCTCTGTGTTTCTTTTATATATTGTAAATTAATAAAGTTTTTTTTTTTTCCCCTTTTATTCCTCAGCTGGAGCCTGCTTTGCCCTATTCCTGGTCACATCTCACAGCAGACACCAGGGAGAATGTATTTTCATGGGGGCACTGGCATTGCGCCAGCGTCAAACCGTGACACCTTTGTAGCAGATGATTGGCCCGTCTATAACTCAGAGCTCCTCCGCACCACAGGTAAGAGACCCAACCTGGCAGATACTTGGGACAGGTGGACAAAAATGCTGCCCAATGCTCTCGAGGAACCCCAAGAATTGGACCTGTTGGGGTCCTCCAAGGCCACATACTGTGTCAAATTTTACTTTAGATGACTGAAAAACAATTGGCCAGAAATTGACTGGACCAAAAACACACACCAAAAAAGACAAATCAGCAATTAACAAAGCCTGTAACTATCCCTATGGATAACTATCAACTGTATTGAAAAGCGGTAAATGCAACGCCTTATTGCCTATCAAATTTTAACATGGTCTGATTTCTTTAACAAGAATGCTAACAAATGTGCCATATAAAATGATGCCAGATACAGTCACAAAAAGCTGTTGGGTTGTTCAGCAATATGCTAAATTGCACGTTATTATATTTATTTTCCAGTAACCCGGCACTTCAAAAAGTCTTACTGAATTTCTGTTTCCATGGAATTTGCAGTTACCGTGGGTTTTTCTCATAACTGATTTACTTATAATTCTAACATGCTTGTTACAACTTGAATCCCTCCAGTGCACCATCATGCTGTTATTTCACTTATGGCTTATTCACCTTTAAGTAGTTTTTTTGTGTTAATAACCTTGGACAAAATTACATCATGCCATTATCTGTAACTTTTAAGGATGTTCATTTTAATTCTGTTAAATTAAAGCCCAATATTGTAATGCTCAGTTACATTCTGTTAAATTAAATAAGGCAAAGGGGTTTTTTTGTTAAATTTGGTAGATTTAATTTCTGTTAAGTTTCAGTATTACAAAATTTGAACAATGTTCTATTCCAGTTTTTATGGCTCCAGTTATGTTTGGTATTAATAGTAATTGAGTTCCCTTGAGTGCGCTTTTTGTTCTACTAAGGTGATAATGAATTTAATTTGAAATCCTTTTAGGGCTGAGTTTAAGTTCCTCTTGCTAAGCTCTAGCGCTGTCCAAATAAATTTCTATCAGGTTTGAGTGTTATTTAATCTGAGGTATCATAAATGTTACTAGTGAGCTTTTCAGTGTTTTCCTTTGATGCATTTATTCTGTCATAAATACATCAATCTTTGTATTACTGTTTTTATAGCCAGCTTTTCATATGCTTTACCATCCCTTGGTGTAATTATCTACAAGACACGTGTCATTTCAGGATCCTTCTTTTGTTCTCTAGCTGCTTATGTATCTCTCAGACCAGACTACCCCTCTGGCTGGGCTCCGCACTCTGGCTCTATGGTTTGACCCAGTGCTGCCTCATCATTTTTAAGTATTTTTCAGAGTTCCAAGAAATGATATCTCAGCTTTGTGGGAAGCCTCCTCTAAACTGATGGTATTGTGACATCTACTCTAATCAGATGCAGCCCCAATTATTATTACAGAACCACTCCAACATTCTGCTGGGTTTAAAGCATCTCTGTGCTGAGGAAATTTTGGAGGAGACAGCTCTTGCATGGTTCATTAGTCTGTCACCCCTAGACCTTTACTCCTCAGTGCTATTCTCAAGAGCCTTGTTTTAAATGACGTTTAGGGAATTCTCTTCCACTTAGAGCTTGGGTGGTGGCCAGGCCTTTGCTCCTCCTGGATGGGAATTGCCAACAGACCCAGATGTTTTCTGCATCAAAACTAGATTTGAGGTGTTTTGACTTGGCAATTTGACTCTCTAGACATGACAGTTGAACTCTTTTTAAAGGGAGCTTGGGAATTATTATCTGGAAATAATTCTCCATGTCCCCCCTGAATCGAGGTTTGTCAGCTGTTTGCAGACTCTGGGATGATGGTACATTATTGCAGAGATTGCTATTTACCTAATTCCACCTATGTTGTTAGCTTTGTCTGCTATTTGAAATATTCCTGATTGTTGTATCCATATTATTCCTAATTGCTCTAAGTTTCTTGTCCACTGCATGTATTATTTTGCTATGATGTTTCTTCATACTCATAACAAAAGACATGCATCTCATTCTTAAAAAACAATAAAGAAAAGGAATGAATGCCGTAAGAACGTTCAAATAATGCAATATGTACATGAGAAATTTGGACGACTAATCATTTTGAATAATGCAATATTTACATGAGAAATTTGGAAAAAAGACCATCACATCTAAATCCCAATTGAGTGTACCACAGTGAAGCCTGATTGATTCATTAACTTCAGGAGAAGATGTGCCTGTGTTTCATCAGCAGCAGTTCAAAGCAGTCACCTGTTCATTCCATCAGATACTGATCAGCTCTGAAAAAATGAGGCCCAGTGCAAAGAGAAATAACCTCATCACCTTGCCGCCTTTGCTTAAAAGGTTTCCTTGCAGCCTTTGTGGCCAGGGCAGGAACAGGAGGAGGACTGCCCAGACATGGCTGTGTCTGGAAACTGACAGAGGCAATTTGCCAACAAAAGCCTCCTGGCATCCTCACGGTACAGAGCTCCTACGAACCTTCTTCAGTTATTCCCTGTTCCAGCACCCAGGAGGACATTCAGTGATGTCAAAGATCAACATTTCCAGCTCACAGACTTTCTCATACTTCTCAACTCATTGGAAACAATGGTCATTTCTTTCCATTTCCCTAAGAGACATTGGACATTATTCTTTTGTTTTCTCATGCTGCAAAACCCTGCATCAATGACTTGATGGAATTTGGTAAGTTTTGTTGATTGTAATTGGTCTTTTATCTATCTTATCCCATATCTAACAGATAACCAGTGATAACCTTGATGAGATAATACCCTCACAAGAGTGAGCTGTTTCAACATCAGAACATAGGAGCCTTTTTTAAATGAACAAAAAGGGGGAGATGTCATAGACAGGTAGAATAATGAGAAAAGAAAGGCCCTATGAAATCAGGCCTTGTTCTGCCATGTTAATAGCTGGCCTGTCATCACTTCTGAGTGCAACTAAGCAGTTACAAGTTCCCATGTGAAGCTATTGTGAGAATGAGACTTTGTGAGCAATCTGTTCTGAGGGTGAAAAACAAATGCACCTCAACAACAAGGGATTTGTCCCATGAGAATCAGTGAAGAGAACAGGTAAACAATACAATAGAGAGATCTGATGCACAAGTAAAATCTATTTTATTAACCAATAATAGAATAACTGATAACAAATCTTTGAACTAACTAAAGTTGCACCACACAAGGTCCTTCAAACTGTGTAAAATGAGTTGTATGAATAAAGAATAAAGAGTTCTCCAGCTCAGCTGGGTCCTCTGGGATTTCAGTTCCCCCCTTCTTTGAGGCTTTGGGTTCCTCCTTCTTTGGGGCTTTGGGTTCCCTCTTCTCTGAGGTTTTGGCTGCCTTCTTCTGTGGGATTTTGCTTTCCTTCCTCTCTGGGGCTTTGGTGTCCTTCTTCTCTGATGCTTTGGTTTCCTTCTTCTCTGGGATTTTGCTTTCCTTCCTCTCTGATGCATTGGTTTCCTTCCTTTCTGATGCTTTGCCTTTCTTCCTTTCTGATGCTTTGCTTTCCTTCTTCTCTGAGATTTTGGTTTCCTTCCTCTCTGATGCTTTGGTTTCCTTCTTCTCTGGGGCCTTGGTTTCTTTCTTCTCTGGGATTTTGGTTTCCTTCTTCTCTGGGGCCTTGGTTTCTTTCTTCTCTGGGATTTTGGTTTCCTTCTTTGGGATTTTGGTTTTCTTCCTCTCTGGGGATTTGCTTTCCTTTTTTGGGATTTTGGTTTCCTTCTTCTCTGGGGTCTTGGCTTTCCCCTTCTCTGGTTTTGGAGGTTGCTTTCCCACAGAGACAGCCTTCTTTTCCTTCTTCTGCCTCTCTTCATCCTTCTGCCTCTCTTCCTCCTCTAAGGCTTTTGCCTCCTCCTCAAGCTTTTTAGCTGACTGCTTCAGCTCCCTTCTGCAGACAAAATAGAAACCATGGCTGAAAGTCCCTACCAGAAACTTGGGCTCCCTAGTCCTGGCTGGCCCTGCACTTCATTCCTTGACCCTGAGACCATTTCTGTGAATTCTCCTCAACCCACAGAGGCTGGGAACATCCCAAGTGAGGCCATTGGTGGAAGGGGACCTCCAGGCCCAGCCAAACCTAAGCTTTGCCATCATAAGCTCTTGACTGTGCGAGCTCCCTCTGAAGGCACAGCCAGACCCCTCCAGCCCCTGCCCAAGGCTGATCCAGCAGCTCTCTCTGTGCTGCTGCCTGAAAACGCCCTTTGTCTCTTGGCTTCCCAGTTTAAAGCAGAGCACAGATTGCTGACGTCTGCTTATCTCTCCTACAATTCTTACTCAGCTCATTCAGCCCCCTTCCTCCTGGGCATAGCTGAAGCATGATTTTAAAGAGTTCAGATTTCAGCTGAGGCTTAGAAGCAATTCCCATTGATCAGGATGTAAGTTAGACAGGCAGACCATAGGTTAATGATTATGAGATGCTTAAGCCAGAGCTGAATGTTCTATTGTTTACCATGAGGAGCTTCTTTCTAGAAGGAAGTGGAGGAAGTGAACTGTTATAAGAACATTTTGAAACCAGGAGAACAATGCTTAGGACCTGGGCTTGATGTCAATCAGTCACTAAGCAGGGGACCTTGGATCGTGCCAGAGGGTCACAGAGACCTGATGAAGACATTCCTGACTTCATCCCTTAAGACCACAGACCCAATTCGAGACCCAATTCAAGGGAGGAATTGCACAGGTGTGAAGGACCAATGACCTCATTTGAATACAGAGCGGGGACGGGAGGTGCTGGGGTTGTGCAGATGTATTGTATGTAAGATCTTGGGCAATAAAGAGAGGGCAAAGAACCTTGGACAGCGCGGTCATGCCTTTTAGGGATGGCTCTGGTGCCGCCCACCGGTGTTAATAAACACACCACTGTCTAACTTTAATTAGTTAGAGAGTCTCTGTCCATGACCTTCGGTTTTAATGACTCCTAGCCTTCTCCTTCATGAGAACAATGCTATCAGTCAGAAAGCAAAGGCTGCAGGAACTCCTCTCCTGCAAGGCAGGCTCTTGTCAGCCAGATTTCCTGGTGGAACCCAGCTGTGACCAAGCAAACCAGTGCTGGCTGCCATGGAAACCATTGGAAGCAGCCTCGTCCCTCTCCTCCCCATGAAACCAACTTCAGCCTGGCCTGAAGAAGTCCTGATGCACAGGCTGGCTTGAAGCAGCCTCCACTCCCAGCTCCACCCTTGGCCTGTGTGTCCTGAGCTGGGCTGCCTTGCTGGAGCTGAGCTTCTCCTGTGCTTGCCCACGGCTGCAGCTGCAGGGGAGCCTAAAGGACATGAGCTTTTCTGGCTGCTGTCCCACCATAAGGAGAACCCTGGCAGATCAGCATTGCCAGGGCTTCATCTGGGGCAGGAGCAGGACCCAAAGCAAGGTTTGCTCTGTGCCCCACGCCTGCCCATACCACAATGCCACTGTTTTGGTGAAGAAGGGAGATGATGAAGAAGATGCCACTCAACACCATGCACTTCAAGCCACCTCTAGAGGCAGTGCCAAGGCAAGCCCAGAGCCCAGCTCCCTGCAGGCAGCAGCTAAGCCAGGAGGGCTCAGCACTCAAATAGAGAAGAAGATGTTGTGTCTCAACAGGAGAAGGTCCTTCCTCTCTTGGCAGCCAGGGAGCTCAGAGTGGCCCTCCCTGTGTTGCTGCTGGCCCTTGCTATGCAGCACCTCTGAGCTCAGAGTCCTTGGAGCAGGGAAGCCCTGCAGGGACAATAACCCATGGCAGAGCAGGAGCCCATGGAAGGCTGACTCACCTCTCCCTCAGAGGGGCCTGAGAGCCACAGTTGATCTCCCGGGGGCTCAGGGAGGAGCTGACACGTGAGGCCTCCCCGGGCACCAGCCCCTCGTAGCTGGGGCCTCCCTCCACGTGGCACAGCTCCGGGACACTGCAGGTGCTGCTGAGGTGGCCAGAGAAGGTGGAGGAGACCTGCTGGCTCTCTCCTGGCTGCAGCACACCTGGCACTGGCAGGACACTGAAAGCCTGGGTGGAAGACAGGAGAGATTGAGGTGCTGAGCATGGAAATGGATGCAGAAGAGCATCTTGGAGCAAAGTGCAGCTGTAGCTAGAGGGGCCTATTCCCCAAACACTGCCAGAATCACCCTCACCTCATCCTGCATCCATGCCACTGACCAGTGCAGGGACCATGGGGAAAATCCTCTCCCATCCTCACGGGTCAATGCATTAATTAGTACATTACATGAAAGTGACCTGGGATGTCTCCAGGCAGTAGAAATTCTCTCTGATGCACAACTTTTCAAAACTTCCTGCTTTTAGAAAAGGAGGAGACTCAGAGTGAGAGCTCTTGGAGCTGAGGGAAGGAGCCCAGCCCAGCTCATCTGACTCCTGAGGCTCTTCCCCTCTCTCTCTGATTTAAATGCTGCTTTCTCAAGGTGCTACAGCAAAAGCGCCTGCAAAAACTTCCTGTGGAGCACCTGAGGAGTTCCAGGGGGAGCAGTGCCCTGCACAGGTGCTGCACAGCGTCCTTGGGCAGCCCTGCAACGTGTCCTGCACGGCCTCTCCAACAAGCAGCTGCTCCAGCAGCCCTTTGTGATGGGCCTGCAGGGATGGGAGGCCCCTCTGTGGCCAATGCTGAGGGCCCCCAGCGGCACTGGCAGCTCCAGCCCTGCTTTGCATACTGACAATGGGCAATGAGACAGATTCCCTCCTGCCTTCTCCGCTCCCAGGGGAGTGTGCGCCACGTCCAGGGAGCACCTGAATCCCTCCAAGCCTCGTGGCAGGTGAGGGTTTGCAGGAGTTGGTGCTGGCACCTGGAAAACATGCCATTTTCTGTGCTGGGAGGAAGAGACAGCCACTTTGCAAAGTCTCCCTTTGTGAGACAGCTTCAGGGCCAGCAGTGCAGCAGCAGCTCTGGGTGAAAGCAGAGCCCTGCAAACAGGGAGTCTGGCTGCCTTGGGAAGAGGCTCCATGGAGATCAGGATCATCCCAGCTTGCTCTGGGAAGGAAGCTGGAGGTCTTACCATGATGATGCAGAGAAAAGCCTCATCTTACTTTGGGAAGGAAACAAGGCAAAAAAAAATCCCACACTCAGCACAGGCCTGTAGGTTCTGAGTCAGCTTCTCCAAGGAAAACTCTCCTATTTCTCCCTCCCACACAGCCCATGTCCAGCCACTGGCCCTGCTGCCCAACTCACTGTCAGCACAGCACAGCAGGGCAGCAAAAAGGGAGCTCAGCATGAGCAGGACTTGGTGCTGGCAGGCTGGGGAGGCAGCACAAGCAGTAGCGGTACAAGAAAATCTACCTCTGCTCCTGGAGATTGGGCAAAACCCCACGATTCTTTCAGGGCTGTCGCTGCCTCCTCCACATTTCTAATCCTGAAGCGTCTCTTTAGAGATGCCGAGGAATCCAAACTGGGTCTCTTCCCCTTTGGTGGTTGGGGTTGGAATTTAGATGGGTAAGGCTCACATCTGGAAAAGAACACAACTATGAACAGGGACCTGCAGTGGGAGGGAGGGACACCTGCACGAGCAGCTCCTGGCCAGGATGCAGCCCCTGGGTGGGTGCTGGCACGTTGACCTGAGAAATGGTTTGATCCAGCCCTTCCCAATCCAGGCTGGAGCAGGTCTGTTCTAAAGGCAGCCCAGGGATGACACTGAGCTGCTGCAGCAGCAGCAACTGCTTGCATTGAGCAACTACAGAGGACAGGCATGAACACCTGGTGGGGATGCAAAAAGCACAGTGGGAGAGGGAAAGACAGAGAAGGCAGCAAAAAGGTGAGATCTGAGGCACCGAGGGGCAGACCCAGCCAGTGCCCAGCCAGCAGAGCCCCCCCAGTGCCCAAGGCCAGAAACTCTGCAGCTCCACCAGGGATTTATCAGGAATGTTCCCCTGACACTGCTGGGGGTTGGTTGACATTTCCCAACACTCCCAGGCGACTCAGGTCGCATTCCCCATCCATCCATCCATCCATACATACACAGGCTGTGGTGCTGGGATCCTGCCAAGCTCTGCCAGCCTTGGGCTTGGGGAGATTTCTGCCAGCTGTCCTGAGCTCCGTAGTTGTGCTCTCTGTTCCAGGAAGCAAGCAAAAAAGATTAAAAAAAAAAAAACACAAAACAAACCACAACAGGGAAACCTAAAAAACCTTCAACAGCTCAACCTTGCTCAAGTTATTTCTTTAGGGACAGCTACCACTCTCCAGCTGAAATGCTGGGCTTTTGGGGAAAAAGAAAATTACATGTTCACCTCCAAATCAAAAAGGATTAAGGTAAGAGAACCTTTCAAACTACAAATTATTGGCCCAAAGGTAAAAGCTTTGCAAGAAATCTCTAGTTAAGACCAGGCTGACAGTTAAACAACTGGTCCTTCTGGTGGGAGAAACTCTCCTCTCTAAGGGAAGCAGCCTGATAGTTGAAAGCAACTGTTTTGTCAAACTTCAGGCTCCCTGGCACAGCCTGCATTGCCTGTCCTTCCTGTTCAATGATTTACAGGCAGTGCCACAATGGCCCAGGTTCCGATGTCTGGTGCCATCCAGGGAATTTGGCATCACCATTTCCATATGTTTTAATATAAGTTTCAATCCTTGCAACCACCCTTCAAATGCCAGCTTTCCTTTCTTTTACAGAAAGCTCAAGGTTCCCAGAAGTCTTCTGACGTCCTCTTTTGTGCTCAGAGAGATGACATTTTCAAACAGATGTTTCCAAAGTTAACAGCATTTGAAAGAAGAATGAACTGAAATGCCCCTGGATTCCAGCTTAGCCGAGCTCCATTCTGTGTCAGACCCTGAGATTGCCACCTCTAAGGCAGGAGCTGTTTGTGCCCCCCATCCCTCCTGTCCTTCTCCCCAGCAGCATGGGCCTGTTTTCCCCAGCAGAATCCCTGTCCCTGTGCACCCTGCCAGGAGCAGCTGCACACAGGCTCACATCTCCCCTTGCCCTCACCAGTGGGTTTCTCTCATCCCCGAACACGCCGATGACAACGTTGGTGCGATGAGTGCCCAGGGCCTGCACTTCCACCACAACTGGGATCTCTGCTGTGCTCTGGGGCTGCACAATCCCACAGGGCTTGGGGCTGGAGTAGAGCACAGCAGAGTCCTCCTTGCGTTTCTGGAAGGGACAGAATGAAATGCAACTTCAGAGGCACCTCTGGAGAAACTTTAGACTCCTTAACATCCACTGCAACAGCAACTTACACACACGTTTCAAACTCCCCAGCACAAAGGTAAAAGGCACACACAAGATGCAAGAATTGTAGGCTTAGCACTCCCAGGGGAACCTGCAAGGAGGCTGCCAGCACAGGCATTGGTGTCTGTGGATGCAGCAGCTTTTCACAACCCTCTAAGATCTCCCACATGAAAACACCCTGAAGACCAGAACATCAACTGTTTCCTCAGGAGCTTCAATTGCCTCCTAAAGTTTACAGTTGGGTAGGATCCTGCTCTCAGCAGATCTTTAAGGCTGAATAGAAACCAGCAAGGTCTTATCCAAACCCTTTTTTCCCCTAATAATCTCCTCAGTAATATTTGACAGAAGGAGGTGGATGTGATGCCAAACCTGGGGAATGAGCCCGTAGCAGCCAGGAAGGTGGCTGGGATTCCTAATGATGATCTTCCTCTCATATGGCACCTTCAAGTGGCACTCATCATACATCAGGACTGGGGAGGACACTTGGAGCTCAGGAACGAGACATCTGGGCAGAGAGATGACCCCAGGGCAATCAGAGATACTGAGAGAATGGAGAACGTTTCCCCCCAAAGATTGTGCAATGGAGCAGAACACATTGGTCACTGTCAAATGCACATTGAACAGCCCTACAGGGATAAATTGCCTTCTACTTCTTCCCACTCCAACACGTCTTGTCAAGGAGGGGCAAACCCTGAGAGGCAGCACCCAGAGGCTGCCAAGTGCCCCAGGCAGAGCCCTTTGAGCCACAGCTGCCTCAGCCCCTCCTTTACCCAAGAAGGCTTGCAAGGACTCCTGGAACTGTCCCAGTGAGCCACGAGCTCTGGGGGAGCCTTCCCAACAAGGATCAGTGCTCCCTAAGGCTCAAGGAACACACAACCCCAGTGTCTCAGTAAAAATGACTCCCTTCTCTGCCATGGTGCTGTTGCCCTGCCTGACAACTCAGCTGCTGGCCCCAGCCTTGGAGGGCACGAGACAGCAGCTGCCCCACAGAGTGGCTGATCAGCCCCTGCCAGGCCCTGCAGCTCCCTGGCTCCTTCACTGCACAGCTCCAGGCACTGACTGGCCCCAGCTCCATTTGCTTGACAAAATGGCAGCCCAGGCACTGCCTGGATGGCTCTGCCTGGGACAGGGAACAGCACCAGGGAGCTGCATCCCTCTTGGCATCACACTGACACCCACAGCAGCACAGCAGGGTGGAATTCTGCTGCAGCAAGAACGACTTTTGGTTTAAGTCTGAGAACATTAAAGCTCAAAATGGGAAGCAGAGGGAAGGAGAAAAACTGGAGCTGACCTGCCACATCAAGGCTGCTTTCCCCTCATAAGACCTTGCCCTCCCCACTCTTGCTGGGAGCCACTTTCCCCTGTCATGTGCCCTCATGAACAGAACCAGACCCTGACTCTCAGCAGGCTGCCTGGTGTGTCCCAAACCAATGCAGGGTGGTCACAACCAGCACAACTCCATCTCTTGCAGGAAGAAGGAGAGGAGGCCCTCGGGAAATTTGTTCCACCTCAAGCACCAAAACCCAGGCCAATCAATGATACCATTCCTGGTCCCTTTACAAAAGGGCCAGGACTGTGCTGGGCTGTGAGCAGGGGTGCTTTTCACCACAGGCTGCTGTCCAAGCACTGCTGTTCTCATGTCCAGCTGGCACAACATGAGGCCATTAAGCAGCTCTTCTCCTTGGCAGCTGCAGCCAGCAAAGCCTGTGCAAGGCGGTGCCTGGGGGAGGCCAGGAAGGGCTGGTACCTGGCTGTGATGACCACTGATGCCACTCCCTCACCAAAACCCTCCAGGTCCACCAGCAATCTCCTGTAGAATTCCATCACGGTGTTGGAACACAGGGTCACCTGGTAGAAAAAAGAACAGTCAATTCTTCCTTACAAAAGCTCATTACCCACATGTGACATCCTCCAGTTCTTGAGGAAGGATTTGGCTTTAATTCTTCTGCTGGTCCATGTGTAGAGCACAGTCTCAGAGTAACAAAAGCCTTCTGGCAATAGCAGATTTGTTAAACACACCTTGCTATCACAGCATCGGTCAGCTTCATTAAAACATTAGACTAAAGCTCTACACACCACTGTATTCAAATTAAGGGGCCAATTTCTCATCTGACTACAATGACATCCATGCAGAGGAAACCTGACTTGAACACAATGAGTTCAGCTTCACAGCAGGAAGCTGAGGGCAAAGTGTGGCCCAGCAGGTGCTGGGCAGTTCATGGCTGCAGAGTTTTTTGTCCCCACTGGAGATTCCTGCAGTGAACACAAATCATTCTGCTCCCCAGGAGGGGGGAAATGAGACCAAGAAGAAAAGCTAACTGCTTTATCCAATGACATCTCTCTAACAGCCACCTTCTGCCCTCATCCTTCTGCTGCCCACTTGCAATCAAATAACTTGCTCTCAAAAACACAAGAATGGCTTCAGGCCTTGACCATAAGGTATGTGATCTCAGCATGTAAATTTTGGAAACCAAAGAGTGCTCCTTGAGGAACATCCCGAGTAAGCCAGCTAGCAGAGGCCTCCCAGCAGTGCAGATCTCTCACTGCCAGGATGCTCAAAGCTGGCACCAGAGCTAAAGCCCTCCCACACTGCAGTGCAGCTCCAGCCCTGGTGCTGCAGCGTCTGTGGCTGGGCTCTGGCCGTACCTCAATGTCCTGGTGTCCCTGGGGGAGGATGGTGCCTTGGCTGGGATTGATGGTGAACTCCCTGGGCTCCACATAGAAATGGATTCCCTCCCTCCAGGCCGGGTCAGTGTCCCTGCGGATCTGATCCACGCTGTCCACAGCCGGCTGCGTGCCATCGTCCGACATGCGGAGCTGGAACGTCAGGGGCACCGGGGAGCTGTTGGTGAGGCGGCAGCGCCGCGTGTAGGGAAAGCCTAGGAAAGGACACAAATATCCATTCAGGCACCCACTAGGGCATGATCCTGGGGGAATATCCTGGCAGGATGAAAGTGGGATTGGAGTTGAGCTCTTTATTAGCTGAACTACAGCTCAGCGAGAAGCTGCGTGAGGAATGAATCGTCACTGAGTTCCCTTGGACACAGATTCCAGACTGCAGCCTTGAAAATGCCCACTCCTAGCCCTGCTGAACACTGCAAGCTTCTCTCTTTGTGATGGGAAGGAGCTCCCTCACCTGCCCCAAACCAGCACCAGTTCTCTCTCAGTGATGAGTGTGCACCCAGACCCAGCATTGACTCTGAGAATTCAAGCTGTCAAATTCCCTGGTCAGCCTGCCAACACTCCCACCGTTTTCAAGATATATAAACAGTGAGTTGTCATTGAGAAGAAGCTACAGCAAAAGGAAGTGAGGATGGAATCAGGAACTAGAACGTGATGCAAAGCACCCTAATGCAGCTTGTCTCTGCAGGATCCTTAAGGCATCTCTTGGTTTGGGCCAAACAGACTGAGCACGTGACAGCTCAGAGCCCACTCAACTGGGGCACACCCCAGCCTTGCTTTGAGATCAGCAATTAGGAACCATGTCCCACCTCACCCAACAAACAGGGACATCACAGCCATGCTGCTCACTGTGATTGCTGCCTGCAAGGGTTTCCCCCACTCTAGCTCTGAGATTTGCTCTCCATCCTGCAAAGCCAGAGATACAGCCACTCATGGTGGGGATGTCCTGCAGAGCCTGCAGAGCAGCCACAGCCTGCTCTGCAGTGCACATCTGGCTGGGCTGGCAGCTCTGTGGGGAGGAGACTTCTCCCCAGGCCTGCTCACCAAGAGTCACTGGAACACAGATGGGGAGAATAAACAACTGCAGCTGCAGCCCAGAGCTTCTCTGTGCCCATCCAAGTGACCACTGCCAGCTCCAGCAGGGACTCCAGCAGGGAGGCAAGAGAGGCACAAAAAGGACAAACCCAGATGGCAAAACATCAAATGAGGCTGAGGCCAGCACATGCAGACAACAGTCAACAGTTACAAAGAAGCAAAGATACAACAGCTGCCTTCAGCTGAAGAGACCTTAGGAATGAAATGGCATTCAGCAGGATCAATCTCCTGCTTCAGAACCATATTTCCATCTGTTGCCTTTCTTGTTTCATTCCTTCAAAAGGCAACTTGACAAGTGCCTCCGTGGTGATGCAGGCTGGGGCAGAAGCAGCCCAGGAAAGGCAATGTGTTTCCTTCAGAAGTTCATAAATTTCATTGTCCTGGGCTTAGGCTTGGCAGTGAATGTTGCCCTTGGTCTGGGAAGGGGGATAGGGGTTTTGGGGGGTTTTGGCCCTGGGCTGGGCTTTTCCGCTGGGGTTTTTGGGAGTTGTGGCGTGATGCCGTGGGCGGCTGTGCAGTGGGAGCTGAGGCTGGGCAAGGAGCGGAGCTTCCCTTCCTCCCGCTGGGGATCGCAGCTCGGCCGCTGCTGCTGCGGGAGGTTGTGTGCTTGGCCCGGGACTGCCCTGGCTGCAGCTCAGCGCTGCCATCGACCCTGCCTGCCTGCCCCGCTCCTGCCTGCTGCTGCTGGGCACTGCCCACATCCCCCTGCCCTTTGGGGGTCTGCAAAAGGAGCATTTCCTCTTTCCCTTCCCTTCCCTTCCCGCACCGGCTGGGAGGGGATCCCTGCCCTGCCAGAGCCCACAGCTCCTCCTGCTGTGACCACAACTCCACCAAAGGGGAAAAACGGGACTTGGCCCCGGGAAACGTCTGTTCTTGCCTTCTTGTCTGTGCTCTCCTGAGATAGTCTAGGAAAGAACTGTTATTCCTTTTCCCATAGTTTTGCCTGGGAGCCCTGTCATTTCAAAGGGATAATAATCTGGAGGGAGGGGCTCATCTTTCCATTGAAGGAAGATTCCCACCTTCCTTGGCAGACATCTGTCTTTTCAAGCAGCACAGAGACACCAGAAAATACTGACTTTTTATTCCTTGCTCCTATTGGATCTCACAATGGCAAAATGCCCCCTGAGGCAGCAGCAGCAGCAGCCCTGCAGTTGACAGCCTGAAGAGGCTGCTGGGGCAGACCAGGAGTGAGGGATGCTTTTCTGTTGGAAGGCACAGATCCCTGACGCTGTGTCCCAGCCCAGGCAACACTCACCAAAGGAGATGTCCCCGAAGTCGAGCTCAGGGAGGTCGAAGTGTAAACTCGGTGCAGTGACGCTGCCCCTGGAGGCCGAGGACAGAGCAGGAAAGGGCTCGGTTAAAGGGATTGCAAAGGTCCGGCTGTCGTGGCTCAGGGCACAAAACCTGGGCTCAGGGCACCCTGGGTTTCCAACCAACACAGCACCGTGTGCTCAGCACAGGGCCCTGTGCACAGGGGGCAGCTCAAGCCAAGGGGCAGCAGCCAACAGCCCCTGATGGGCTCTGGGCACAGGGCAGGCAGGAGAAGCCCCTGGCTTGCTGGGGGTCCCATGAAGGACCCTGAACACACACCCAGACACGGCTCCGTGCCTCAGTTTCCCCATCTGCAATGGGATGGACATCAAGGTGTCCCCACAAACTTCTGTAAGCAGCCCTGCCAGCCACAGGTGCCCTGCTTTGCTCCTTCTTAGCTGGAACTGCTGTTCCCATGGAGGAGCTTTCCCAGGAGAGTTTGACCCACCCAATCATTACAGACACAGTTCTGAGACACAAATCCAGGGCATTCCTAAACATCCTCTGGAAAGAGCAGCAACAGTTCTACCCAGGGGACAGATGAATCCTAGAGGAAAGGACCAGCTTGTCAGCAGTGCCCCAGCTGGCACAGCCAAGAGCAAGAGCTTCAACAAGCAAACAAGGCTGTCCTGAATCTAGCACAGCACCTCACCTGGCCTTGAACTCAGCAGACACACTCCAAAAGCCACCAACATCCACTGAAATCAGCACTTGAAGCTGCACAACACTCACCAGTTGATTTCATGCTTGATGCCAATCAGTGCCCACTCTGCCTTTTGGTTCCAAATCAAGGAGCAGTGACCTGGGCCTTGTGTTGTATTCACAGGACTGGCCCTGGCTCTGCTCTGCACATCTCAGCAAGAGACACCTGCCCTTGCTCCAGGAGAAAGCTGCTTATGCACAAACACCCCATGACCACTTTGGGGGAGGGACAGAGGAGAATCAATTCTTTGATGGTCAAAGGTTCCCTCTTGATTTCCAAAAGAAAAAAGCAGCACTTTTCCTCCAAAAACAAAGCCAGCATAATTGTTTCTCCACTATGGGCACACCTACTCACCACTTTTCTCTTGCTAAGGAATAACTTCTCTGTTCTTTTTTATCCATCTCCCTTATCTTATTGCTATCATCCAGTGCAGACTGCTTTCATTTCTTGACTGCCTTGAGCCAGTGCCTGCCAAGAGCAGCAGCCCAGCTCCAAAGCTGCAGAGCAGCCAGCATCAGCTCTCCTGCTCACACTGCATTATCCTGCCAGCACATGGCTCAGGCTGGCAGGGACAAGGCCTCACGCTGCTGTGGTGCTGAGGACTGAGCTCTGCCTCCCCTATGACCACCCCTTCTCCCTTTTGCTGGGCCAGGATTGTCTCTTGCCATGTGTTCCAGATTGCAATGCAAGATCTTTTCCATTACCATCTGTATGGCAGACTACCTTTGTCAAGTGGGCAGTTTGCTTTATCTCTCTCTTTGAGTGACCACAATCACTCCTTCCTGGGGAGGGGACATCTGCTGATAACAGACTATTGAATGTCACTGCACGACTGATAAGAACTATAACATCCCATTGGGAGATGCTCCGCCCATGGGGAGGAGCCAAGCATTGCTACCCAGATAGAATCCAGAGGTTTTTGAGACACCAGCACGGCTTTCTCCACTGGATTCCCCAGAGGAACAGCAGCTGCCTCTTCTTCCTCCACTGGATCTTCAGAGGAAGAATACATCCTTCTCTACAGGTGCCCCTTGCTCCAACAGAACCACCCCTGACACTGCAGGAGGGCTGCAGCCACATTTCCAATTGGACTGCCACCAACACCCCCCAGGGTGTTTGGTTGGGTTCTGACTCTGTCAGTGTTGTTCTAGTGTACTGCATTGTTGATTTTATCCTTTTTTTTCTTTTCCCTATTAAGGGACTGCTATTTCCTGCTCCCGTATTTTTCCCTGAGAGCCCCCTGAATTTAAAATTTATAGCAATTTGGAGGGGTGGGGAGGGTTTACATTCTCCATTTCAGGAGAGGCTCCTGCCTTCCTTAGCAGACTCCTGTCTTTCCAAACCAAGATATGCACAAGGACAGATCCTCAGCTCTGGGTGCTCAGCTGGTACCGAGCTGCCTGGTTACCAACATTGCGCACCAGCGGAGTCTCCTGGGTTCTGTACCTGACCGGACACTTGGAGAAGTCCAGCTGGGCAGGGAAGTCCAGGGTAGCTCGGGCACCAATGGCCCGAATTGGCACAACTATCCTTTCATTGTCAGTGACACAGACCAGCTCGTGGGAATAATCCTGCAGGAAAAGAAACTGGCTCAGCACAGGACATTTAGTGCCATCCCCATGGCAGAAGAAAAACCATTTCCTAGAACCCTTCAAGGGCATCAATTTACCTTTGCCACCCTAAAATGAACACTAAGTTCTACTAATGTGTCACATTTTAAAGGCACCAGTGCACTTTGCAAAACCTATCTCAGTGGCATTAAGCCCTTTTGTCACTTGGGTCATCCAGAGAAATGCCCTAGGCCACCACAATTTTTACTCTAAATTTCAATGATGTTAAATAATTCCTAAGTCCCTTCTAAGGAACATGGAGCTGCCACAGACATCTTTTATGAAAATCCTTTCCTTGGGATTTTTCCTCCTGAGAAGCTGAGAGACCTCAGGAACAAAATGTAAACAATGATTATCTGCTGGTGTGGAATGCAACAGGCAATCTGTGATTGGCCCATGCTGGATGTTTCTAATTAATGGCCAATCACAGCCCAGCTGGCTCAGACAGAGAGTCCAGGCCAGAAGCCTTTGTTATCATTCCTTCCTATTCTATTCTTAGCTAGCCTTCTGATGAAATCCCTTCTTCTATTCTTTTAGTATAGTTTTAATATAATATATATCATAAAATAATAAATCAAGCCTTCTGAAACATGGAGTCACACCCTTGTATCTTCCCTCATCCTAAGACCCCTGGGAACACGGTCACATGGAGCTGGGGAACACAGGACATTCCTCTTTAGGTTTCTATATTCCCACTGTCTGAGAATAGGATAAAGTGTTGAACTGACTCTAAGCAGCAAAAAGAAGATGAGAAAGCAGCTGTACCCAAAGAGATCCTGCACCTCTGGCCTGGTGCAGAAACATCAGTTGGCTCAGAACTCCCCTCTAACTTTGCCTCTCCAACCAAGTCAAGAGAAGAACAGTGCCAAGAGGCAGCAGGATGCTGTTGGCAGTCAGCAAGGAGGAAAGCTCTCTGACCTCTTTGTTCCTCTGCTGTTTTCCATCATAATGAAATCCCTTCCACTGGACCTAGATGTCGCAGGCATCTTTTATGAAAAATCCTTTCCTTAGGATTTTTCCTCCTGAGAAGCTGAGAGGCCTCAGGAACAAAATGTAAACAATGATTATCTCCTCCTGTGGAATACAACAGGTGGATCTTTGTTGGTTGTTTCTAATTAATGGCCAATCACAGCCCAGCTGGCTTGGACAGAGAGCCGAGCCACAAACCTTTGTTATCATTCCTTCCTATTCTATTCTGAGCTAGCCTTCTGATGAAACCTTTTCTTCTATTCTTTTAGTATAGTTTTAATGTAATATCTATCATAAAATAATAAATCAAGCCTTCTGAAACATGGAGTCAGATCCTCATCTCTTCCCTCATCCAAGAAACCCTGTGAACACTGTCACACCTAGAGATGGCCAAAGATCTATCAACAGCCCTCTGTCATTTTCACTGTTCCCTGTGCATCTTCCCCTGGCAATGCTCAGGGATGTGCAGGGAGGGGAAGCAGAGCCTGTCAGGCCTGGCTGCAGTGCCCTCATTTTCACTGTTCCCTGTGCATCTTCCCCTGGCAATGCTCAGGGATGTGCAGGGAAGGGAAGCAGAGCCTGTCAGGCCTGGCTGCAGTGCCCTCATTTTCACTGTTCCCTGTGCATCTTCCCCTGGCAATGCTCAGGGATGTGCAGGGAGGGGAAGCAGAGCCTGTCAGGCCTGGCTGCAGCGCCTGCCAGCAGTGCCAAGGTGTGACTGGCTGCAGGCTGCCTGCCCACGGCCTGGAGCCCAGCTCACAGCATGCAATGGGCTCTATCCCCAGAGTGCAGGGAAAACAGTGGCTGTGGAGATCATTCTGTGTTTTGGCCCCTCCAGCCTCACCTTGTTCCCGCCGGGGGTGAAGCGGATGCGCACAGGGGCAGACGCGCCCGGCGGCACCAGACGGAAAACATCGCTGGAGCACGAGAGCTGGAAGTAAGGGGAGCTCTCCATGGAGACCTTCACCACCTGAGGAACCTGCAGCAAAGACATGAAATGTAAGAGCCTGAATGAGGCATGTGGGACTCCAGGCAGCTCTCCAAAATGCAGTTCATTCCATCCAAGAGGTTACAGCAGTCCAGGGTCGTGGGTGACAGAGCCTGTGCCTACAGCTGTCAGCCCCAGCTGCAGGCAGGCCTGGAGACCCTTTAATTTTGGTTACAATCCATTATATACTTCTCTTTGCTCAGCATCTTCATACAGTAGAACCAATCTATACCTTAACTATTACCTATAGCCTATCATAACTACTGTAATTACCATATTCATGTTACTATTCTGCAATCACTAAAAGTTAGTACATTACAGTTTAAGCTAGAAATTGTTTTTCAGTTTTCTTGCATTGGAAAGTTCTGAGACCTTTTTTCTACTTGCCACATCAGCAGGCTTGTTTGCCTGTGCTATCTTCTTGTTTGGTAAAAACATTTTCTTGTTTGAGGTGGGTTTATCCTTTGCTCTAAGCCATAAAAACCCCTTCTAACTAACACACCCTTTGGCTCCTTGGTTAGCCAGTAAGACTGGCTCAGATATTCTTTTCTTCTATATCAAAACTTGCTTCCAACTCTATTCCTTCATCAGACTCCACATTTAAAATCTTTCTGCTAAGCATATGTATCTGTGAGACTTTCTTGTCAAACTTTCATCCTTCCCAACAATGAAATAATGATTTTGCCACTTTTGAAACAATAATTTTGCCACTTGTGGAAACAGGACGAGAGGAGACCTGTCTGTGCCCTGCTGACATCCCTCCTTGGCCCCTTTTCCAAAGCACTTTCAGCTGTGCAGGTGCAGGCACATCATTCACATGGGTGAACTCAGATCCCTTCTGTCTGGGTCCAGAATTTTGGCCAGGGGCAGTTGGGCAGTGCCTGGTGGGATGGAAGGGCTGAGCAGGTCAGCACCAGCAGGATGGAGACAGAGCACCTGAACCAAGTCATCTGTGTGGGAATCCACAGAATCAAAGGGTTTTGGGAAAGCTGCAAAAGGCAGGCCCCAGAGACAGCAGAACTGTGATTAGAGCTAAGCAGCTGCCATGAGATAGGTCAGCAGAAAAATTATTTAAAATTAGAAAATCGAGGACAAATAGAACAATGGTCTGTGTATTAATGCTTGTCTAGAATAACTCCCTAAGCTACAGAAAAGTTTATCTAGCAAGATATTAGGAGAGTTGAAGCTTAATAATGGAGTTCTGTGCATTGTGCTTTAAGGCTTACAAGCAGGTATTGTATTCAAAATAAGCAAGCAGCGTTTTAACCAAAGGTATGTGTGCTTATAGTGGTTGGATGGAACTACTGTCAATGTGCTTTTGCTTTATGTGATTGGTCAAAAAACTTGTAAAGTAAGTTGTAACATTAAGTTCTTGGTCTGCTGCTTGGGATGTGAGCTGCTGGCATCTTCCCATTGTCATAACCATGTAATGAGAGTGATGCTGAAAAATAAAACAGCTCAAGGCAGTTCCACAGCAGTCCTGTCCCGTTTGTGATTTGTACAGAGCCCCCACTTGGTGATAAACTGAAATTCAACAAGGTCAAAAAACCAGCTGGCTTCTGCCTGCACACAGCCATGCAATCATGGTCCAGAGGGGGAATGTGCTACCTGAAAGCAAACCAGCACATTGTCCTGTGGGAAGGAAGAAATTCCCTTCTAGCAGATCAGGTTTGGGCAGGGCAGTTCTGGGGATAGAGTCATGCAGGCAGAGCAGCAAGAGAGGACACCAAACCCTGTGGCCTTACTGGGAGTAAAAGCAAACCTGAAAAGCAAAAGAAGGAACACAGCAAGGCAACCCCTATAACAAGGGGATGGCAAAGAGAATTTAAATGGGCAGTAAAGCAGCAAGGAAGAATCATAAAACCATGAGAGCATTCAGCTGGCCAAAAGTGACAGAAACACTGGCAGGCTGTGCCTATCACTATGGGCTTCAAAGGCATTTTCTGCCTGGAGAAACATGACCAGCACTGAGTGACAGTGTGGTTCCAGTATTAAAGCCAATCTTGGCTCTGCAGGGCTTCTTGCTGCCTGTGCAGGCAAGCTGGGCTGCTGGGCATTCCTGCCTGCAGCCAGCAGGCCAGGTGCTGCCCTCTGGGATACACAGACACAGCACACATGCATTTTCCAGCACATAGATATCAACCCCCAAGCACCAAAATGCTCTCCAAAAGTCTAAACCAGATGATTTGGACTCCCTCCTGTCTCTTCCCACCAGCCCACTCTTGCCACAAGCTTCATTTGAGAAAATGTTTCCCTGACTGAAATTCCAATGGTCTCCGTTTTCCTCTTTACAGTGGAACACAACTGTTGACTTTTTTCAACTTTTTCCCTCTCAGTTCTCTTGGGAAACTGCAAAACAATCCCAATTTCTTCAAGTGAAGGTGAAAACCTCCAGGAGCACATGGCTTTGGATGTGCTGTGGTTCTCCAAAGGCAAAGCAGAGCACCGTGTTGCTTTTGGAAAAGCTGAGCAGAGCTGGATGAAGCTGAGCAGGAGCCTCAAGTGGCACCTAAAGGCCTCTCACTGCTTCTGCTCCATCACTCTCATTGCAGGGCTCTTTCAGAACACGGTTCCTGCAGTGCCAATGCCATGAATGAGAAGTGATTCCAGCACAAAGTGGAGAAGGCTCAGCCCCTGAGCTTTGGCTGTGAGCTGCACAAAGGGAGCCAAACAGGCTGAGAGAGGCAGAGGAGCCAAGATTAACCAAGGAGACACAGAGTGAGGTACAGACTCAAGGCAAAGTACGAGAGCAGGTAAGAACTGCACAGCCCTCAACATTCCTACCAATCCAGAGCTTTCAAGAGAAGCCAACTCCTCTGGGATTGATACCATCAACACATGGCCAGAATCAGGGGAGAATTCCCAGCACAGAAGATTTCCACCATCTTGCAGAACAAAGGTGCTGAGATATTTTCTTCTGGACGTGCTGCAGCAGATAACTTGCTTTGCTGTACACTCTGGGAATTACACCTCTCTCCTCTTCCAGCACAGCGTTAAAGCTCTGTGGAAACCCAGGACAATGGGAGCATTTCTCTGTCTGCTCTGGGCTGTCCTGACCCCCAGGGGAGCACTGACTTTGACCCTCATGCATAGAGAAAGTTTCCTAGACTTCAAGATAGACTAGAATCCACAAACGTGTGCAATAGATTATGGGGAGCAGTGTAGGTGTATCACTTGGTGAGAAATTTAGGTTTTGGGATTTTTAGTATGTCATGGATGGAAGCAGGATGGAGGGCACAGGGTGTCATCCTGAGTTTCTTCTTCGTGCTTCTTCCTTCTTCCTCATGGCTTTGGGTGGCATTTTGTAATTGGACAGAAAAGTCTGCATTGCAGGCTCTTGGGGATCAGTTCTTGGGTTAAAAGGGAAAATAATCTAAGTGTTAGTTCTTAACTGGATAGTTTAGTCTTAAAAGACCTTGTAATAAGAGATTGTTATTCATTTTGTGCCTTGCTAATGAAAAGCTGCTGAACTCATGGTTGTGAGACTGCTTTACTGATAAGAAATAATAAACACCTGATTCCAAACATGAACTACCATCTCAAGTGCCTTCAATCCAGAGCCAGAGAAACCAAGAAAGCTCCACGTCCCAGCACTTACCTTGCCCACATTGGTGAGAGACAGAGCCATTTCAGAGACACCACGAGAGTCGAAGTTCTGAAATACCACCTCTGGTGGGGAAATCTGAAACAAGTTCTGCTTGGGGGGATCTGACGGCAGCTGGAGAGGCGAGAGAGAGCAGGGAGAGGTTCAGCTGCTGGGAGGAAGGTTCATGAAGGATCCCTTACACTGATCCCTAGTGAAGTACAGGCTCTGGGGGAGCACACCTGGGCAAACAGTGGCTCACCCACCTCTGCTCTGAGCTGATCCACAGCTGCTGGGCCACACAGAGCTGGCGCAAGCCAAGCTGCTCTTCTGGCATGGATTTCTCCAGGTTTCCTTCTCCAGAGTGCCAGGCAGCACTTTCCTTAAGCACAGCCCTGTGCCCATGTGGTCACAGAGCTCTGGGGCACTGCCTGAACACTCGTGGAGTAAGAAAAACACACAAATTTACATCAAACTCCACGGGAAACAGTTTTGGGATGTCCTTTACTCTGAGACAGGGAAACTGAGGCCCACATAACTGCAAATATCTGTTTGGATCTAGAACTTAGGCATCAGTAAGAAGAGAACAGTACCAGAGGAGGAGTGAGAGATGAGGTGATATTTTGCTGAAGCCAAAAGGTTATTAAGTTAAAGAATGAAAGTTGTTGGTTCTGTGTGTTGTGTTTGGATCGTTTGGGTTTGTTGGGTGTTGCTGTGAGCTGGGAGAGGGACAGGGTTGAAGACCTGACCAAAAGGAAACAGGGGGAGAGAGGAGGGGACAGAAAAGCCGGAGATCTGAGAGAATGGAAGTTCCCAAGTACCCATCCAAGGGGAAAGGGGACGGGGGCAGCCCTGGCTGGGTATAAAGGGGATAGAAAGATTGCCATTTTCTCCGAGGCTGTGTTTGTTCATCTCCAGAGGGAGGAAGAAACACCCGGCTCAGCTGAATCATTACAAAAGTTTCCTTTTGCTTCCATGATTTTGTCCCCTTTAATTGTATTTAAAAGTTAGTGTGTTTCTAACAGAGGTAAAGGCAAAAATCAAGGAACACAGAAGTTAGGAAAAAGACAAATGAGGTCAATGCTGAATGAGAAAAAGGTTCAGTTATTTTCTCAGCAACTTGGCTAAAAGTAGAGTTGCTATCTCTGTTTTCCATGTGCTTTAAATGGGTGCTTTCTTGTAATTATTGCTATCTTATAATTATTGCTATATTATTGATACCATTGTAGAGGCACTTCTGGAATGACACAACAACAGCAAATGATTCTGGAGCAGAGGCATTGCTTGGAGAAAACTCTCCCCTTTGCTTTGTCTGGGCAATCCTTAACCAGTGTGTTACATGGCTCTTGCTGCCAAT
Organism: Agelaius tricolor; assembly: GCF_023055355.1. Classification (NCBI taxonomy): domain Eukaryota; kingdom Metazoa; phylum Chordata; class Aves; order Passeriformes; family Icteridae; genus Agelaius; species Agelaius tricolor. The sequence continues at coordinate 1,348,253 of NW_027269333.1, forward strand.
TTCTTGCTCAACAGTGTGATAAATGAATGTGATTCGTGCTAACAATTGTAACTATATTTTAAATATTTTAGAAAATATTTGTTAAAAAGTAATAGAGGAAAAGGATATGGAATTAGTGTCACAAAACAGATGTTTTCAGATGTTCATGAGAAAACAGGGTCAGGATGTAGTCTGAGATAAGTTCATCCCGAAAATGCAATAGGCCTCAGGATAATTAAAGAATCAGCCTTGAAATGGACAAAATTGGGATGATTCCAGGTATCTATGAAATAATAAGGCTTATTTTTGGAATATAATGCTGGCTTCTATAACACAAGACTTGGGGTGCATGTGCAGCTTGTGGGGTTGTTCAAAGGACAGTGATGATGAGGAGAAGCCTTCGTGGGAAGCGACCACCAAAAGCCAAAAGACCCCTTAGAAACAAGCAGAGCATGCACTGTGCAGTACAGTGACATAGATTTCAAGAATCAAAAATAGGAGGAGATTGACAGAAAATTATTGATGAATATGTATCAGCATCCAGTCTATAAGTTGTGTTTGGATTCTTTATCTTTTGTATGGGAGGCAGGGTGAGAAAACCCCCCTGTATCCTGACTGGTTTTGCTTATGCTTTATCCAAACCACTGCCAGATTATTTTGGATCTGTTTGATTATATTTGATTGCATTATTTCATATAAAATTGCTCAATTAAAATTGCTGCTAAATTCTAATGTTGGTTTATTAAATTAGACATACAGGGACCTCATTCATAACAACAGCCCACCTCAGTCACCTACCCGTTGGGACTGTGCTTTCTACTGAGCCAGTCCTGCCAGAAAAGCAGCTTTAAACACACCTCTAAGAAGGCACTGATCCAGATAAAGCCCATCCATTCCCCTCTGCCCAGGGCCAGTCCCCTGTACATCTGGCAGCCTGCAAAATCTAACACCCCCTCAGGGTCCAACACATTGTTCCAGCCCAAAGCATAAAAGCAATTTGTTTGGTTAAATCTGAAGTAATTCCTGCAGGTCCTCGGCCTTCCAAGGCCAACGCTGCCACTGTGGAGGGAATCCTGTGACCCCGAGCATTTGATGGTGACCACACCAAAGCAAGAGGTGGCTCCTTCAGCAGGAGAATGGCACATGGCAATGCTGTGCCTTTGTGTCCCCAGCCTTCCCCCCATTGTTTCAGCAATGGCAGCTACACTTAGGCAGCTTCAGCAGAGCTTATTTGTGTTGGCTTAGTGCAGATCAGGACTCCCAGTCCACCTCTAACAGCAGCTGGCAATGACAACAGGACCTGCACACTGAGGTCTTTTGCTGGAGGCAAGCCTGTCACAAGCACTCACCCTCTTCAAACTTCCCATCAAACAGAAAGGAGAAGAGCAGGAAAAGGCTACCTTTGGACCAGTCTTCCCCAGGTCTACACGTGGGCCAGTTCTGGGTAGAAAACTCCCGCCAGTGCTGGCCTTCTTCTTCATGTTGAGAAACTTCTGCCACAAGAACTTAGAGGGAAGCAGCTGAAAGGCAAAAATAAACCAGCTAGAGCCTCAGAGTTGGGCTTGTTCAGAAAGGCTTTTCTTGAACAAGTGCCACTGGTGAACAATTTGTGATCACATTGTCCAGGACAGTCCTGGAAGCCCTGGAAGTTGCTTGCTGAAATACTCAGCACCAATAAATTAACAATACAGAGTGCAATGCACATACTCCAACTACATGCCTCTGTCCCATCAGCTTCTCTGTGATTGCATGTGACATGGTTGGGCATTTCTGCTCTTTGGGCATTTGTTTCCTCTTTAGTTCTATTGGATTGAGGCAGTGACCTTTCCAGAGAGTGGGGAGGAGCTCTCAGAACTGCCCTGACTCCATCCCTGTACAGCACTGAGAACTCACAGCAAGGAGATAGCACTGCTGGGTGAGGCCAAGAGAGGGAAGAATGGAACGTTGTACCAAGAGTGAGGAGCACAGGAATGTGTCCAAGTTGTAGTTCTCTCTGTTAATTAGCATTTGTTTTCTCTCTCTGGGCTCACAGACCCCTCCAGAGAAGAAAACAGAGGGATCTCCTGGACAGAGCCTCAGCACTGGGGCATCTTCAGTCAAGTAAGCTCCAGACACCAAGGGACCTTTGTGGCCCTGGCTCCAGGGAGCAGCTGAGAACTGTACAGCCCTCAAGATTCCTACCAATCCAGAGCTTTCCAGAGAAGCCAACTCCTTTGGGAGAGATACCATCAACACATGGTAAACCAAAATCAGGGGAGAATTCCCAGCACAGGAAGATTTCCACCATCCTGCAGAACAAAGGTGTGATGGTGTTTGCAGGGGTCTTAGGATGAGGGAAGAGATGAGGATCTGACTCCATGGTTCAGCAGGCTTGATTTATTATTTTGTGATATATAATATATTAAAACTACACTAAAAGAATAGAAGAAAGGATTTCATCAGAAGGCTAGCTAAGAATAGAAGAGGAAGGAATGATAACAAAGGCTTCTGGCCTGGACTCTCTGTCTGAGCCAGCTGGGCTGTGATTGGCCATTAATTACAAACATCCAGCATGGGCCAATCAAAGATCCACCTGTTGCATTCCACAGCAGCAGATAATCATTGTTTACATTTTGTTCCTGAGGCTTCTCAGCTTCTCAGGAGGAAAAATCCCAAGGAAAGGATTTTTCATAAAAGATATCTGGGACACAAAGGTGCTGAGACATTTTCTTCTGGACGTGCTGCAGCAGATAACTTGCTTTGCTGTACACTGTGTCTGCAGGGCTGGATCCATGCCCACACAGGAGCTGAGAGAGAACAGCTGCTTTGGAAGCTCTTCCAGCTGGGACCAGCCCTGTCTCACAGGGCTTTGGGCAGAGTTTGAGCTTCCCCCCCAACATGCTCAGGTGCCCAAGGCCAGCTTGGTCTTGACACCAGCAGGGGCTATTTACAAATCACAAACGGGACAGGGCTGCTGTGGAACTGCCTTGAGCTGTTTTATTTTCCAGCATCACTCTCATAACATGGTTATGACAATGGGAAGATGCCACCAGCTCAAATCCCAGGCAGCAGACCAAGAACTTAATGTTACAACTTCCTTTATAAGTTTCTTGACCAATCACACAAAGCAAAAGCACCTTGACAGTAGTTCTATCCAACCACTATAAGCACACGTACCTTTGGTTAAAATGCTGCTTGCTTATTTTGAATACAATACCTGCTTGTAAGCCTTAAAACAAAATGCACAGAGCTCCATTGTTAAGCTTCAACTTTCCTAATATCTTGCTAGATAAACTTTTCTGTAGCTTAGAGAGTTATTCTAGACAAGCGTTAATACACAGACCATTGTTCTATTTGTCCTTGCTTTTCTACTTTTGAAATAATTTTTCTGCTGACCTATCTCATGGCAGCTGCTTAGCTCTAATCACAGTTCTACTGTCTCTGAGGCTTGCCTTTTGCAGCTTTCCCAAAACCCTCTAATTTTGTAGATTCCCACAATTCTCCCTCTCTGTTCATCTCAAAAGAAACCTTCATAATTGTGTCGTTTATTACTTGCGTTTCGTAGCCTTACTATAATATTTCTGCTTATTACCTACTTACAGCATTTTCTTGCTTGCACTAAAGCAGGGGCAGGGAGAGCAGGGACCCCAGGGCAGTTTGCAGCCTTAACACAGCCCAGTGGGTACTTACAGTGAAAGATGTCAGTCTTTCCCTGGACAAAAGACGAGGTGTCGAGGTCTTCTTTGGGAATCCAGAAGCCATTTTGAAGGCAGGATCTCCCAGATGAGTGACAATGCCTCAACAAAACTGGAAGAAGCAACAATGGAACTCTGAAAATCCAGAACCCAATTCATGGCAGATTCAAGGCATATACTGGTGCTAAAATTTTTCTATGATTTGAAAGTAGCTAAGTGCTTGTTTGGTGTAAGTAGCTAGTATGTTAGGCCTCTAGTTGGACTTTATTTGAACTATAGGGCTGCCTTGTGCAATTCAAAGATGGATCATACTGAAACCTGGAGCTAAAAATCTGAAAATTAATAATAGTTAGAACAGACAGAGCTGCAGCCTAAATATTACTTTAAAATAGCTTAGAGTGGACATCCTCTTCTTTAGGCTAAATGACCCCTGCTCTCTCAGCTGCTCCTCACAGGACTTGGGAGAGACTGGAATGTTATGGCTAACGGCTTAAAAATTGTTATAAAGGACTTTCTGCCCATTGGGACAAAACTGTATAAAGAAGCTGCGACCGCCCAAGTCCACCCTTCCCTGAAAATGCCTCTGGACTGGAACTTGGCACTGTGAGTTAAGCTGCCTAAGGGAACTTGAGACAAGACAAAGGTGACACTATTGTCCCATGAGCTCAGGGCTGGGGAGAAGTAAACAAGGCTGAGGAGAAAAACCTATCCACAACAAAGCCAAACCCAGCAGCTGTGCTGAAAATCAGCTCTGTCTGGCTTCAAGGTGGGCAAGTCACAGCCACAGACTCGTCTGCTGAGGCCAGGTTTGCACACAAACCTCCCATCAAAGACCTCCACAGTGCCCCCAGACCCATTCCTGAGGCCTTGCAGCAGACGACTGCAGGGCACGCAAAGTAACACAACAGATCTGAAAATCCAGAAGCCAATTGATGGCAGACTCAAAGGACAGACAGATGCTAAAGATTTTATATGATTTGAAAGTAGCAATAGACAGAGTCCAACTTGCCCCACCCCAGGGAGGCACCTGGGAGGTCCCACCTTGCCCAAATCTGCATGAATCCATTGGAGTCTTACGTTTTGCCAGACCTCAGCACAGAGAAGACCAGAAGAGGATTTTATGGTATGCCAATGGGATCCATGGAATGGTGATGTTTTTCACTTCATCTGTCTCTGTCCCTCTCCTTCTTCCCCTTCTTTCCAACCCCCCAAACCCCCCCTGCCACCCCCCCGCTTCTTTTTCTTTTCCTTTCTCTCTCTCTTCCTCACATTTACTCTTACATAAAATCCAGACTATTGATTTTGGCATATGGTCTCGTTTGCACCTCAATTCACAGGCCTCTCCATAATAATTGTAATAACCAGATGATAACAACCCACTGAAACTTGAACAGACCTCGTTCACCTTTAAGCAGTTTAAGCAACCACTATACGGGAAAAAAAGTATAGACCAGTACATTTAGAAAATGTTGCATTCCTTCAGTGCAAAAAAAAAGCCCAATCAGTAGAGCATATATTGTTCATCCACTCAGCTGTGCATTGTGGTGGTGTTCACAGGGGTCTTAGGATGAGGGAAGAGATGAGGATCTGACTCTTGATTTATTATTTTATGATATATATTCTATTAAAATTATACTAAAAGAATAGAAGAAAGGATTTCATCAGAAGGCTAGCAAAGAATAGAAAAAGAAAGAATGAATAACAAAAGCTTGTGTCTCAGACAGACAGTCTGAGCCAGCTGACTGTGAGTGGCCATTAATTAGAAACAACTCTAGGAGACCAATCACAGATGCACCTGTTGCATTCCACAGCAGCAGATAACCATTGTTTACATTTTGTTCCTGAGGTCTCTCAGCTTCTCAGGAGAAAAAACCCAAAGGACAGGATTTTTCATAAAACATGTCTGTGACAGTGCAGACCACTGAACTGCTGCACCAGAAGACGGGCATTATCCCATCCTGTATTTCCCTTTGGCATTCTCTCTCAGAGTGCAGATGAGACAAAACCAAAAAGTTCAACTTGAGTCAATCTTTACCTTCAAAGGAAATTCAGGAACTTTCTGCAGAGGCCAATGCTCTGCACGCTGATGAACTCCTTGCAGAGGCCAATGCTCTGCACGTTCAGGAACTTTGCAGAGGCCAATGCTCCGCGAACAATTCCCCTGGCGAATCGCCCAGTGAAGCCGCCTGCAGGAGCCCAGGCTGCGCACAAGCAGCCAGGGCCGCGTTCTCAGGCAACTGAGGCCGCGCCGCTGTCACAGACGCTGCCGCCGCGTTCGTGGTTTCCAGGCAGCCGCGGAACCCGGCAGCCGCCGCCCTTTCCCGGATCCTGCCCCTCCCGGCCCCGCACGCCCCCCAAGATGCTGCCGGGGCTCGGGGGCTTCGTCTGCCTGGGCTGGGGCTCGGCCTCCCCTGCGGGACAAGGTGAGGGGGGGTCCCCGGGGGTCGTGTCCCCCTGGGAGCGTGTGTGAGTCCCCCATGTCCCCCCCAAGCCGGGGTCACCCCCTTTTCTCTGCCCAGAGCTCCTGAGCCAGCTCCTGCTGCCCCCTGGGAGGGGCTTTGGGGAGCCCCCCGGGCACCCCCTTGAATGCCCATTCCTGGGCACTGGGACCCTTCGCATCTCCTTCCCCAGCTGCAGGACCCCCTGCACCCCCTTATCCTGCCCCGACACCCCCTGCACCCCCTTTCCCGGGTATCCTCCTCTCCCAGCCCCTGGATCCCCCCTTTCCATGAGCGCGGGGACTCCCGGACCCCATTCCCGGGCAGCCCGGGGCACCTCAGCCCCAGGCCTTCCTTTGCCCGGCGAGCGGTGACGTCACTGCAGACTCGGGCCGCCATTGGCGAGCAGCAAAGAGCGCTGCCAATGGCGGGGCCGGAGGCCGCCCAGGGGCTGTGAAGAGCCTTGAGCTGTGAGGGGCTATGAGGGGCCATGAAGGGCCGTGAGGTGTCACTCTTGCGCCGAGAATGACACAGGAACAGGCAGGAGGCAGTATTGCAGAAAGACTAAAAGAAGGTTTAATTCAAGAGAACCGTGTGGTTTTTACAGAGTGATATGATATATTCTGTTTGATTGGCTAGTTAACAAAAAACATTCTTTATACACTGTCCTTGAGAAGAAGAGAAAGACGAAGTAGAAGAACACCACCTGCAGATTGTTTATACTTAAGTTCTCACATTCTTACAACTTGCTAATAATTCTCACAAGCTGCTGTGAGAAACACTTGCTGTTTCTCTCTCTCTGTGCCATGGCATCCACAATGAGGGGCTGTGAGGGGTCTTGGGCAACTGTGAGGGAGCCATGAGGGGCTGTGAGGGGCCATGAGGGGCCATGAGCTGTGAGGGGCCATGAGCTGTGAGGGGCCATGAGGGGCTGTGAGGGACAATGAGGGGCCATAAGAGTCTGTGAGGGGCTGTGGGAGGCCAGGCACCCCATGGAACCAAGGGGCCATTGTGACTCTGTGGAACCAAGGAGATCATTGTTGACAGTTTGGAACCTCATGGAACCAAGGGGCCACTGTGGCGCAGCAAGGCCTTGTGGAACCAAAGGGACCATGGTGACGCTATGGAACCTCATGGTACCACAGGTCCATTGTTACACGGCAGCCACAGCAGGGCTGCAGAACCAAGGAGATCATTGTGACACTACACAACCTCATGGAATCAGGGCGTCCATGTTGCACCGATGAACCTCATGGAGCAAAGGGTCCGTTGTGACACTGTGGAACCAAGGAGACTGTTGTTGGCAGCCTTACAAATTTATTGGTATTAGTTAGGGTGAGTTTAGGGTTATCTTTTAAAGTGCTAATTTGGAAATGGAGAATACTACAGCAAATAGCAGTGCTGTCCTCCTTATCAAATGTACATGGCAAAGCATTAAGGGACACCTATTATCGTAGAATGTTGCAGTGTGATGCCATTTCCTATTTCACCTCTCCCAGCCCCCACAGGTGTGCCAACCTCTGCTTTCCCCTCCCCCTGTCCCTGGGCTTAAAAGGAGACGGGACCATGCGGTCGGGATTCTATTGGGAGATGTTGCAAGATTCAGAGGTCTGTCATCCTGGAATAAAACTCTGGATTTAAACACTATGATAGAATCCTCTCCTTTTTCTCTTCACCATCACCTGAACCTTTTCCACCACAGGTAAACTGAGTTCCTACTATGCCTGGATTTGTTCCGAGTGCCTAGCTGCAGCATCCAGCCGGCCAAAGGTATCTCTGAGGTGAAACACCACAGCTGCCGCCTATTGGCCCAGCAGCCAGGGTCAGATAAGGCCAGGCACATCACTCCCGGAAATATTGGGATTAACATTCCATACCTCCCCCTCCTTTCTATCACAGTTAGATTTTGCTCATCTTCTGAGGAAGAGGGATCAGGTGACAGTGGGAGAGGAGGATAAAGAGGGAAGGGTGTACTAGACGAGACAGGTTCAGGATTAGGTGAGGTAGGAGCAGGCAGTGGGATAGGGACAGATGAAGCAGGTGGGATAGGGCTAGGTTCTCTTGGTCTTATTGGAGCTACCTGTAAATCAATATCTGCATAATTTTCCCTACTCAGACTTTCTTTCAACGCCAAGTGTTCTGAACAACGTTCCTCACAAACCCCACACTTATCACTTGTAGATGCTCTAACCACCGTTAATCCACATTCATCCTGCCATTCTGGCTTTCCCCGTAAATAGAAAAACAAATCAACATACGGAACCTCATCCCATTTTCCTTCTTGTTTACAAAACGACATTAACTGCGAAATAGTGTTATATTGCAGAGTACCGTATTTTGGCCATTTTTCACCATTCTCCAAGACATATTCTGGCCAACATGTATTACAATAATCAATCAACTTAGCTTTACGTAATTCTTCCCCAAAATTACCCTGTTTCCAATGTGCTAATAAGCACCCCAAAGAACTTTGGGGGATAGAGGTGTTTCCGCCCAAAATCCCTTTAAGTTTCTCCATTCCAAATATACCACAAATTGCCGAACCTGCAACGCTTTCGCGATTGTCTTATGGAACGGCGCTGGGCTTGTACCACCAAGAATTCCTTAGCCCAATCCAAGCGTAGCTTTTGCTGCGTCTCATTGGCAGGCACCCAAACCAAAGTAAAAAGCACCTTACCTTTCTCCCGGGGATGTTGTGAGCGGCAGAAGCGGTCGTGGCTGATTGAGCTCCCCGAGAATCCCTCAGTGTCGGCTGGAGCGTGGTTGAGTCGCGAAACTCGCTTCAGCAGCACCCGCAGGGTCCCATCTGGGTCGCCAAAATGTTAGCGTTCAGAAACACATAATCACAGAAGCGATTATATGCGGTGCTTTTTATTGAAGAGCTCTGGGAATCGGGGTGATTTCCACCCAAATCTGATTCCGACCATACATTCAAGGTGTACGTGTTTTATACTCTATCGTTATATAACTTTCATGATAATTATCAAACTTATATTGTTCTATTGTATACACAGATTTCAGCTAAACATAGCTCCCTTTAAATTTCCAACATAGTTTCCCATAATTCTTCTTATGGTTATATAATAATTACATTTAACTACTAAACAATCATCACATCTAACAATTATATCATTTCTCATACTGCTTACCCAGGTGCAGTGATCTGAGAAAATACAAGGCCTAATATTTTCAAAGACTATTTTTAACATTTTCCAGGGCTCCACTATCAAGAGCATTGTCAGGATTTCATAATTTTGAGGCATGTCAGCTCCATCTACACAGTTCCAATATCTTCATTAGGTTCTTGACTTCAAGAGTGCATTGTTCTTTTTAAATAGCAATTACTTGTTGATAACCAGAAGAATCCTCATAGTCTTTTGGAAAGTTTGGCTGTTTTGTTCAGGATTAGAGTTTGAGTTTTTCTGAGAAGGTCACTTTAATATCAAAAGTCATTTTAATATCAAAAACTGCCAATTTGTCAAAAACTTAAAATTTTGATGGAAGCATACCATTTCAACAACACTTACAGCTGGAAAAGTTGTTTTGGCTCCAGGTACAGTTCCTAGTCAAATCCTGAATCTGACATAACAGCCCAGTTTGGGGGTTTGGAATAGATGCAAATTTGGGTTCCTGAGTCCCTGAAGGTGGTGCAGATAAAAGTTCTCCTGTTCACACTATTTAAAAGATGCAGAAACTCAAGGGCAGTCTGCATTTAATATACAACTCCTTTTCCCATGAAATGGATCACTTCTAATTCACATTATCCTGTAGATTGTGTTTTGTTTTTTGAGGGACTGAAATCCTTATTATCATTACATCAGTCTTTCAGTTCAAATATATGGTTTAAGTGTTGGAGCAACTTAAAGATTGGTATAGAATTTGGATAATTTTTATTTTGAAGGGGAATATCTCTTGATAATAAAGCTAGAATTGTAGCCTAAGGTTTAAATAAGATGTGTTGGGGAAAATATGGCTGTAATGTGCCTCCACAGAGTTAACTAATTGGCAGAACAGTCTTGTAAACATCACACCAGGTTAATAAAAGGTTGTGCCAGTTTTAAGGTAGTAAAAGTACCACTAAATAAAACTTTTAAGTAGAGTTTTTCAGCAGTCTGATGTGACAGTTGGCAGAAAGCATCAGAGGACTGAGCCACTTTCTCAGGCTGAGAGATGAGCAATGCCCTGGGAACGGGTCTTTCTGGCATTTAGTGCCCCTCTTTGTTCCCATGGCATTGCAATATTTAGAAGTTTGGCATTCTAGTACAGATTTTGGAATCTAGCAGATTGTAGCAGATCCCTTTTGGCATTCTGTTTGTTATTAAGCTGGTTTTTGTGGTTTTTTTGTTTTTTCAATTCTATCTTATCGCATCTATCTATTCACTTGTTCCTTATTGGTAGAAAGGGATTAGTTGGAATCTAGGGGAGGTTACCCATTTCAGAGTTCCCACCTCTTCAAACTCTTTCAAAGCAGGACAATTTGTTTGTAGCTCTGGGCAATGCTGAAGCTCAAAAGCTAATCTATGATTAATAAGCACAAGGAATTGGGGTAACACTGGAGTTTAGGCCTTTCCCCATGTGTGTTCATGGTTACAATACTGGATTCCAGAAAGATAGTAGGTGGCAACTAAGATGATGCATCTTGGTTTGGACAGTAAATGGGAGTTAGAAGAAAACTTTTAATCCATCATGCTGTAGAACAGATCCTTTGGTGTGCAAATGTTCCAGGGCCAAATGTTTGCTTTGTTCAAAGTCACAAACCTTTTGAATTCTTGATGACTGAAGGGCTTCCTAAAGGCCAAAAGAAGTGTGGTCAAAGGGTATTGAAAAGAAAAACACTGAGAGCACAAGGAGCAAAGTGATATGGGAAGATGGCAGGATTTTGGCAGAGCAGTGGTAGGCACAGAGTTTGTGGGAATTGGGGTGGGGCTGTGGCCAAGCCTCACCCCTAATTGGCTACAGCTGTGCAGAACAGGTGAGCAGCATTGAAGGCAAGGAGTGCCCAGGGGCACTGAGCAAGCACCAAAGGGAGCAGGGGGCACACAGGTGCAGGGCATCAACAGGAGGCGATAAAAGGCTGGGCTGAAGGACAAGAAGGGCAGATCCTTGCAGCCTTCTGAAGTGATGTGGTGTTGCTCTGGGTGGGCAGACACCAGAAGCCTTCTGATGAGGAAAGGTGTTCCTGTGGATTGGAAAATGCTTCAAACCTTCTGAAATGGTGTGGTGGAACTGTGTGTGTTGTGGCTGTCTCAACTGGGACATGTGCTGTGACAAGCAGCCATGTCCAGTTGCTGAGGCAGTGGAACATTGCAGGATTGGAGTGGGTAAGCACGGCAGCATTTGAGAAGGTTGGTGCCCTTTAGGCACTGAGAGGCGCTCTGATGTCTCCCTGGAGCCTTCTCTTCTCCAGGCTGAACAAGCCCAGGTCTCGCAGCCCATCTCCATAGCAGAAGATGCAGCCCTTGGATCATTGCTGTGACCCTTCTCTGGAGTCACTCCAGTGGGTGCATGTTCTTATGCTGGGGGCGCCAGATATGAGTGCAGAATTCCCTTTGGGTTCAAGTGGGTGTTTATTCATCACAGTTACACCCACTGTAGGCCAGCTCAGGTGGGAGCAGAGGTCCCTCCATCCTCTTCCCATCCCACCTTCAGCCCATTCCATGGTGCTTTTTTCTGCTGCTTCCCATGAGCTGTTGGCCCTTGCCTTGCCCTGACTGCCCTGGCCTGTGGACACCACCCAGAGATCTGTTGCCAGCTCTCTGGAATTTGAAGGAAAACCCCAACTAATCTCTGAATCAAAGTAAAGGTCTTTGTCTTGCAAACAACCTAATCCTTTGGAAAGCTGTATTAATGCCCAATAAAATTCAAATCGATCTGTTCCTTTCCCTCTTAAGCTTTATTCCTTGTTTGAGAGAGCTCTAGTGATGAGTCATTTAGGACTTGTGGTACCTTGGTTCCCTTTTTAGAATGGTGCAAATATTGGAGTTTTGCAGCCAATTTTCTTTAAATCCTGCGAGTTTTCATTCCCTTTGCATTTCAAATACTTCCACAATTTAATATGAAATGCTGGGCAACAAAACCCAGTAGTACTTCCAGTTGGAAAGAATATGTTGTGCGTAACTCAGAGGAGGAATTCTGCTTGCAAAGTGATGTCTTTGCACTGAGGTGCATCAAGCAGGTGCTCAGTTGGATGCTGGTGCTGAAGCACTTTTCTTGTGGCTTGAGTGTCTGATGGCAACAGCCTGAGATTTTAATAGCAGAAAGAAGGGATTTCCTACTGATTTTCCTCTGAGAACTTGTAGAGTCTTTTCCAGCCTCGCGCAGTCTGACCTGTATCTTCTCCAAAAGCTGTTGAATTTTTTGATACTTTTTAAACTTTTTGTCCCATTTGCAGAGGACAGGAGGGTGCTGCCTATTTTTTTTTCAGATGCTGTGTATTTTGACTGAGGAGGGGCTGGGCTTAGTTTTACCTTCTCAGCATGAGCTGTACTAGCCCAGTTACTTTCCAGGCTGGTACGTGCAACCTCAGTGGCAGCAATGGTAGATTGAAATGTGCCTGGGCTGTGTTGGGAGAAGAATAATCCTGATGCATCCATGATTTGCCCTCCTGGGCACCTGCAGCAGGTAGAGCTGTGCCCTCCCACTTGAGGCCGCCTGAGCCAGGAATGTTTGCAAAATCTCCTTGGCCCTTTTGCAGCGTTGTGTTTTTCCCCTGGCAGAAGCAGGGCCGGTATCTCCAGGCCATGGGACATGATGACACTGGGTGTTGCTGTGGGGCGGCTTGGGTGTTTGAGGGCACACACGTGCTGGAGTGTCTCACTGAGCTGAGGCCCCTGTGTGGACATCAGCTGCAGATGACTGGAAAAAGGGATGTGGAATCTCCCAGTTGAAACAAAGAGAAAACTTTATTTTTAGGAGTGACGGGGGTGAGCACCGGGGCTTGGTGCTTGTCTGATCCTGCTCTGGTTTTCGGGACGACTGTAGGGCTTCTTCTCTCGCCGCTGCTGCTGCCAGATGTGCCTGGTACGAATGGGCCCCGCCTGGGAGCGGGGCAAGATCCAGGCTGGGATGTACAGAAGTGCTTGGCTCCTGGCTGGCGCAGTGTCCTGCAACAGCTGCACTGCCATGTGGCTGCTGGTGCCAGCGCTCTGGGCTGCCACATGGTCCATCCTGCGGCGCTTTGCCAGCGGGCTCTCGGGTGCCTGCGGCTCTCTGGCTCCCTGTGGGCGGCCGCGCTTCAGGGCCCGCTTTTGGCAGGGGAAGCTGCGGCCGCGGCTGCTGCTGCTGACCAGCCCCATGGCCCGGGACAGCCCCATGGCCCGGGACAGCCTTGGCACCTCCTTAGTGGTGGTGCTGGGGCTGGGGCGGCTGATCGCAGCACGCAGCAGGGGCACACGGTTGAGCCGGATGGGTTTTCCCGTCTGGCTGCCCGAGTCTTGGGCCCGCTGTCTCCATGAGCGGCGGCGGGTCTGCTCCGGCCTGGGCTCTACGGAGAGGCGGCCGCTTCTCTTTGCGTCTGCCTCTGCCCGGTGACACAGAGTGCCTTGGGGAGAGAGAGAGAGAGGGGAGGTGGTGTGAGCACCTCACAGGACTCGGGAAATGTCCCTGCAGCATTGTCCCCAAGGCCCTGCTGGCTTGCCTTAAGGGCCTGCAAGTGCCAGAGGCCACAGCCCAGCCTGGCCCGTCAGAGGAGGGCTTCTACTCTGGGCTGATTCTGCAGAGCTCCTGCTTCCCCTTTCTGCTGCTCTTGGCTGCTCCCCCTCTGCCAGCCATGGGCAGCTGTGGGAAGGGAGACTTGGCTCTCACCTTGCTCCTTGCCAGGAGGACGCTTCTCAGCAGCTCTCTGCTGCACCATGGTGGCTACGGAGGAATGCCTGTTGGATGTGTGCCGCAGCACTGCAGGCCTTTATCCTCCTGACAAAATGTGCCGATCCTTCCTTGAGTGAAGAGAGACGCCTATGAACTGCCTCAGAGGCACCAAAACTGGCTCAGGAGCCTTGGGCAAGCTCCTTCTCAGCCATCCACTCCTCAACTGCAAGGTGTGTTGATGCACAACAACTTCTGTACCTCAGGCCTGGCTGGTGATGTCACTCCAGTCCCTCTGGTGTCACAATCAGGAATCTCTGCGGGCTCCATTCTTCTCACTTAGGGAAGGTGTCCTTGTGGGCGCTGGCAGGGACTCTGTCCATGTCAGGCACGGCTGTAGTGGGAAGAGCAGAAATGGGAACAGCTCCATCAGCAGATGGATGGGTTGAGTAGGCTTAGGTCTTAGTACAGGTCATCAGTGATGATTGGTCCCCCCATAAAAGCCAGTGGAACTTGTCAAGTCTGAGCTCTTTGCTTACTTGTAGGCCTCTCATGTTAAGGGAATGCCATGTTGGGCCTGTATGGCTTAATTTTCTCCAAAAATTGTCCAGTTAGACCAAGTTGAAAAGTAGCTCTTTTACTGTGGTATGTTTAGGAAGGGACACAGATGTTTCCTAAAAATCAGTCATTCCTAACTGTCATTATCAAAGAATTGTGGTTGTTGATTAGCTTAAATGTACAAAAGAACATGAAACTGAAGTCCAAGCAGGTTTTGACTTAGACTCTAATTCAGAGCCCTTTGGTTAAAAAGAAGCTTGGAGTTCAGTGCTCTTTGCATCTGACATCATTCCAAAAATTGGAAACAATGTGTTGGTCAATCTTTTGTTATTTTTTTAACAATTTAATATGTGTCAAAATCTCCTGAGGATCACTGCATTTGCCTATGGGGTATTTTTAGTTTTCAATGTTTTCTTATTCCCAGGTCAGTTTGTTGCTTTTGCTGGGGGTTTTTTTGTGGGTTTTTTGGTTGTTTGGTTTTTTTTGTTTGTTTGTTTTGTTTTTTTCATTTATATCTTATCGCATCTATCTATTCACTTGTTCCTTATTGGTAGAAAGGGATTAGTTGGAATCTAGGGGAGGTTACCCATTTCAGAGTTCCCACCTCTTCAAACTCTTTCAAAGCAGGACAATTTGTTTGTAGCTCTGGGCAATGCTGAAGCTCAAAAGCTAATCTATGATTAATAAGCACAAGGAATTGGGGTAACACTGGAGTTTAGGCCTTTCCCCATGTGTGTTCATGGTTACAATACTGGATTCCAGAAAGATAGTAGGTGGCAACTAAGATGATGCATCTTGGTTTGGACAGTAAATGGGAGTTAGAAGAAAACTTTTAATCCATCATGCTGTAGAACAGATCCTTTGGTGTGCAAATGTTCCAGGGCCAAATGTTTGCTTTGTTCAAAGTCACAAACCTTTTGAATTCTTGATGACTGAAGGGCTTCCTAAAGGCCAAAAGAAGTGTGGTCAAAGGGTATTGAAAAGAAAAACACTGAGAGCACAAGGAGCAAAGTGATATGGGAAGATGGCAGGATTTTGGCAGAGCAGTGGTAGGCACAGAGTTTGTGGGAATTGGGGTGGGGCTGTGGCCAAGCCTCACCCCTAATTGGCTACAGCTGTGCAGAACAGGTGAGCAGCATTGAAGGCAAGGAGTGCCCAGGGGCACTGAGCAAGCACCAAAGGGAGCAGGGGGCACACAGGTGCAGGGCATCAACAGGAGGCGATAAAAGGCTGGGCTGAAGGACAAGAAGGGCAGATCCTTGCAGCCTTCTGAAGTGATGTGGTGTTGCTCTGGGTGGGCAGACACCAGAAGCCTTCTGATGAGGAAAGGTGTTCCTGTGGATTGGAAAATGCTTCAAACCTTCTGAAATGGTGTGGTGGAACTGTGTGTGTTGTGGCTGTCTCAACTGGGACATGTGCTGTGACAAGCAGCCATGTCCAGTTGCTGAGGCAGTGGAACATTGCAGGATTGGAGTGGGTAAGCACGGCAGCATTTGAGAAGGTTGGTGCCCTTTAGGCACTGAGAGGCGCTCTGATGTCTCCCTGGAGCCTTCTCTTCTCCAGGCTGAACAAGCCCAGGTCTCGCAGCCCATCTCCATAGCAGAAGATGCAGCCCTTGGATCATTGCTGTGACCCTTCTCTGGAGTCACTCCAGTGGGTGCATGTTCTTATGCTGGGGGCGCCAGATATGAGTGCAGAATTCCCTTTGGGTTCAAGTGGGTGTTTATTCATCACAGTTACACCCACTGTAGGCCAGCTCAGGTGGGAGCAGAGGTCCCTCCATCCTGTTCCCATCCCACCTTCAGCCCATTCCATGGTGCTTTTTTCTGCTGCTTCCCATGAGCTGTTGGCCCTTGCCTTGCCCTGACTGCCCTGGCCTGTGGACACCACCCAGAGATCTGTTGCCAGCTCTCTGGAATTTGAAGGAAAACCCCAACTAATCTCTGAATCAAAGTAAAGGTCTTTGTCTTGCAAACAACCTAATCCTTTGGAAAGCTGTATTAATGCCCAATAAAATTCAAATCGATCTGTTCCTTTCCCTCTTAGGCTTTATTCCTTGTTTGAGAGAGCTCTAGTGATGAGTCATTTAGGACTTGTGGTACCTTGGTTCCCTTTTTAGAATGGTGCAAATATTGGAGTTTTGCAGCCAATTTTCTTTAAATCCTGCGAGTTTTCATTCCCTTTGCATTTCAAATACTTCCACAATTTAATATGAAATGCTGGGCAACAAAACCCAGTAGTACTTCCAGTTGGAAAGAATATGTTGTGCGTAACTCAGAGGAGGAATTCTGCTTGCAAAGTGATGTCTTTGCACTGAGGTGCATCAAGCAGGTGCTCAGTTGGATGCTGGTGCTGAAGCACTTTTCTTGTGGCTTGAGTGTCTGATGGCAACAGCCTGAGATTTTAATAGCAGAAAGAAGGGATTTCCTACTGATTTTCCTCTGAGAACTTGTAGAGTCTTTTCCAGCCTCGCGCAGTCTGACCTGTATCTTCTCCAAAAGCTGTTGAATTTTTTGATACTTTTTAAACTTTTTGTCCCATTTGCAGAGGACAGGAGGGTGCTGCCTATTTTTTTTTCAGATGCTGTGTATTTTGACTGAGGAGGGGCTGGGCTTAGTTTTACCTTCTCAGCATGAGCTGTACTAGCCCAGTTACTTTCCAGGCTGGTACGTGCAACCTCAGTGGCAGCAATGGTAGATTGAAATGTGCCTGGGCTGTGTTGGGAGAAGAATAATCCTGATGCATCCATGATTTGCCCTCCTGGGCACCTGCAGCAGGTAGAGCTGTGCCCTCCCACTTGAGGCCGCCTGAGCCAGGAATGTTTGCAAAATCTCCTTGGCCCTTTTGCAGCGTTGTGTTTTTCCCCTGGCAGAAGCAGGGCCGGTATCTCCAGGCCATGGGACATGATGACACTGGGTGTTGCTGTGGGGCGGCTTGGGTGTTTGAGGGCACACACGTGCTGGAGTGTCTCACTGAGCTGAGGCCCCTGTGTGGACATCAGCTGCAGATGACTGGAAAAAGGGATGTGGAATCTCCCAGTTGAAACAAAGAGAAAACTTTATTTTTAGGAGTGACGGGGGTGAGCACCGGGGCTTGGTGCTTGTCTGATCCTGCTCTGGTTTTCGGGACGACTGTAGGGCTTCTTCTCTCGCCGCTGCTGCTGCCAGATGTGCCTGGTACGAATGGGCCCCGCCTGGGAGCGGGGCAAGATCCAGGCTGGGATGTACAGAAGTGCTTGGCTCCTGGCTGGCGCAGTGTCCTGCAACAGCTGCACTGCCATGTGGCTGCTGGTGCCAGCGCTCTGGGCTGCCACATGGTCCATCCTGCGGCGCTTTGCCAGCGGGCTCTCGGGTGCCTGCGGCTCTCTGGCTCCCTGTGGGCGGCCGCGCTTCAGGGCCCGCTTTTGGCAGGGGAAGCTGCGGCCGCGGCTGCTGCTGCTGACCAGCCCCATGGCCCGGGACAGCCCCATGGCCCGGGACAGCCTTGGCACCTCCTTAGTGGTGGTGCTGGGGCTGGGGCGGCTGATCGCAGCACGCAGCAGGGGCACACGGTTGAGCCGGATGGGTTTTCCCGTCTGGCTGCCCGAGTCTTGGGCCCGCTGTCTCCATGAGCGGCGGCGGGTCTGCTCCGGCCTGGGCTCTACGGAGAGGCGGCCGCTTCTCTTTGCGTCTGCCTCTGCCCGGTGACACAGAGTGCCTTGGGGAGAGAGAGAGAGAGGGGAGGTGGTGTGAGCACCTCACAGGACTCGGGAAATGTCCCTGCAGCATTGTCCCCAAGGCCCTGCTGGCTTGCCTTAAGGGCCTGCAAGTGCCAGAGGCCACAGCCCAGCCTGGCCCGTCAGAGGAGGGCTTCTACTCTGGGCTGATTCTGCAGAGCTCCTGCTTCCCCTTTCTGCTGCTCTTGGCTGCTCCCCCTCTGCCAGCCATGGGCAGCTGTGGGAAGGGAGACTTGGCTCTCACCTTGCTCCTTGCCAGGAGGACGCTTCTCAGCAGCTCTCTGCTGCACCATGGTGGCTACGGAGGAATGCCTGTTGGATGTGTGCCGCAGCACTGCAGGCCTTTATCCTCCTGACAAAATGTGCCGATCCTTCCTTGAGTGAAGAGAGACGCCTATGAACTGCCTCAGAGGCACCAAAACTGGCTCAGGAGCCTTGGGCAAGCTCCTTCTCAGCCATCCACTCCTCAACTGCAAGGTGTGTTGATGCACAACAACTTCTGTACCTCAGGCCTGGCTGGTGATGTCACTCCAGTCCCTCTGGTGTCACAATCAGGAATCTCTGCGGGCTCCATTCTTCTCACTTAGGGAAGGTGTCCTTGTGGGCGCTGGCAGGGACTCTGTCCATGTCAGGCACGGCTGTAGTGGGAAGAGCAGAAATGGGAACAGCTCCATCAGCAGATGGATGGGTTGAGTAGGCTTAGGTCTTAGTACAGGTCATCAGTGATGATTGGTCCCCCCATAAAAGCCAGTGGAACTTGTCAAGTCTGAGCTCTTTGCTTACTTGTAGGCCTCTCATGTTAAGGGAATGCCATGTTGGGCCTGTATGGCTTAATTTTCTCCAAAAATTGTCCAGTTAGACCAAGTTGAAAAGTAGCTCTTTTACTGTGGTATGTTTAGGAAGGGACACAGATGTTTCCTAAAAATCAGTCATTCCTAACTGTCATTATCAAAGAATTGTGGTTGTTGATTAGCTTAAATGTACAAAAGAACATGAAACTGAAGTCCAAGCAGGTTTTGACTTAGACTCTAATTCAGAGCCCTTTGGTTAAAAAGAAGCTTGGAGTTCAGTGCTCTTTGCATCTGACATCATTCCAAAAATTGGAAACAATGTGTTGGTCAATCTTTTGTTATTTTTTTAACAATTTAATATGTGTCAAAATCTCCTGAGGATCACTGCATTTGCCTATGGGGTATTTTTAGTTTTCAATGTTTTCTTATTCCCAGGTCAGTTTGTTGCTTTTGCTGGGGGTTTTTTTGTGGGTTTTTTGGTTGTTTGGTTTTTTTTGTTTGTTTGTTTTGTTTTTTTCATTTATATCTTATCGCATCTATCTATTCACTTGTTCCTTATTGGTAGAAAGGGATTAGTTGGAATCTAGGGGAGGTTACCCATTTCAGAGTTCCCACCTCTTCAAACTCTTTCAAAGCAGGACAATTTGTTTGTAGCTCTGGGCAATGCTGAAGCTCAAAAGCTAATCTATGATTAATAAGCACAAGGAATTGGGGTAACACTGGAGTTTAGGCCTTTCCCCATGTGTGTTCATGGTTACAATACTGGATTCCAGAAAGATAGTAGGTGGCAACTAAGATGATGCATCTTGGTTTGGACAGTAAATGGGAGTTAGAAGAAAACTTTTAATCCATCATGCTGTAGAACAGATCCTTTGGTGTGCAAATGTTCCAGGGCCAAATGTTTGCTTTGTTCAAAGTCACAAACCTTTTGAATTCTTGATGACTGAAGGGCTTCCTAAAGGCCAAAAGAAGTGTGGTCAAAGGGTATTGAAAAGAAAAACACTGAGAGCACAAGGAGCAAAGTGATATGGGAAGATGGCAGGATTTTGGCAGAGCAGTGGTAGGCACAGAGTTTGTGGGAATTGGGGTGGGGCTGTGGCCAAGCCTCACCCCTAATTGGCTACAGCTGTGCAGAACAGGTGAGCAGCATTGAAGGCAAGGAGTGCCCAGGGGCACTGAGCAAGCACCAAAGGGAGCAGGGGGCACACAGGTGCAGGGCATCAACAGGAGGCGATAAAAGGCTGGGCTGAAGGACAAGAAGGGCAGATCCTTGCAGCCTTCTGAAGTGATGTGGTGTTGCTCTGGGTGGGCAGACACCAGAAGCCTTCTGATGAGGAAAGGTGTTCCTGTGGATTGGAAAATGCTTCAAACCTTCTGAAATGGTGTGGTGGAACTGTGTGTGTTGTGGCTGTCTCAACTGGGACATGTGCTGTGACAAGCAGCCATGTCCAGTTGCTGAGGCAGTGGAACATTGCAGGATTGGAGTGGGTAAGCACGGCAGCATTTGAGAAGGTTGGTGCCCTTTAGGCACTGAGAGGCGCTCTGATGTCTCCCTGGAGCCTTCTCTTCTCCAGGCTGAACAAGCCCAGGTCTCGCAGCCCATCTCCATAGCAGAAGATGCAGCCCTTGGATCATTGCTGTGACCCTTCTCTGGAGTCACTCCAGTGGGTGCATGTTCTTATGCTGGGGGCGCCAGATATGAGTGCAGAATTCCCTTTGGGTTCAAGTGGGTGTTTATTCATCACAGTTACACCCACTGTAGGCCAGCTCAGGTGGGAGCAGAGGTCCCTCCATCCTCTTCCCATCCCACCTTCAGCCCATTCCATGGTGCTTTTTTCTGCTGCTTCCCATGAGCTGTTGGCCCTTGCCTTGCCCTGACTGCCCTGGCCTGTGGACACCACCCAGAGATCTGTTGCCAGCTCTCTGGAATTTGAAGGAAAACCCCAACTAATCTCTGAATCAAAGTAAAGGTCTTTGTCTTGCAAACAACCTAATCCTTTGGAAAGCTGTATTAATGCCCAATAAAATTCAAATCGATCTGTTCCTTTCCCTCTTAGGCTTTATTCCTTGTTTGAGAGAGCTCTAGTGATGAGTCATTTAGGACTTGTGGTACCTTGGTTCCCTTTTTAGAATGGTGCAAATATTGGAGTTTTGCAGCCAATTTTCTTTAAATCCTGCGAGTTTTCATTCCCTTTGCATTTCAAATACTTCCACAATTTAATATGAAATGCTGGGCAACAAAACCCAGTAGTACTTCCAGTTGGAAAGAATATGTTGTGCGTAACTCAGAGGAGGAATTCTGCTTGCAAAGTGATGTCTTTGCACTGAGGTGCATCAAGCAGGTGCTCAGTTGGATGCTGGTGCTGAAGCACTTTTCTTGTGGCTTGAGTGTCTGATGGCAACAGCCTGAGATTTTAATAGCAGAAAGAAGGGATTTCCTACTGATTTTCCTCTGAGAACTTGTAGAGTCTTTTCCAGCCTCGCGCAGTCTGACCTGTATCTTCTCCAAAAGCTGTTGAATTTTTTGATACTTTTTAAACTTTTTGTCCCATTTGCAGAGGACAGGAGGGTGCTGCCTATTTTTTTTTCAGATGCTGTGTATTTTGACTGAGGAGGGGCTGGGCTTAGTTTTACCTTCTCAGCATGAGCTGTACTAGCCCAGTTACTCTCCAGCCTGGTACGTGCAACCTCAGTGGCAGCAATGGTAGATTGAAATGTGCCTGGGCTGTGTTGGGAGAAGAATAATCCTGATGCATCCATGATTTGCCCTCCTGGGCACCTGCAGCAGGTAGAGCTGTGCCCTCCCACTTGAGGCCGCCTGAGCCAGGAATGTTTGCAAAATCTCCTTGGCCCTTTTGCAGCGTTGTGTTTTTCCCCTGGCAGAAGCAGGGCCGGTATCTCCAGGCCATGGGACATGATGACACTGGGTGTTGCCGTGGGACGGCTTGGGTGTTTGAGGGCACACACGTGCTGGAGTGTCTCCCTGAGCTGAGGCCCCTGTGTGGACATCAGCTGCAGATGACTGGAAAAAGGGATGTGGAATCTCCCAGTTGAAACAAAGAGAAAACTTTATTTTTAGGAGTGACGGGGGTGAGCACCGGGGCTTGGTGCTTGTCTGATCCTGCTCTGGTTTTCGGGACGACTGTAGGGCTTCTTCTCTCGCCGCTGCTGCTGCCAGATGTGCCTGGTACGAATGGGCCCCGCCTGGGAGCGGGGCAAGATCCAGGCTGGGATGTACAGAAGTGCTTGGCTCCTGGCTGGCGCAGTGTCCTGCAACAGCTGCACTGCCATGTGGCTGCTGGTGCCAGCGCTCTGGGCTGCCACATGGTCCATCCTGCGGCGCTTTGCCAGCGGGCTCTCGGGTGCCTGCGGCTCTCTGGCTCCCTGTGGGCGGCCGCGCTTCAGGGCCCGCTTTTGGCAGGGGAAGCTGCGGCCGCGGCTGCTGCTGCTGACCAGCCCCATGGCCCGGGACAGCCCCATGGCCCGGGACATCCCCATGGCCCGGGACAGCCTTGGCACCTCCTTAGTGGTGGTGCTGGGGCTGGGGCGGCTGATCGCAGCACGCAGCAGGGGCACACGGTTGAGCCGGATGGGTTTTCCCATCTGGCTGCCCGAGTCTTGGGCCCGCTGTCTCCATGAGCGGCGGCGGGTCTGCTCCGGCCTGGGCTCTACGGAGAGGCGGCCGCTTCTCTTTGCGTCTGCCTCTGCCCGGTGACACAGAGTGCCTTGGGGAGAGAGAGAGAGAGGGGAGGTGGTGTGAGCACCTCACAGGACTCGGGAAATGTCCCTGCAGCATTGTCCCCAAGGCCCTGCTGGCTTGCCTTAAGGGCCTGCAAGTGCCAGAGGCCACAGCCCAGCCTGGCCCGTCAGAGGAGGGCTTCCACTCTGGGCTGATTCTGCAGAGCTCCTGCTTCCCCTTTCTGCTGCTCTTGGCTGCTCCCCCTCTGCCAGCCATGGGCAGCTGTGGGAAGGGAGACTTGGCTCTCACCTCGCTCCTTGCCAGGAGGACGCTTCTCAGCAGCTCTCTGCTGCACCATGGTGGCTACGGAGGAATGCCTGTTGGATGTGTGCCGCAGCACTGCAGGCCTTTATCCTCCTGACAAAATGTGCCGATCCTTCCTTGAGTGAAGAGAGACGCCTATGAACTGCCTCAGAGGCACCAAAACTGGCTCAGGAGCCTTGGGCAAGCTCCTTCTCAGCCATCCACTCCTCAACTGCAAGGTGTGTTGATGCACAACAACTTCTGTACCTCAGGCCTGGCTGGTGATGTCACTCCAGTCCCTCTGGTGTCACAATCAGGAATCTCTGCGGGCTCCATTCTTCTCACTTAGGGAAGGTGTCCTTGTGGGCGCTGGCAGGGACTCTGTCCATGTCAGGCACGGCTGTAGTGGGAAGAGCAGAAATGGGAACAGCTCCATCAGCAGATGGATGGGTTGAGTAGGCTTAGGTCTTAGTACAGGTCATCAGTGATGATTGGTCCCCCCATCAAACCCAGTGGAACTTGTCAAGTCTGAGCTCTTTGCTTACTTGTAGGCCTCTCATGT
The DNA here is from genome assembly GCF_023055355.1 of Agelaius tricolor. Lineage (NCBI taxonomy): Eukaryota > Metazoa > Chordata > Aves > Passeriformes > Icteridae > Agelaius > Agelaius tricolor. The sequence goes on from NW_027269333.1 coordinate 1,371,755, forward strand.
TAAGGGAATGCCATGTTGGGCCTGTATGGCTTAATTTTCTCCAAAAATTGTCCAGTTAGACCAAGTTGAAAAGTAGCTCTTTTACTGTGGTATGTTTAGGAAGGGACACAGATGTTTCCTAAAAATCAGTCATTCCTAACTGTCATTATCAAAGAATTGTGGTTGTTGATTAGCTTAAATGTACAAAAGAACATGAAACTGAAGTCCAAGCAGGTTTTGACTTAGACTCTAATTCAGAGCCCTTTGGTTAAAAAGAAGCTTGGAGTTCAGTGCTCTTTGCATCTGACATCATTCCAAAAATTGGAAACAATGTGTTGGTCAATCTTTTGTTATTTTTTTAACAATTTAATATGTGTCAAAAACTCCTGAGGATCACTGCATTTGCCTATGGGGTATTTTTAGTTTTCAATGTTTTCTTATTCCCAGGTCAGTTTGTTGCTTTTGCTGGGGGTTTTTTTGTGGGTTTTTTGGTTGTTTGGTTTTTTTTGTTTGTTTGTTTTGTTTTTTTCATTTATATCTTATCGCATCTATCTATTCACTTGTTCCTTATTGGTAGAAAGGGATTAGTTGGAATCTAGGGGAGGTTACCCATTTCAGAGTTCCCACCTCTTCAAACTCTTTCAAAGCAGGACAATTTGTTTGTAGCTCTGGGCAATGCTGAAGCTCAAAAGCTAATCTATGATTAATAAGCACAAGGAATTGGGGTAACACTGGAGTTTAGGCCTTTCCCCATGTGTGTTCATGGTTACAATACTGGATTCCAGAAAGATAGTAGGTGGCAACTAAGATGATGCATCTTGGTTTGGACAGTAAATGGGAGTTAGAAGAAAACTTTTAATCCATCATGCTGTAGAACAGATCCTTTGGTGTGCAAATGTTCCAGGGCCAAATGTTTGCTTTGTTCAAAGTCACAAACCTTTTGAATTCTTGATGACTGAAGGGCTTCCTAAAGGCCAAAAGAAGTGTGGTCAAAGGGTATTGAAAAGAAAAACACTGAGAGCACAAGGAGCAAAGTGATATGGGAAGATGGCAGGATTTTGGCAGAGCAGTGGTAGGCACAGAGTTTGTGGGAATTGGGGTGGGGCTGTGGCCAAGCCTCACCCCTAATTGGCTACAGCTGTGCAGAACAGGTGAGCAGCATTGAAGGCAAGGAGTGCCCAGGGGCACTGAGCAAGCACCAAAGGGAGCAGGGGGCACACAGGTGCAGGGCATCAACAGGAGGCGATAAAAGGCTGGGCTGAAGGACAAGAAGGGCAGATCCTTGCAGCCTTCTGAAGTGATGTGGTGTTGCTCTGGGTGGGCAGACACCAGAAGCCTTCTGATGAGGAAAGGTGTTCCTGTGGATTGGAAAATGCTTCAAACCTTCTGAAATGGTGTGGTGGAACTGTGTGTGTTGTGGCTGTCTCAACTGGGACATGTGCTGTGACAAGCAGCCATGTCCAGTTGCTGAGGCAGTGGAACATTGCAGGATTGGAGTGGGTAAGCACGGCAGCATTTGAGAAGGTTGGTGCCCTTTAGGCACTGAGAGGCGCTCTGATGTCTCCCTGGAGCCTTCTCTTCTCCAGGCTGAACAAGCCCAGGTCTCGCAGCCCATCTCCATAGCAGAAGATGCAGCCCTTGGATCATTGCTGTGACCCTTCTCTGGAGTCACTCCAGTGGGTGCATGTTCTTATGCTGGGGGCGCCAGATATGAGTGCAGAATTCCCTTTGGGTTCAAGTGGGTGTTTATTCATCACAGTTACACCCACTGTAGGCCAGCTCAGGTGGGAGCAGAGGTCCCTCCATCCTCTTCCCATCCCACCTTCAGCCCATTCCATGGTGCTTTTTTCTGCTGCTTCCCATGAGCTGTTGGCCCTTGCCTTGCCCTGACTGCCCTGGCCTGTGGACACCACCCAGAGATCTGTTGCCAGCTCTCTGGAATTTGAAGGAAAACCCCAACTAATCTCTGAATCAAAGTAAAGGTCTTTGTCTTGCAAACAACCTAATCCTTTGGAAAGCTGTATTAATGCCCAATAAAATTCAAATCGATCTGTTCCTTTCCCTCTTAGGCTTTATTCCTTGTTTGAGAGAGCTCTAGTGATGAGTCATTTAGGACTTGTGGTACCTTGGTTCCCTTTTTAGAATGGTGCAAATATTGGAGTTTTGCAGCCAATTTTCTTTAAATCCTGCGAGTTTTCATTCCCTTTGCATTTCAAATACTTCCACAATTTAATATGAAATGCTGGGCAACAAAACCCAGTAGTACTTCCAGTTGGAAAGAATATGTTGTGCGTAACTCAGAGGAGGAATTCTGCTTGCAAAGTGATGTCTTTGCACTGAGGTGCATCAAGCAGGTGCTCAGTTGGATGCTGGTGCTGAAGCACTTTTCTTGTGGCTTGAGTGTCTGATGGCAACAGCCTGAGATTTTAATAGCAGAAAGAAGGGATTTCCTACTGATTTTCCTCTGAGAACTTGTAGAGTCTTTTCCAGCCTCGCGCAGTCTGACCTGTATCTTCTCCAAAAGCTGTTGAATTTTTTGATACTTTTTAAACTTTTTGTCCCATTTGCAGAGGACAGGAGGGTGCTGCCTATTTTTTTTTCAGATGCTGTGTATTTTGACTGAGGAGGGGCTGGGCTTAGTTTTACCTTCTCAGCATGAGCTGTACTAGCCCAGTTACTTTCCAGGCTGGTACGTGCAACCTCAGTGGCAGCAATGGTAGATTGAAATGTGCCTGGGCTGTGTTGGGAGAAGAATAATCCTGATGCATCCATGATTTGCCCTCCTGGGCACCTGCAGCAGGTAGAGCTGTGCCCTCCCACTTGAGGCCGCCTGAGCCAGGAATGTTTGCAAAATCTCCTTGGCCCTTTTGCAGCGTTGTGTTTTTCCCCTGGCAGAAGCAGGGCCGGTATCTCCAGGCCATGGGACATGATGACACTGGGTGTTGCTGTGGGGCGGCTTGGGTGTTTGAGGGCACACACGTGCTGGAGTGTCTCACTGAGCTGAGGCCCCTGTGTGGACATCAGCTGCAGATGACTGGAAAAAGGGATGTGGAATCTCCCAGTTGAAACAAAGAGAAAACTTTATTTTTAGGAGTGACGGGGGTGAGCACCGGGGCTTGGTGCTTGTCTGATCCTGCTCTGGTTTTCGGGACGACTGTAGGGCTTCTTCTCTCGCCGCTGCTGCTGCCAGATGTGCCTGGTACGAATGGGCCCCGCCTGGGAGCGGGGCAAGATCCAGGCTGGGATGTACAGAAGTGCTTGGCTCCTGGCTGGCGCAGTGTCCTGCAACAGCTGCACTGCCATGTGGCTGCTGGTGCCAGCGCTCTGGGCTGCCACATGGTCCATCCTGCGGCGCTTTGCCAGCGGGCTCTCGGGTGCCTGCGGCTCTCTGGCTCCCTGTGGGCGGCCGCGCTTCAGGGCCCGCTTTTGGCAGGGGAAGCTGCGGCCGCGGCTGCTGCTGCTGACCAGCCCCATGGCCCGGGACAGCCCCATGGCCCGGGACATCCCCATGGCCCGGGACAGCCTTGGCACCTCCTTAGTGGTGGTGCTGGGGCTGGGGCGGCTGATCGCAGCACGCAGCAGGGGCACACGGTTGAGCCGGATGGGTTTTCCCATCTGGCTGCCCGAGTCTTGGGCCCGCTGTCTCCATGAGCGGCGGCGGGTCTGCTCCGGCCTGGGCTCTACGGAGAGGCGGCCGCTTCTCTTTGCGTCTGCCTCTGCCCGGTGACACAGAGTGCCTTGGGGAGAGAGAGAGAGAGGGGAGGTGGTGTGAGCACCTCACAGGACTCGGGAAATGTCCCTGCAGCATTGTCCCCAAGGCCCTGCTGGCTTGCCTTAAGGGCCTGCAAGTGCCAGAGGCCACAGCCCAGCCTGGCCCGTCAGAGGAGGGCTTCCACTCTGGGCTGATTCTGCAGAGCTCCTGCTTCCCCTTTCTGCTGCTCTTGGCTGCTCCCCCTCTGCCAGCCATGGGCAGCTGTGGGAAGGGAGACTTGGCTCTCACCTCGCTCCTTGCCAGGAGGACGCTTCTCAGCAGCTCTCTGCTGCACCATGGTGGCTACGGAGGAATGCCTGTTGGATGTGTGCCGCAGCACTGCAGGCCTTTATCCTCCTGACAAAATGTGCCGATCCTTCCTTGAGTGAAGAGAGACGCCTATGAACTGCCTCAGAGGCACCAAAACTGGCTCAGGAGCCTTGGGCAAGCTCCTTCTCAGCCATCCACTCCTCAACTGCAAGGTGTGTTGATGCACAACAACTTCTGTACCTCAGGCCTGGCTGGTGATGTCACTCCAGTCCCTCTGGTGTCACAATCAGGAATCTCTGCGGGCTCCATTCTTCTCACTTAGGGAAGGTGTCCTTGTGGGCGCTGGCAGGGACTCTGTCCATGTCAGGCACGGCTGTAGTGGGAAGAGCAGAAATGGGAACAGCTCCATCAGCAGATGGATGGGTTGAGTAGGCTTAGGTCTTAGTACAGGTCATCAGTGATGATTGGTCCCCCCATCAAAGCCAGTGGAACTTGTCAAGTCTGAGCTCTTTGCTTACTTGTAGGCCTCTCATGTTAAGGGAATGCCATGTTGGGCCTGTATGGCTTAATTTTCTCCAAAAATTGTCCAGTTAGACCAAGTTGAAAAGTAGCTCTTTTACTGTGGTATGTTTAGGAAGGGACACAGATGTTTCCTAAAAATCAGTCATTCCTAACTGTCATTATCAAAGAATTGTGGTTGTTGATTAGCTTAAATGTACAAAAGAACATGAAACTGAAGTCCAAGCAGGTTTTGACTTAGACTCTAATTCAGAGCCCTTTGGTTAAAAAGAAGCTTGGAGTTCAGTGCTCTTTGCATCTGACATCATTCCAAAAATTGGAAACAATGTGTTGGTCAATCTTTTGTTATTTTTTTAACAATTTAATATGTGTCAAAAACTCCTGAGGATCACTGCATTTGCCTATGGGGTATTTTTAGTTTTCAATGTTTTCTTATTCCCAGGTCAGTTTGTTGCTTTTGCTGGGGGTTTTTTTGTGGGTTTTTTGGTTGTTTGGTTTTTTTTGTTTGTTTGTTTTGTTTTTTTCATTTATATCTTATCGCATCTATCTATTCACTTGTTCCTTATTGGTAGAAAGGGATTAGTTGGAATCTAGGGGAGGTTACCCATTTCAGAGTTCCCACCTCTTCAAACTCTTTCAAAGCAGGACAATTTGTTTGTAGCTCTGGGCAATGCTGAAGCTCAAAAGCTAATCTATGATTAATAAGCACAAGGAATTGGGGTAACACTGGAGTTTAGGCCTTTCCCCATGTGTGTTCATGGTTACAATACTGGATTCCAGAAAGATAGTAGGTGGCAACTAAGATGATGCATCTTGGTTTGGACAGTAAATGGGAGTTAGAAGAAAACTTTTAATCCATCATGCTGTAGAACAGATCCTTTGGTGTGCAAATGTTCCAGGGCCAAATGTTTGCTTTGTTCAAAGTCACAAACCTTTTGAATTCTTGATGACTGAAGGGCTTCCTAAAGGCCAAAAGAAGTGTGGTCAAAGGGTATTGAAAAGAAAAACACTGAGAGCACAAGGAGCAAAGTGATATGGGAAGATGGCAGGATTTTGGCAGAGCAGTGGTAGGCACAGAGTTTGTGGGAATTGGGGTGGGGCTGTGGCCAAGCCTCACCCCTAATTGGCTACAGCTGTGCAGAACAGGTGAGCAGCATTGAAGGCAAGGAGTGCCCAGGGGCACTGAGCAAGCACCAAAGGGAGCAGGGGGCACACAGGTGCAGGGCATCAACAGGAGGCGATAAAAGGCTGGGCTGAAGGACAAGAAGGGCAGATCCTTGCAGCCTTCTGAAGTGATGTGGTGTTGCTCTGGGTGGGCAGACACCAGAAGCCTTCTGATGAGGAAAGGTGTTCCTGTGGATTGGAAAATGCTTCAAACCTTCTGAAATGGTGTGGTGGAACTGTGTGTGTTGTGGCTGTCTCAACTGGGACATGTGCTGTGACAAGCAGCCATGTCCAGTTGCTGAGGCAGTGGAACATTGCAGGATTGGAGTGGGTAAGCACGGCAGCATTTGAGAAGGTTGGTGCCCTTTAGGCACTGAGAGGCGCTCTGATGTCTCCCTGGAGCCTTCTCTTCTCCAGGCTGAACAAGCCCAGGTCTCGCAGCCCATCTCCATAGCAGAAGATGCAGCCCTTGGATCATTGCTGTGACCCTTCTCTGGAGTCACTCCAGTGGGTGCATGTTCTTATGCTGGGGGCGCCAGATATGAGTGCAGAATTCCCTTTGGGTTCAAGTGGGTGTTTATTCATCACAGTTACACCCACTGTAGGCCAGCTCAGGTGGGAGCAGAGGTCCCTCCATCCTGTTCCCATCCCACCTTCAGCCCATTCCATGGTGCTTTTTTCTGCTGCTTCCCATGAGCTGTTGGCCCTTGCCTTGCCCTGACTGCCCTGGCCTGTGGACACCACCCAGAGATCTGTTGCCAGCTCTCTGGAATTTGAAGGAAAACCCCAACTAATCTCTGAATCAAAGTAAAGGTCTTTGTCTTGCAAACAACCTAATCCTTTGGAAAGCTGTATTAATGCCCAATAAAATTCAAATCGATCTGTTCCTTTCCCTCTTAGGCTTTATTCCTTGTTTGAGAGAGCTCTAGTGATGAGTCATTTAGGACTTGTGGTACCTTGGTTCCCTTTTTAGAATGGTGCAAATATTGGAGTTTTGCAGCCAATTTTCTTTAAATCCTGCGAGTTTTCATTCCCTTTGCATTTCAAATACTTCCACAATTTAATATGAAATGCTGGGCAACAAAACCCAGTAGTACTTCCAGTTGGAAAGAATATGTTGTGCGTAACTCAGAGGAGGAATTCTGCTTGCAAAGTGATGTCTTTGCACTGAGGTGCATCAAGCAGGTGCTCAGTTGGATGCTGGTGCTGAAGCACTTTTCTTGTGGCTTGAGTGTCTGATGGCAACAGCCTGAGATTTTAATAGCAGAAAGAAGGGATTTCCTACTGATTTTCCTCTGAGAACTTGTAGAGTCTTTTCCAGCCTCGCGCAGTCTGACCTGTATCTTCTCCAAAAGCTGTTGAATTTTTTGATACTTTTTAAACTTTTTGTCCCATTTGCAGAGGACAGGAGGGTGCTGCCTATTTTTTTTTCAGATGCTGTGTATTTTGACTGAGGAGGGGCTGGGCTTAGTTTTACCTTCTCAGCATGAGCTGTACTAGCCCAGTTACTCTCCAGCCTGGTACGTGCAACCTCAGTGGCAGCAATGGTAGATTGAAATGTGCCTGGGCTGTGTTGGGAGAAGAATAATCCTGATGCATCCATGATTTGCCCTCCTGGGCACCTGCAGCAGGTAGAGCTGTGCCCTCCCACTTGAGGCCGCCTGAGCCAGGAATGTTTGCAAAATCTCCTTGGCCCTTTTGCAGCGTTGTGTTTTTCCCCTGGCAGAAGCAGGGCCGGTATCTCCAGGCCATGGGACATGATGACACTGGGTGTTGCTGTGGGGCGGCTTGGGTGTTTGAGGGCACACACGTGCTGGAGTGTCTCCCTGAGCTGAGGCCCCTGTGTGGACATCAGCTGCAGATGACTGGAAAAAGGGATGTGGAATCTCCCAGTTGAAACAAAGAGAAAACTTTATTTTTAGGAGTGACGGGGGTGAGCACCGGGGCTTGGTGCTTGTCTGATCCTGCTCTGGTTTTCGGGACGACTGTAGGGCTTCTTCTCTCGCCGCTGCTGCTGCCAGATGTGCCTGGTACGAATGGGCCCCGCCTGGGAGCGGGGCAAGATCCAGGCTGGGATGTACAGAAGTGCTTGGCTCCTGGCTGGCGCAGTGTCCTGCAACAGCTGCACTGCCACCTGGCTGCTGGTGCCAGCGCTCTGGGCTGCCACATGGTCCATCCTGCGGCGCTTTGCCAGCGGGCTCTCGGGTGCCTGCGGCTCTCTGGCTCCCTGTGGGCGGCCGCGCTTCAGGGCCCGCTTTTGGCAGGGGAAGCTGCGGCCGTGGCTGCTGCTGCTGACCAGCCCCATGGCCCGGGACAGCCCCATGGCCCGGGACATCCCCATGGCCCGGGACAGCCTTGGCACCTCCTTAGTGGTGGTGCTGGGGCTGGGGCGGCTGATCGCAGCACGCAGCAGGGGCACACGGTTGAGCCGGATGGGTTTTCCCATCTGGCTGCCCGAGTCTTGGGCCCGCTGTCTCCATGAGCGGCGGCGGGTCTGCTCCGGCCTGGGCTCTACGGAGAGGCGGCCGCTTCTCTTTGCGTCTGCCTCTGCCCGGTGACACAGAGTGCCTTGGGGAGAGAGAGAGAGAGGGGAGGTGGTGTGAGCACCTCACAGGACTCGGGAAATGTCCCTGCAGCATTGTCCCCAAGGCCCTGCTGGCTTGCCTTAAGGGCCTGCAAGTGCCAGAGGCCACAGCCCAGCCTGGCCCGTCAGAGGAGGGCTTCCACTCTGGGCTGATTCTGCAGAGCTCCTGCTTCCCCTTTCTGCTGCTCTTGGCTGCTCCCCCTCTGCCAGCCATGGGCAGCTGTGGGAAGGGAGACTTGGCTCTCACCTCGCTCCTTGCCAGGAGGACGCTTCTCAGCAGCTCTCTGCTGCACCATGGTGGCTACGGAGGAATGCCTGTTGGATGTGTGCCGCAGCACTGCAGGCCTTTATCCTCCTGACAAAATGTGCCGATCCTTCCTTGAGTGAAGAGAGACGCCTATGAACTGCCTCAGAGGCACCAAAACTGGCTCAGGAGCCTTGGGCAAGCTCCTTCTCAGCCATCCACTCCTCAACTGCAAGGTGTGTTGATGCACAACAACTTCTGTACCTCAGGCCTGGCTGGTGATGTCACTCCAGTCCCTCTGGTGTCACAATCAGGAATCTCTGCGGGCTCCATTCTTCTCACTTAGGGAAGGTGTCCTTGTGGGCGCTGGCAGGGACTCTGTCCATGTCAGGCACGGCTGTAGTGGGAAGAGCAGAAATGGGAACAGCTCCATCAGCAGATGGATGGGTTGAGTAGGCTTAGGTCTTAGTACAGGTCATCAGTGATGATTGGTCCCCCCATCAAACCCAGTGGAACTTGTCAAGTCTGAGCTCTTTGCTTACTTGTAGGCCTCTCATGTTAAGGGAATGCCATGTTGGGCCTGTATGGCTTAATTTTCTCCAAAAATTGTCCAGTTAGACCAAGTTGAAAAGTAGCTCTTTTACTGTGGTATGTTTAGGAAGGGACACAGATGTTTCCTAAAAATCAGTCATTCCTAACTGTCATTATCAAAGAATTGTGGTTGTTGATTAGCTTAAATGTACAAAAGAACATGAAACTGAAGTCCAAGCAGGTTTTGACTTAGACTCTAATTCAGAGCCCTTTGGTTAAAAAGAAGCTTGGAGTTCAGTGCTCTTTGCATCTGACATCATTCCAAAAATTGGAAACAATGTGTTGGTCAATCTTTTGTTATTTTTTTAACAATTTAATATGTGTCAAAAACTCCTGAGGATCACTGCATTTGCCTATGGGGTATTTTTAGTTTTCAATGTTTTCTTATTCCCAGGTCAGTTTGTTGCTTTTGCTGGGGGTTTTTTTGTGGGTTTTTTGGTTGTTTGGTTTTTTTTGTTTGTTTGTTTTGTTTTTTTCATTTATATCTTATCGCATCTATCTATTCACTTGTTCCTTATTGGTAGAAAGGGATTAGTTGGAATCTAGGGGAGGTTACCCATTTCAGAGTTCCCACCTCTTCAAACTCTTTCAAAGCAGGACAATTTGTTTGTAGCTCTGGGCAATGCTGAAGCTCAAAAGCTAATCTATGATTAATAAGCACAAGGAATTGGGGTAACACTGGAGTTTAGGCCTTTCCCCATGTGTGTTCATGGTTACAATACTGGATTCCAGAAAGATAGTAGGTGGCAACTAAGATGATGCATCTTGGTTTGGACAGTAAATGGGAGTTAGAAGAAAACTTTTAATCCATCATGCTGTAGAACAGATCCTTTGGTGTGCAAATGTTCCAGGGCCAAATGTTTGCTTTGTTCAAAGTCACAAACCTTTTGAATTCTTGATGACTGAAGGGCTTCCTAAAGGCCAAAAGAAGTGTGGTCAAAGGGTATTGAAAAGAAAAACACTGAGAGCACAAGGAGCAAAGTGATATGGGAAGATGGCAGGATTTTGGCAGAGCAGTGGTAGGCACAGAGTTTGTGGGAATTGGGGTGGGGCTGTGGCCAAGCCTCACCCCTAATTGGCTACAGCTGTGCAGAACAGGTGAGCAGCATTGAAGGCAAGGAGTGCCCAGGGGCACTGAGCAAGCACCAAAGGGAGCAGGGGGCACACAGGTGCAGGGCATCAACAGGAGGGGATAAAAGGCTGGGCTGAAGGACAAGAAGGGCAGATCCTTGCAGCCTTCTGAAGTGATGTGGTGTTGCTCTGGGTGGGCAGACACCAGAAGCCTTCTGATGAGGAAAGGTGTTCCTGTGGATTGGAAAATGCTTCAAACCTTCTGAAATGGTGTGGTGGAACTGTGTGTGTTGTGGCTGTCTCAACTGGGACATGTGCTGTGACAAGCAGCCATGTCCAGTTGCTGAGGCAGTGGAACATTGCAGGATTGGAGTGGGTAAGCACGGCAGCATTTGAGAAGGTTGGTGCCCTTTAGGCACTGAGAGGCGCTCTGATGTCTCCCTGGAGCCTTCTCTTCTCCAGGCTGAACAAGCCCAGGTCTCTCCTCCCATCTCCATAGCAGAAGATGCAGCCCTTGGATCATTGCTGTGACCCTTCTCTGGAGTCACTCCAGTGGGTGCATGTTCTTATGCTGGGGGCGCCAGATATGAGTGCAGAATTCCCTTTGGGTTCAAGTGGGTGTTTATTCATCACAGTTACACCCACTGTAGGCCAGCTCAGGTGGGAGCAGAGGTCCCTCCATCCTCTTCCCATCCCACCTTCAGCCCATTCCATGGTGCTTTTTTCTGCTGCTTCCCATGAGCTGTTGGCCCTTGCCTTGCCCTGACTGCCCTGGCCTGTGGACACCACCCAGAGATCTGTTGCCAGCTCTCTGGAATTTGAAGGAAAACCCCAACTAATCTCTGAATCAAAGTAAAGGTCTTTGTCTTGCAAACAACCTAATCCTTTGGAAAGCTGTATTAATGCCCAATAAAATTCAAATCGATCTGTTCCTTTCCCTCTTAGGCTTTATTCCTTGTTTGAGAGAGCTCTAGTGATGAGTCATTTAGGACTTGTGGTACCTTGGTTCCCTTTTTAGAATGGTGCAAATATTGGAGTTTTGCAGCCAATTTTCTTTAAATCCTGCGAGTTTTCATTCCCTTTGCATTTCAAATACTTCCACAATTTAATATGAAATGCTGGGCAACAAAACCCAGTAGTACTTCCAGTTGGAAAGAATATGTTGTGCGTAACTCAGAGGAGGAATTCTGCTTGCAAAGTGATGTCTTTGCACTGAGGTGCATCAAGCAGGTGCTCAGTTGGATGCTGGTGCTGAAGCACTTTTCTTGTGGCTTGAGTGTCTGATGGCAACAGCCTGAGATTTTAATAGCAGAAAGAAGGGATTTCCTACTGATTTTCCTCTGAGAACTTGTAGAGTCTTTTCCAGCCTCGCGCAGTCTGACCTGTATCTTCTCCAAAAGCTGTTGAATTTTTTGATACTTTTTAAACTTTTTGTCCCATTTGCAGAGGACAGGAGGGTGCTGCCTATTTTTTTTTCAGATGCTGTGTATTTTGACTGAGGAGGGGCTGGGCTTAGTTTTACCTTCTCAGCATGAGCTGTACTAGCCCAGTTACTTTCCAGGCTGGTACGTGCAACCTCAGTGGCAGCAATGGTAGATTGAAATGTGCCTGGGCTGTGTTGGGAGAAGAATAATCCTGATGCATCCATGATTTGCCCTCCTGGGCACCTGCAGCAGGTAGAGCTGTGCCCTCCCACTTGAGGCCGCCTGAGCCAGGAATGTTTGCAAAATCTCCTTGGCCCTTTTGCAGCGTTGTGTTTTTCCCCTGGCAGAAGCAGGGCCGGTATCTCCAGGCCATGGGACATGATGACACTGGGTGTTGCTGTGGGGCGGCTTGGGTGTTTGAGGGCACACACGTGCTGGAGTGTCTCACTGAGCTGAGGCCCCTGTGTGGACATCAGCTGCAGATGACTGGAAAAAGGGATGTGGAATCTCCCAGTTGAAACAAAGAGAAAACTTTATTTTTAGGAGTGACGGGGGTGAGCACCGGGGCTTGGTGCTTGTCTGATCCTGCTCTGGTTTTCGGGACGACTGTAGGGCTTCTTCTCTCGCCGCTGCTGCTGCCAGATGTGCCTGGTACGAATGGGCCCCGCCTGGGAGCGGGGCAAGATCCAGGCTGGGATGTACAGAAGTGCTTGGCTCCTGGCTGGCGCAGTGTCCTGCAACAGCTGCACTGCCATGTGGCTGCTGGTGCCAGCGCTCTGGGCTGCCACATGGTCCATCCTGCGGCGCTTTGCCAGCGGGCTCTCGGGTGCCTGCGGCTCTCTGGCTCCCTGTGGGCGGCCGCGCTTCAGGGCCCGCTTTTGGCAGGGGAAGCTGCGGCCGCGGCTGCTGCTGCTGACCAGCCCCATGGCCCGGGACAGCCCCATGGCCCGGGACAGCCTTGGCACCTCCTTAGTGGTGGTGCTGGGGCTGGGGCGGCTGATCGCAGCACGCAGCAGGGGCACACGGTTGAGCCGGATGGGTTTTCCCGTCTGGCTGCCCGAGTCTTGGGCCCGCTGTCTCCATGAGCGGCGGCGGGTCTGCTCCGGCCTGGGCTCTACGGAGAGGCGGCCGCTTCTCTTTGCGTCTGCCTCTGCCCGGTGACACAGAGTGCCTTGGGGAGAGAGAGAGAGAGGGGAGGTGGTGTGAGCACCTCACAGGACTCGGGAAATGTCCCTGCAGCATTGTCCCCAAGGCCCTGCTGGCTTGCCTTAAGGGCCTGCAAGTGCCAGAGGCCACAGCCCAGCCTGGCCCGTCAGAGGAGGGCTTCTACTCTGGGCTGATTCTGCAGAGCTCCTGCTTCCCCTTTCTGCTGCTCTTGGCTGCTCCCCCTCTGCCAGCCATGGGCAGCTGTGGGAAGGGAGACTTGGCTCTCACCTTGCTCCTTGCCAGGAGGACGCTTCTCAGCAGCTCTCTGCTGCACCATGGTGGCTACGGAGGAATGCCTGTTGGATGTGTGCCGCAGCACTGCAGGCCTTTATCCTCCTGACAAAATGTGCCGATCCTTCCTTGAGTGAAGAGAGACGCCTATGAACTGCCTCAGAGGCACCAAAACTGGCTCAGGAGCCTTGGGCAAGCTCCTTCTCAGCCATCCACTCCTCAACTGCAAGGTGTGTTGATGCACAACAACTTCTGTACCTCAGGCCTGGCTGGTGATGTCACTCCAGTCCCTCTGGTGTCACAATCAGGAATCTCTGCGGGCTCCATTCTTCTCACTTAGGGAAGGTGTCCTTGTGGGCGCTGGCAGGGACTCTGTCCATGTCAGGCACGGCTGTAGTGGGAAGAGCAGAAATGGGAACAGCTCCATCAGCAGATGGATGGGTTGAGTAGGCTTAGGTCTTAGTACAGGTCATCAGTGATGATTGGTCCCCCCATCAAACCCAGTGGAACTTGTCAAGTCTGAGCTCTTTGCTTACTTGTAGGCCTCTCATGTTAAGGGAATGCCATGTTGGGCCTGTATGGCTTAATTTTCTCCAAAAATTGTCCAGTTAGACCAAGTTGAAAAGTAGCTCTTTTACTGTGGTATGTTTAGGAAGGGACACAGATGTTTCCTAAAAATCAGTCATTCCTAACTGTCATTATCAAAGAATTGTGGTTGTTGATTAGCTTAAATGTACAAAAGAACATGAAACTGAAGTCCAAGCAGGTTTTGACTTAGACTCTAATTCAGAGCCCTTTGGTTAAAAAGAAGCTTGGAGTTCAGTGCTCTTTGCATCTGACATCATTCCAAAAATTGGAAACAATGTGTTGGTCAATCTTTTGTTATTTTTTTAACAATTTAATATGTGTCAAAAACTCCTGAGGATCACTGCATTTGCCTATGGGGTATTTTTAGTTTTCAATGTTTTCTTATTCCCAGGTCAGTTTGTTGCTTTTGCTGGGGGTTTTTTTGTGGGTTTTTTGGTTGTTTGGTTTTTTTTGTTTGTTTGTTTTGTTTTTTTCATTTATATCTTATCGCATCTATCTATTCACTTGTTCCTTATTGGTAGAAAGGGATTAGTTGGAATCTAGGGGAGGTTACCCATTTCAGAGTTCCCACCTCTTCAAACTCTTTCAAAGCAGGACAATTTGTTTGTAGCTCTGGGCAATGCTGAAGCTCAAAAGCTAATCTATGATTAATAAGCACAAGGAATTGGGGTAACACTGGAGTTTAGGCCTTTCCCCATGTGTGTTCATGGTTACAATACTGGATTCCAGAAAGATAGTAGGTGGCAACTAAGATGATGCATCTTGGTTTGGACAGTAAATGGGAGTTAGAAGAAAACTTTTAATCCATCATGCTGTAGAACAGATCCTTTGGTGTGCAAATGTTCCAGGGCCAAATGTTTGCTTTGTTCAAAGTCACAAACCTTTTGAATTCTTGATGACTGAAGGGCTTCCTAAAGGCCAAAAGAAGTGTGGTCAAAGGGTATTGAAAAGAAAAACACTGAGAGCACAAGGAGCAAAGTGATATGGGAAGATGGCAGGATTTTGGCAGAGCAGTGGTAGGCACAGAGTTTGTGGGAATTGGGGTGGGGCTGTGGCCAAGCCTCACCCCTAATTGGCTACAGCTGTGCAGAACAGGTGAGCAGCATTGAAGGCAAGGAGTGCCCAGGGGCACTGAGCAAGCACCAAAGGGAGCAGGGGGCACACAGGTGCAGGGCATCAACAGGAGGCGATAAAAGGCTGGGCTGAAGGACAAGAAGGGCAGATCCTTGCAGCCTTCTGAAGTGATGTGGTGTTGCTCTGGGTGGGCAGACACCAGAAGCCTTCTGATGAGGAAAGGTGTTCCTGTGGATTGGAAAATGCTTCAAACCTTCTGAAATGGTGTGGTGGAACTGTGTGTGTTGTGGCTGTCTCAACTGGGACATGTGCTGTGACAAGCAGCCATGTCCAGTTGCTGAGGCAGTGGAACATTGCAGGATTGGAGTGGGTAAGCACGGCAGCATTTGAGAAGGTTGGTGCCCTTTAGGCACTGAGAGGCGCTCTGATGTCTCCCTGGAGCCTTCTCTTCTCCAGGCTGAACAAGCCCAGGTCTCTCCTCCCATCTCCATAGCAGAAGATGCAGCCCTTGGATCATTGCTGTGACCCTTCTCTGGAGTCACTCCAGTGGGTGCATGTTCTTATGCTGGGGGCGCCAGATATGAGTGCAGAATTCCCTTTGGGTTCAAGTGGGTGTTTATTCATCACAGTTACACCCACTGTAGGCCAGCTCAGGTGGGAGCAGAGGTCCCTCCATCCTCTTCCCATCCCACCTTCAGCCCATTCCATGGTGCTTTTTTCTGCTGCTTCCCATGAGCTGTTGGCCCTTGCCTTGCCCTGACTGCCCTGGCCTGTGGACACCACCCAGAGATCTGTTGCCAGCTCTCTGGAATTTGAAGGAAAACCCCAACTAATCTCTGAATCAAAGTAAAGGTCTTTGTCTTGCAAACAACCTAATCCTTTGGAAAGCTGTATTAATGCCCAATAAAATTCAAATCGATCTGTTCCTTTCCCTCTTAGGCTTTATTCCTTGTTTGAGAGAGCTCTAGTGATGAGTCATTTAGGACTTGTGGTACCTTGGTTCCCTTTTTAGAATGGTGCAAATATTGGAGTTTTGCAGCCAATTTTCTTTAAATCCTGCGAGTTTTCATTCCCTTTGCATTTCAAATACTTCCACAATTTAATATGAAATGCTGGGCAACAAAACCCAGTAGTACTTCCAGTTGGAAAGAATATGTTGTGCGTAACTCAGAGGAGGAATTCTGCTTGCAAAGTGATGTCTTTGCACTGAGGTGCATCAAGCAGGTGCTCAGTTGGATGCTGGTGCTGAAGCACTTTTCTTGTGGCTTGAGTGTCTGATGGCAACAGCCTGAGATTTTAATAGCAGAAAGAAGGGATTTCCTACTGATTTTCCTCTGAGAACTTGTAGAGTCTTTTCCAGCCTCGCGCAGTCTGACCTGTATCTTCTCCAAAAGCTGTTGAATTTTTTGATACTTTTTAAACTTTTTGTCCCATTTGCAGAGGACAGGAGGGTGCTGCCTATTTTTTTTTCAGATGCTGTGTATTTTGACTGAGGAGGGGCTGGGCTTAGTTTTACCTTCTCAGCATGAGCTGTACTAGCCCAGTTACTTTCCAGGCTGGTACGTGCAACCTCAGTGGCAGCAATGGTAGATTGAAATGTGCCTGGGCTGTGTTGGGAGAAGAATAATCCTGATGCATCCATGATTTGCCCTCCTGGGCACCTGCAGCAGGTAGAGCTGTGCCCTCCCACTTGAGGCCGCCTGAGCCAGGAATGTTTGCAAAATCTCCTTGGCCCTTTTGCAGCGTTGTGTTTTTCCCCTGGCAGAAGCAGGGCCGGTATCTCCAGGCCATGGGACATGATGACACTGGGTGTTGCTGTGGGGCGGCTTGGGTGTTTGAGGGCACACACGTGCTGGAGTGTCTCACTGAGCTGAGGCCCCTGTGTGGACATCAGCTGCAGATGACTGGAAAAAGGGATGTGGAATCTCCCAGTTGAAACAAAGAGAAAACTTTATTTTTAGGAGTGACGGGGGTGAGCACCGGGGCTTGGTGCTTGTCTGATCCTGCTCTGGTTTTCGGGACGACTGTAGGGCTTCTTCTCTCGCCGCTGCTGCTGCCAGATGTGCCTGGTACGAATGGGCCCCGCCTGGGAGCGGGGCAAGATCCAGGCTGGGATGTACAGAAGTGCTTGGCTCCTGGCTGGCGCAGTGTCCTGCAACAGCTGCACTGCCATGTGGCTGCTGGTGCCAGCGCTCTGGGCTGCCACATGGTCCATCCTGCGGCGCTTTGCCAGCGGGCTCTCGGGTGCCTGCGGCTCTCTGGCTCCCTGTGGGCGGCCGCGCTTCAGGGCCCGCTTTTGGCAGGGGAAGCTGCGGCCGCGGCTGCTGCTGCTGACCAGCCCCATGGCCCGGGACAGCCCCATGGCCCGGGACATCCCCATGGCCCGGGACAGCCTTGGCACCTCCTTAGTGGTGGTGCTGGGGCTGGGGCGGCTGATCGCAGCACGCAGCAGGGGCACACGGTTGAGCCGGATGGGTTTTCCCATCTGGCTGCCCGAGTCTTGGGCCCGCTGTCTCCATGAGCGGCGGCGGGTCTGCTCCGGCCTGGGCTCTACGGAGAGGCGGCCGCTTCTCTTTGCGTCTGCCTCTGCCCGGTGACACAGAGTGCCTTGGGGAGAGAGAGAGAGAGGGGAGGTGGTGTGAGCACCTCACAGGACTCGGGAAATGTCCCTGCAGCATTGTCCCCAAGGCCCTGCTGGCTTGCCTTAAGGGCCTGCAAGTGCCAGAGGCCACAGCCCAGCCTGGCCCGTCAGAGGAGGGCTTCCACTCTGGGCTGATTCTGCAGAGCTCCTGCTTCCCCTTTCTGCTGCTCTTGGCTGCTCCCCCTCTGCCAGCCATGGGCAGCTGTGGGAAGGGAGACTTGGCTCTCACCTCGCTCCTTGCCAGGAGGACGCTTCTCAGCAGCTCTCTGCTGCACCATGGTGGCTACGGAGGAATGCCTGTTGGATGTGTGCCGCAGCACTGCAGGCCTTTATCCTCCTGACAAAATGTGCCGATCCTTCCTTGAGTGAAGAGAGACGCCTATGAACTGCCTCAGAGGCACCAAAACTGGCTCAGGAGCCTTGGGCAAGCTCCTTCTCAGCCATCCACTCCTCAACTGCAAGGTGTGTTGATGCACAACAACTTCTGTACCTCAGGCCTGGCTGGTGATGTCACTCCAGTCCCTCTGGTGTCACAATCAGGAATCTCTGCGGGCTCCATTCTTCTCACTTAGGGAAGGTGTCCTTGTGGGCGCTGGCAGGGACTCTGTCCATGTCAGGCACGGCTGTAGTGGGAAGAGCAGAAATGGGAACAGCTCCATCAGCAGATGGATGGGTTGAGTAGGCTTAGGTCTTAGTACAGGTCATCAGTGATGATTGGTCCCCCCATCAAAGCCAGTGGAACTTGTCAAGTCTGAGCTCTTTGCTTACTTGTAGGCCTCTCATGTTAAGGGAATGCCATGTTGGGCCTGTATGGCTTAATTTTCTCCAAAAATTGTCCAGTTAGACCAAGTTGAAAAGTAGCTCTTTTACTGTGGTATGTTTAGGAAGGGACACAGATGTTTCCTAAAAATCAGTCATTCCTAACTGTCATTATCAAAGAATTGTGGTTGTTGATTAGCTTAAATGTACAAAAGAACATGAAACTGAAGTCCAAGCAGGTTTTGACTTAGACTCTAATTCAGAGCCCTTTGGTTAAAAAGAAGCTTGGAGTTCAGTGCTCTTTGCATCTGACATCATTCCAAAAATTGGAAACAATGTGTTGGTCAATCTTTTGTTATTTTTTTAACAATTTAATATGTGTCAAAAACTCCTGAGGATCACTGCATTTGCCTATGGGGTATTTTTAGTTTTCAATGTTTTCTTATTCCCAGGTCAGTTTGTTGCTTTTGCTGGGGGTTTTTTTGTGGGTTTTTTGGTTGTTTGGTTTTTTTTGTTTGTTTGTTTTGTTTTTTTCATTTATATCTTATCGCATCTATCTATTCACTTGTTCCTTATTGGTAGAAAGGGATTAGTTGGAATCTAGGGGAGGTTACCCATTTCAGAGTTCCCACCTCTTCAAACTCTTTCAAAGCAGGACAATTTGTTTGTAGCTCTGGGCAATGCTGAAGCTCAAAAGCTAATCTATGATTAATAAGCACAAGGAATTGGGGTAACACTGGAGTTTAGGCCTTTCCCCATGTGTGTTCATGGTTACAATACTGGATTCCAGAAAGATAGTAGGTGGCAACTAAGATGATGCATCTTGGTTTGGACAGTAAATGGGAGTTAGAAGAAAACTTTTAATCCATCATGCTGTAGAACAGATCCTTTGGTGTGCAAATGTTCCAGGGCCAAATGTTTGCTTTGTTCAAAGTCACAAACCTTTTGAATTCTTGATGACTGAAGGGCTTCCTAAAGGCCAAAAGAAGTGTGGTCAAAGGGTATTGAAAAGAAAAACACTGAGAGCACAAGGAGCAAAGTGATATGGGAAGATGGCAGGATTTTGGCAGAGCAGTGGTAGGCACAGAGTTTGTGGGAATTGGGGTGGGGCTGTGGCCAAGCCTCACCCCTAATTGGCTACAGCTGTGCAGAACAGGTGAGCAGCATTGAAGGCAAGGAGTGCCCAGGGGCACTGAGCAAGCACCAAAGGGAGCAGGGGGCACACAGGTGCAGGGCATCAACAGGAGGGGATAAAAGGCTGGGCTGAAGGACAAGAAGGGCAGATCCTTGCAGCCTTCTGAAGTGATGTGGTGTTGCTCTGGGTGGGCAGACACCAGAAGCCTTCTGATGAGGAAAGGTGTTCCTGTGGATTGGAAAATGCTTCAAACCTTCTGAAATGGTGTGGTGGAACTGTGTGTGTTGTGGCTGTCTCAACTGGGACATGTGCTGTGACAAGCAGCCATGTCCAGTTGCTGAGGCAGTGGAACATTGCAGGATTGGAGTGGGTAAGCACGGCAGCATTTGAGAAGGTTGGTGCCCTTTAGGCACTGAGAGGCGCTCTGATGTCTCCCTGGAGCCTTCTCTTCTCCAGGCTGAACAAGCCCAGGTCTCTCCTCCCATCTCCATAGCAGAAGATGCAGCCCTTGGATCATTGCTGTGACCCTTCTCTGGAGTCACTCCAGTGGGTGCATGTTCTTATGCTGGGGGCGCCAGATATGAGTGCAGAATTCCCTTTGGGTTCAAGTGGGTGTTTATTCATCACAGTTACACCCACTGTAGGCCAGCTCAGGTGGGAGCAGAGGTCCCTCCATCCTCTTCCCATCCCACCTTCAGCCCATTCCATGGTGCTTTTTTCTGCTGCTTCCCATGAGCTGTTGGCCCTTGCCTTGCCCTGACTGCCCTGGCCTGTGGACACCACCCAGAGATCTGTTGCCAGCTCTCTGGAATTTGAAGGAAAACCCCAACTAATCTCTGAATCAAAGTAAAGGTCTTTGTCTTGCAAACAACCTAATCCTTTGGAAAGCTGTATTAATGCCCAATAAAATTCAAATCGATCTGTTCCTTTCCCTCTTAGGCTTTATTCCTTGTTTGAGAGAGCTCTAGTGATGAGTCATTTAGGACTTGTGGTACCTTGGTTCCCTTTTTAGAATGGTGCAAATATTGGAGTTTTGCAGCCAATTTTCTTTAAATCCTGCGAGTTTTCATTCCCTTTGCATTTCAAATACTTCCACAATTTAATATGAAATGCTGGGCAACAAAACCCAGTAGTACTTCCAGTTGGAAAGAATATGTTGTGCGTAACTCAGAGGAGGAATTCTGCTTGCAAAGTGATGTCTTTGCACTGAGGTGCATCAAGCAGGTGCTCAGTTGGATGCTGGTGCTGAAGCACTTTTCTTGTGGCTTGAGTGTCTGATGGCAACAGCCTGAGATTTTAATAGCAGAAAGAAGGGATTTCCTACTGATTTTCCTCTGAGAACTTGTAGAGTCTTTTCCAGCCTCGCGCAGTCTGACCTGTATCTTCTCCAAAAGCTGTTGAATTTTTTGATACTTTTTAAACTTTTTGTCCCATTTGCAGAGGACAGGAGGGTGCTGCCTATTTTTTTTTCAGATGCTGTGTATTTTGACTGAGGAGGGGCTGGGCTTAGTTTTACCTTCTCAGCATGAGCTGTACTAGCCCAGTTACTTTCCAGGCTGGTACGTGCAACCTCAGTGGCAGCAATGGTAGATTGAAATGTGCCTGGGCTGTGTTGGGAGAAGAATAATCCTGATGCATCCATGATTTGCCCTCCTGGGCACCTGCAGCAGGTAGAGCTGTGCCCTCCCACTTGAGGCCGCCTGAGCCAGGAATGTTTGCAAAATCTCCTTGGCCCTTTTGCAGCGTTGTGTTTTTCCCCTGGCAGAAGCAGGGCCGGTATCTCCAGGCCATGGGACATGATGACACTGGGTGTTGCTGTGGGGCGGCTTGGGTGTTTGAGGGCACACACGTGCTGGAGTGTCTCACTGAGCTGAGGCCCCTGTGTGGACATCAGCTGCAGATGACTGGAAAAAGGGATGTGGAATCTCCCAGTTGAAACAAAGAGAAAACTTTATTTTTAGGAGTGACGGGGGTGAGCACCGGGGCTTGGTGCTTGTCTGATCCTGCTCTGGTTTTCGGGACGACTGTAGGGCTTCTTCTCTCGCCGCTGCTGCTGCCAGATGTGCCTGGTACGAATGGGCCCCGCCTGGGAGCGGGGCAAGATCCAGGCTGGGATGTACAGAAGTGCTTGGCTCCTGGCTGGCGCAGTGTCCTGCAACAGCTGCACTGCCATGTGGCTGCTGGTGCCAGCGCTCTGGGCTGCCACATGGTCCATCCTGCGGCGCTTTGCCAGCGGGCTCTCGGGTGCCTGCGGCTCTCTGGCTCCCTGTGGGCGGCCGCGCTTCAGGGCCCGCTTTTGGCAGGGGAAGCTGCGGCCGCGGCTGCTGCTGCTGACCAGCCCCATGGCCCGGGACAGCCCCATGGCCCGGGACAGCCTTGGCACCTCCTTAGTGGTGGTGCTGGGGCTGGGGCGGCTGATCGCAGCACGCAGCAGGGGCACACGGTTGAGCCGGATGGGTTTTCCCGTCTGGCTGCCCGAGTCTTGGGCCCGCTGTCTCCATGAGCGGCGGCGGGTCTGCTCCGGCCTGGGCTCTACGGAGAGGCGGCCGCTTCTCTTTGCGTCTGCCTCTGCCCGGTGACACAGAGTGCCTTGGGGAGAGAGAGAGAGAGGGGAGGTGGTGTGAGCACCTCACAGGACTCGGGAAATGTCCCTGCAGCATTGTCCCCAAGGCCCTGCTGGCTTGCCTTAAGGGCCTGCAAGTGCCAGAGGCCACAGCCCAGCCTGGCCCGTCAGAGGAGGGCTTCTACTCTGGGCTGATTCTGCAGAGCTCCTGCTTCCCCTTTCTGCTGCTCTTGGCTGCTCCCCCTCTGCCAGCCATGGGCAGCTGTGGGAAGGGAGACTTGGCTCTCACCTTGCTCCTTGCCAGGAGGACGCTTCTCAGCAGCTCTCTGCTGCACCATGGTGGCTACGGAGGAATGCCTGTTGGATGTGTGCCGCAGCACTGCAGGCCTTTATCCTCCTGACAAAATGTGCCGATCCTTCCTTGAGTGAAGAGAGACGCCTATGAACTGCCTCAGAGGCACCAAAACTGGCTCAGGAGCCTTGGGCAAGCTCCTTCTCAGCCATCCACTCCTCAACTGCAAGGTGTGTTGATGCACAACAACTTCTGTACCTCAGGCCTGGCTGGTGATGTCACTCCAGTCCCTCTGGTGTCACAATCAGGAATCTCTGCGGGCTCCATTCTTCTCACTTAGGGAAGGTGTCCTTGTGGGCGCTGGCAGGGACTCTGTCCATGTCAGGCACGGCTGTAGTGGGAAGAGCAGAAATGGGAACAGCTCCATCAGCAGATGGATGGGTTGAGTAGGCTTAGGTCTTAGTACAGGTCATCAGTGATGATTGGTCCCCCCATCAAACCCAGTGGAACTTGTCAAGTCTGAGCTCTTTGCTTACTTGTAGGCCTCTCATGTTAAGGGAATGCCATGTTGGGCCTGTATGGCTTAATTTTCTCCAAAAATTGTCCAGTTAGACCAAGTTGAAAAGTAGCTCTTTTACTGTGGTATGTTTAGGAAGGGACACAGATGTTTCCTAAAAATCAGTCATTCCTAACTGTCATTATCAAAGAATTGTGGTTGTTGATTAGCTTAAATGTACAAAAGAACATGAAACTGAAGTCCAAGCAGGTTTTGACTTAGACTCTAATTCAGAGCCCTTTGGTTAAAAAGAAGCTTGGAGTTCAGTGCTCTTTGCATCTGACATCATTCCAAAAATTGGAAACAATGTGTTGGTCAATCTTTTGTTATTTTTTTAACAATTTAATATGTGTCAAAAACTCCTGAGGATCACTGCATTTGCCTATGGGGTATTTTTAGTTTTCAATGTTTTCTTATTCCCAGGTCAGTTTGTTGCTTTTGCTGGGGGTTTTTTTGTGGGTTTTTTGGTTGTTTGGTTTTTTTTGTTTGTTTGTTTTGTTTTTTTCATTTATATCTTATCGCATCTATCTATTCACTTGTTCCTTATTGGTAGAAAGGGATTAGTTGGAATCTAGGGGAGGTTACCCATTTCAGAGTTCCCACCTCTTCAAACTCTTTCAAAGCAGGACAATTTGTTTGTAGCTCTGGGCAATGCTGAAGCTCAAAAGCTAATCTATGATTAATAAGCACAAGGAATTGGGGTAACACTGGAGTTTAGGCCTTTCCCCATGTGTGTTCATGGTTACAATACTGGATTCCAGAAAGATAGTAGGTGGCAACTAAGATGATGCATCTTGGTTTGGACAGTAAATGGGAGTTAGAAGAAAACTTTTAATCCATCATGCTGTAGAACAGATCCTTTGGTGTGCAAATGTTCCAGGGCCAAATGTTTGCTTTGTTCAAAGTCACAAACCTTTTGAATTCTTGATGACTGAAGGGCTTCCTAAAGGCCAAAAGAAGTGTGGTCAAAGGGTATTGAAAAGAAAAACACTGAGAGCACAAGGAGCAAAGTGATATGGGAAGATGGCAGGATTTTGGCAGAGCAGTGGTAGGCACAGAGTTTGTGGGAATTGGGGTGGGGCTGTGGCCAAGCCTCACCCCTAATTGGCTACAGCTGTGCAGAACAGGTGAGCAGCATTGAAGGCAAGGAGTGCCCAGGGGCACTGAGCAAGCA
The DNA here is from genome assembly GCF_023055355.1 of Agelaius tricolor. Taxonomy (NCBI): domain Eukaryota; kingdom Metazoa; phylum Chordata; class Aves; order Passeriformes; family Icteridae; genus Agelaius; species Agelaius tricolor. The sequence goes on from NW_027269333.1 coordinate 1,395,571, forward strand.
CCAAAGGGAGCAGGGGGCACACAGGTGCAGGGCATCAACAGGAGGCGATAAAAGGCTGGGCTGAAGGACAAGAAGGGCAGATCCTTGCAGCCTTCTGAAGTGATGTGGTGTTGCTCTGGGTGGGCAGACACCAGAAGCCTTCTGATGAGGAAAGGTGTTCCTGTGGATTGGAAAATGCTTCAAACCTTCTGAAATGGTGTGGTGGAACTGTGTGTGTTGTGGCTGTCTCAACTGGGACATGTGCTGTGACAAGCAGCCATGTCCAGTTGCTGAGGCAGTGGAACATTGCAGGATTGGAGTGGGTAAGCACGGCAGCATTTGAGAAGGTTGGTGCCCTTTAGGCACTGAGAGGCGCTCTGATGTCTCCCTGGAGCCTTCTCTTCTCCAGGCTGAACAAGCCCAGGTCTCGCAGCCCATCTCCATAGCAGAAGATGCAGCCCTTGGATCATTGCTGTGACCCTTCTCTGGAGTCACTCCAGTGGGTGCATGTTCTTATGCTGGGGGCGCCAGATATGAGTGCAGAATTCCCTTTGGGTTCAAGTGGGTGTTTATTCATCACAGTTACACCCACTGTAGGCCAGCTCAGGTGGGAGCAGAGGTCCCTCCATCCTCTTCCCATCCCACCTTCAGCCCATTCCATGGTGCTTTTTTCTGCTGCTTCCCATGAGCTGTTGGCCCTTGCCTTGCCCTGACTGCCCTGGCCTGTGGACACCACCCAGAGATCTGTTGCCAGCTCTCTGGAATTTGAAGGAAAACCCCAACTAATCTCTGAATCAAAGTAAAGGTCTTTGTCTTGCAAACAACCTAATCCTTTGGAAAGCTGTATTAATGCCCAATAAAATTCAAATCGATCTGTTCCTTTCCCTCTTAGGCTTTATTCCTTGTTTGAGAGAGCTCTAGTGATGAGTCATTTAGGACTTGTGGTACCTTGGTTCCCTTTTTAGAATGGTGCAAATATTGGAGTTTTGCAGCCAATTTTCTTTAAATCCTGCGAGTTTTCATTCCCTTTGCATTTCAAATACTTCCACAATTTAATATGAAATGCTGGGCAACAAAACCCAGTAGTACTTCCAGTTGGAAAGAATATGTTGTGCGTAACTCAGAGGAGGAATTCTGCTTGCAAAGTGATGTCTTTGCACTGAGGTGCATCAAGCAGGTGCTCAGTTGGATGCTGGTGCTGAAGCACTTTTCTTGTGGCTTGAGTGTCTGATGGCAACAGCCTGAGATTTTAATAGCAGAAAGAAGGGATTTCCTACTGATTTTCCTCTGAGAACTTGTAGAGTCTTTTCCAGCCTCGCGCAGTCTGACCTGTATCTTCTCCAAAAGCTGTTGAATTTTTTGATACTTTTTAAACTTTTTGTCCCATTTGCAGAGGACAGGAGGGTGCTGCCTATTTTTTTTTCAGATGCTGTGTATTTTGACTGAGGAGGGGCTGGGCTTAGTTTTACCTTCTCAGCATGAGCTGTACTAGCCCAGTTACTCTCCAGCCTGGTACGTGCAACCTCAGTGGCAGCAATGGTAGATTGAAATGTGCCTGGGCTGTGTTGGGAGAAGAATAATCCTGATGCATCCATGATTTGCCCTCCTGGGCACCTGCAGCAGGTAGAGCTGTGCCCTCCCACTTGAGGCCGCCTGAGCCAGGAATGTTTGCAAAATCTCCTTGGCCCTTTTGCAGCGTTGTGTTTTTCCCCTGGCAGAAGCAGGGCCGGTATCTCCAGGCCATGGGACATGATGACACTGGGTGTTGCTGTGGGGCGGCTTGGGTGTTTGAGGGCACACACGTGCTGGAGTGTCTCCCTGAGCTGAGGCCCCTGTGTGGACATCAGCTGCAGATGACTGGAAAAAGGGATGTGGAATCTCCCAGTTGAAACAAAGAGAAAACTTTATTTTTAGGAGTGACGGGGGTGAGCACCGGGGCTTGGTGCTTGTCTGATCCTGCTCTGGTTTTCGGGACGACTGTAGGGCTTCTTCTCTCGCCGCTGCTGCTGCCAGATGTGCCTGGTACGAATGGGCCCCGCCTGGGAGCGGGGCAAGATCCAGGCTGGGATGTACAGAAGTGCTTGGCTCCTGGCTGGCGCAGTGTCCTGCAACAGCTGCACTGCCACCTGGCTGCTGGTGCCAGCGCTCTGGGCTGCCACATGGTCCATCCTGCGGCGCTTTGCCAGCGGGCTCTCGGGTGCCTGCGGCTCTCTGGCTCCCTGTGGGCGGCCGCGCTTCAGGGCCCGCTTTTGGCAGGGGAAGCTGCGGCCGCGGCTGCTGCTGCTGACCAGCCCCATGGCCCGGGACAGCCCCATGGCCCGGGACATCCCCATGGCCCGGGACAGCCTTGGCACCTCCTTAGTGGTGGTGCTGGGGCTGGGGCGGCTGATCGCAGCACGCAGCAGGGGCACACGGTTGAGCCGGATGGGTTTTCCCATCTGGCTGCCCGAGTCTTGGGCCCGCTGTCTCCATGAGCGGCGGCGGGTCTGCTCCGGCCTGGGCTCTACGGAGAGGCGGCCGCTTCTCTTTGCGTCTGCCTCTGCCCGGTGACACAGAGTGCCTTGGGGAGAGAGAGAGAGAGGGGAGGTGGTGTGAGCACCTCACAGGACTCGGGAAATGTCCCTGCAGCATTGTCCCCAAGGCCCTGCTGGCTTGCCTTAAGGGCCTGCAAGTGCCAGAGGCCACAGCCCAGCCTGGCCCGTCAGAGGAGGGCTTCCACTCTGGGCTGATTCTGCAGAGCTCCTGCTTCCCCTTTCTGCTGCTCTTGGCTGCTCCCCCTCTGCCAGCCATGGGCAGCTGTGGGAAGGGAGACTTGGCTCTCACCTCGCTCCTTGCCAGGAGGACGCTTCTCAGCAGCTCTCTGCTGCACCATGGTGGCTACGGAGGAATGCCTGTTGGATGTGTGCCGCAGCACTGCAGGCCTTTATCCTCCTGACAAAATGTGCCGATCCTTCCTTGAGTGAAGAGAGACGCCTATGAACTGCCTCAGAGGCACCAAAACTGGCTCAGGAGCCTTGGGCAAGCTCCTTCTCAGCCATCCACTCCTCAACTGCAAGGTGTGTTGATGCACAACAACTTCTGTACCTCAGGCCTGGCTGGTGATGTCACTCCAGTCCCTCTGGTGTCACAATCAGGAATCTCTGCGGGCTCCATTCTTCTCACTTAGGGAAGGTGTCCTTGTGGGCGCTGGCAGGGACTCTGTCCATGTCAGGCACGGCTGTAGTGGGAAGAGCAGAAATGGGAACAGCTCCATCAGCAGATGGATGGGTTGAGTAGGCTTAGGTCTTAGTACAGGTCATCAGTGATGATTGGTCCCCCCATCAAAGCCAGTGGAACTTGTCAAGTCTGAGCTCTTTGCTTACTTGTAGGCCTCTCATGTTAAGGGAATGCCATGTTGGGCCTGTATGGCTTAATTTTCTCCAAAAATTGTCCAGTTAGACCAAGTTGAAAAGTAGCTCTTTTACTGTGGTATGTTTAGGAAGGGACACAGATGTTTCCTAAAAATCAGTCATTCCTAACTGTCATTATCAAAGAATTGTGGTTGTTGATTAGCTTAAATGTACAAAAGAACATGAAACTGAAGTCCAAGCAGGTTTTGACTTAGACTCTAATTCAGAGCCCTTTGGTTAAAAAGAAGCTTGGAGTTCAGTGCTCTTTGCATCTGACATCATTCCAAAAATTGGAAACAATGTGTTGGTCAATCTTTTGTTATTTTTTTAACAATTTAATATGTGTCAAAAACTCCTGAGGATCACTGCATTTGCCTATGGGGTATTTTTAGTTTTCAATGTTTTCTTATTCCCAGGTCAGTTTGTTGCTTTTGCTGGGGGTTTTTTTGTGGGTTTTTTGGTTGTTTGGTTTTTTTTGTTTGTTTGTTTTGTTTTTTTCATTTATATCTTATCGCATCTATCTATTCACTTGTTCCTTATTGGTAGAAAGGGATTAGTTGGAATCTAGGGGAGGTTACCCATTTCAGAGTTCCCACCTCTTCAAACTCTTTCAAAGCAGGACAATTTGTTTGTAGCTCTGGGCAATGCTGAAGCTCAAAAGCTAATCTATGATTAATAAGCACAAGGAATTGGGGTAACACTGGAGTTTAGGCCTTTCCCCATGTGTGTTCATGGTTACAATACTGGATTCCAGAAAGATAGTAGGTGGCAACTAAGATGATGCATCTTGGTTTGGACAGTAAATGGGAGTTAGAAGAAAACTTTTAATCCATCATGCTGTAGAACAGATCCTTTGGTGTGCAAATGTTCCAGGGCCAAATGTTTGCTTTGTTCAAAGTCACAAACCTTTTGAATTCTTGATGACTGAAGGGCTTCCTAAAGGCCAAAAGAAGTGTGGTCAAAGGGTATTGAAAAGAAAAACACTGAGAGCACAAGGAGCAAAGTGATATGGGAAGATGGCAGGATTTTGGCAGAGCAGTGGTAGGCACAGAGTTTGTGGGAATTGGGGTGGGGCTGTGGCCAAGCCTCACCCCTAATTGGCTACAGCTGTGCAGAACAGGTGAGCAGCATTGAAGGCAAGGAGTGCCCAGGGGCACTGAGCAAGCACCAAAGGGAGCAGGGGGCACACAGGTGCAGGGCATCAACAGGAGGCGATAAAAGGCTGGGCTGAAGGACAAGAAGGGCAGATCCTTGCAGCCTTCTGAAGTGATGTGGTGTTGCTCTGGGTGGGCAGACACCAGAAGCCTTCTGATGAGGAAAGGTGTTCCTGTGGATTGGAAAATGCTTCAAACCTTCTGAAATGGTGTGGTGGAACTGTGTGTGTTGTGGCTGTCTCAACTGGGACATGTGCTGTGACAAGCAGCCATGTCCAGTTGCTGAGGCAGTGGAACATTGCAGGATTGGAGTGGGTAAGCACGGCAGCATTTGAGAAGGTTGGTGCCCTTTAGGCACTGAGAGGCGCTCTGATGTCTCCCTGGAGCCTTCTCTTCTCCAGGCTGAACAAGCCCAGGTCTCGCAGCCCATCTCCATAGCAGAAGATGCAGCCCTTGGATCATTGCTGTGACCCTTCTCTGGAGTCACTCCAGTGGGTGCATGTTCTTATGCTGGGGGCGCCAGATATGAGTGCAGAATTCCCTTTGGGTTCAAGTGGGTGTTTATTCATCACAGTTACACCCACTGTAGGCCAGCTCAGGTGGGAGCAGAGGTCCCTCCATCCTCTTCCCATCCCACCTTCAGCCCATTCCATGGTGCTTTTTTCTGCTGCTTCCCATGAGCTGTTGGCCCTTGCCTTGCCCTGACTGCCCTGGCCTGTGGACACCACCCAGAGATCTGTTGCCAGCTCTCTGGAATTTGAAGGAAAACCCCAACTAATCTCTGAATCAAAGTAAAGGTCTTTGTCTTGCAAACAACCTAATCCTTTGGAAAGCTGTATTAATGCCCAATAAAATTCAAATCGATCTGTTCCTTTCCCTCTTAGGCTTTATTCCTTGTTTGAGAGAGCTCTAGTGATGAGTCATTTAGGACTTGTGGTACCTTGGTTCCCTTTTTAGAATGGTGCAAATATTGGAGTTTTGCAGCCAATTTTCTTTAAATCCTGCGAGTTTTCATTCCCTTTGCATTTCAAATACTTCCACAATTTAATATGAAATGCTGGGCAACAAAACCCAGTAGTACTTCCAGTTGGAAAGAATATGTTGTGCGTAACTCAGAGGAGGAATTCTGCTTGCAAAGTGATGTCTTTGCACTGAGGTGCATCAAGCAGGTGCTCAGTTGGATGCTGGTGCTGAAGCACTTTTCTTGTGGCTTGAGTGTCTGATGGCAACAGCCTGAGATTTTAATAGCAGAAAGAAGGGATTTCCTACTGATTTTCCTCTGAGAACTTGTAGAGTCTTTTCCAGCCTCGCGCAGTCTGACCTGTATCTTCTCCAAAAGCTGTTGAATTTTTTGATACTTTTTAAACTTTTTGTCCCATTTGCAGAGGACAGGAGGGTGCTGCCTATTTTTTTTTCAGATGCTGTGTATTTTGACTGAGGAGGGGCTGGGCTTAGTTTTACCTTCTCAGCATGAGCTGTACTAGCCCAGTTACTCTCCAGCCTGGTACGTGCAACCTCAGTGGCAGCAATGGTAGATTGAAATGTGCCTGGGCTGTGTTGGGAGAAGAATAATCCTGATGCATCCATGATTTGCCCTCCTGGGCACCTGCAGCAGGTAGAGCTGTGCCCTCCCACTTGAGGCCGCCTGAGCCAGGAATGTTTGCAAAATCTCCTTGGCCCTTTTGCAGCGTTGTGTTTTTCCCCTGGCAGAAGCAGGGCCGGTATCTCCAGGCCATGGGACATGATGACACTGGGTGTTGCTGTGGGGCGGCTTGGGTGTTTGAGGGCACACACGTGCTGGAGTGTCTCCCTGAGCTGAGGCCCCTGTGTGGACATCAGCTGCAGATGACTGGAAAAAGGGATGTGGAATCTCCCAGTTGAAACAAAGAGAAAACTTTATTTTTAGGAGTGACGGGGGTGAGCACCGGGGCTTGGTGCTTGTCTGATCCTGCTCTGGTTTTCGGGACGACTGTAGGGCTTCTTCTCTCGCCGCTGCTGCTGCCAGATGTGCCTGGTACGAATGGGCCCCGCCTGGGAGCGGGGCAAGATCCAGGCTGGGATGTACAGAAGTGCTTGGCTCCTGGCTGGCGCAGTGTCCTGCAACAGCTGCACTGCCACCTGGCTGCTGGTGCCAGCGCTCTGGGCTGCCACATGGTCCATCCTGCGGCGCTTTGCCAGCGGGCTCTCGGGTGCCTGCGGCTCTCTGGCTCCCTGTGGGCGGCCGCGCTTCAGGGCCCGCTTTTGGCAGGGGAAGCTGCGGCCGCGGCTGCTGCTGCTGACCAGCCCCATGGCCCGGGACAGCCCCATGGCCCGGGACATCCCCATGGCCCGGGACAGCCTTGGCACCTCCTTAGTGGTGGTGCTGGGGCTGGGGCGGCTGATCGCAGCACGCAGCAGGGGCACACGGTTGAGCCGGATGGGTTTTCCCATCTGGCTGCCCGAGTCTTGGGCCCGCTGTCTCCATGAGCGGCGGCGGGTCTGCTCCGGCCTGGGCTCTACGGAGAGGCGGCCGCTTCTCTTTGCGTCTGCCTCTGCCCGGTGACACAGAGTGCCTTGGGGAGAGAGAGAGAGAGGGGAGGTGGTGTGAGCACCTCACAGGACTCGGGAAATGTCCCTGCAGCATTGTCCCCAAGGCCCTGCTGGCTTGCCTTAAGGGCCTGCAAGTGCCAGAGGCCACAGCCCAGCCTGGCCCGTCAGAGGAGGGCTTCCACTCTGGGCTGATTCTGCAGAGCTCCTGCTTCCCCTTTCTGCTGCTCTTGGCTGCTCCCCCTCTGCCAGCCATGGGCAGCTGTGGGAAGGGAGACTTGGCTCTCACCTCGCTCCTTGCCAGGAGGACGCTTCTCAGCAGCTCTCTGCTGCACCATGGTGGCTACGGAGGAATGCCTGTTGGATGTGTGCCGCAGCACTGCAGGCCTTTATCCTCCTGACAAAATGTGCCGATCCTTCCTTGAGTGAAGAGAGACGCCTATGAACTGCCTCAGAGGCACCAAAACTGGCTCAGGAGCCTTGGGCAAGCTCCTTCTCAGCCATCCACTCCTCAACTGCAAGGTGTGTTGATGCACAACAACTTCTGTACCTCAGGCCTGGCTGGTGATGTCACTCCAGTCCCTCTGGTGTCACAATCAGGAATCTCTGCGGGCTCCATTCTTCTCACTTAGGGAAGGTGTCCTTGTGGGCGCTGGCAGGGACTCTGTCCATGTCAGGCACGGCTGTAGTGGGAAGAGCAGAAATGGGAACAGCTCCATCAGCAGATGGATGGGTTGAGTAGGCTTAGGTCTTAGTACAGGTCATCAGTGATGATTGGTCCCCCCATCAAAGCCAGTGGAACTTGTCAAGTCTGAGCTCTTTGCTTACTTGTAGGCCTCTCATGTTAAGGGAATGCCATGTTGGGCCTGTATGGCTTAATTTTCTCCAAAAATTGTCCAGTTAGACCAAGTTGAAAAGTAGCTCTTTTACTGTGGTATGTTTAGGAAGGGACACAGATGTTTCCTAAAAATCAGTCATTCCTAACTGTCATTATCAAAGAATTGTGGTTGTTGATTAGCTTAAATGTACAAAAGAACATGAAACTGAAGTCCAAGCAGGTTTTGACTTAGACTCTAATTCAGAGCCCTTTGGTTAAAAAGAAGCTTGGAGTTCAGTGCTCTTTGCATCTGACATCATTCCAAAAATTGGAAACAATGTGTTGGTCAATCTTTTGTTATTTTTTTAACAATTTAATATGTGTCAAAAACTCCTGAGGATCACTGCATTTGCCTATGGGGTATTTTTAGTTTTCAATGTTTTCTTATTCCCAGGTCAGTTTGTTGCTTTTGCTGGGGGTTTTTTTGTGGGTTTTTTGGTTGTTTGGTTTTTTTTGTTTGTTTGTTTTGTTTTTTTCATTTATATCTTATCGCATCTATCTATTCACTTGTTCCTTATTGGTAGAAAGGGATTAGTTGGAATCTAGGGGAGGTTACCCATTTCAGAGTTCCCACCTCTTCAAACTCTTTCAAAGCAGGACAATTTGTTTGTAGCTCTGGGCAATGCTGAAGCTCAAAAGCTAATCTATGATTAATAAGCACAAGGAATTGGGGTAACACTGGAGTTTAGGCCTTTCCCCATGTGTGTTCATGGTTACAATACTGGATTCCAGAAAGATAGTAGGTGGCAACTAAGATGATGCATCTTGGTTTGGACAGTAAATGGGAGTTAGAAGAAAACTTTTAATCCATCATGCTGTAGAACAGATCCTTTGGTGTGCAAATGTTCCAGGGCCAAATGTTTGCTTTGTTCAAAGTCACAAACCTTTTGAATTCTTGATGACTGAAGGGCTTCCTAAAGGCCAAAAGAAGTGTGGTCAAAGGGTATTGAAAAGAAAAACACTGAGAGCACAAGGAGCAAAGTGATATGGGAAGATGGCAGGATTTTGGCAGAGCAGTGGTAGGCACAGAGTTTGTGGGAATTGGGGTGGGGCTGTGGCCAAGCCTCACCCCTAATTGGCTACAGCTGTGCAGAACAGGTGAGCAGCATTGAAGGCAAGGAGTGCCCAGGGGCACTGAGCAAGCACCAAAGGGAGCAGGGGGCACACAGGTGCAGGGCATCAACAGGAGGCGATAAAAGGCTGGGCTGAAGGACAAGAAGGGCAGATCCTTGCAGCCTTCTGAAGTGATGTGGTGTTGCTCTGGGTGGGCAGACACCAGAAGCCTTCTGATGAGGAAAGGTGTTCCTGTGGATTGGAAAATGCTTCAAACCTTCTGAAATGGTGTGGTGGAACTGTGTGTGTTGTGGCTGTCTCAACTGGGACATGTGCTGTGACAAGCAGCCATGTCCAGTTGCTGAGGCAGTGGAACATTGCAGGATTGGAGTGGGTAAGCACGGCAGCATTTGAGAAGGTTGGTGCCCTTTAGGCACTGAGAGGCGCTCTGATGTCTCCCTGGAGCCTTCTCTTCTCCAGGCTGAACAAGCCCAGGTCTCTCCTCCCATCTCCATAGCAGAAGATGCAGCCCTTGGATCATTGCTGTGACCCTTCTCTGGAGTCACTCCAGTGGGTGCATGTTCTTATGCTGGGGGCGCCAGATATGAGTGCAGAATTCCCTTTGGGTTCAAGTGGGTGTTTATTCATCACAGTTACACCCACTGTAGGCCAGCTCAGGTGGGAGCAGAGGTCCCTCCATCCTCTTCCCATCCCACCTTCAGCCCATTCCATGGTGCTTTTTTCTGCTGCTTCCCATGAGCTGTTGGCCCTTGCCTTGCCCTGACTGCCCTGGCCTGTGGACACCACCCAGAGATCTGTTGCCAGCTCTCTGGAATTTGAAGGAAAACCCCAACTAATCTCTGAATCAAAGTAAAGGTCTTTGTCTTGCAAACAACCTAATCCTTTGGAAAGCTGTATTAATGCCCAATAAAATTCAAATCGATCTGTTCCTTTCCCTCTTAGGCTTTATTCCTTGTTTGAGAGAGCTCTAGTGATGAGTCATTTAGGACTTGTGGTACCTTGGTTCCCTTTTTAGAATGGTGCAAATATTGGAGTTTTGCAGCCAATTTTCTTTAAATCCTGCGAGTTTTCATTCCCTTTGCATTTCAAATACTTCCACAATTTAATATGAAATGCTGGGCAACAAAACCCAGTAGTACTTCCAGTTGGAAAGAATATGTTGTGCGTAACTCAGAGGAGGAATTCTGCTTGCAAAGTGATGTCTTTGCACTGAGGTGCATCAAGCAGGTGCTCAGTTGGATGCTGGTGCTGAAGCACTTTTCTTGTGGCTTGAGTGTCTGATGGCAACAGCCTGAGATTTTAATAGCAGAAAGAAGGGATTTCCTACTGATTTTCCTCTGAGAACTTGTAGAGTCTTTTCCAGCCTCGCGCAGTCTGACCTGTATCTTCTCCAAAAGCTGTTGAATTTTTTGATACTTTTTAAACTTTTTGTCCCATTTGCAGAGGACAGGAGGGTGCTGCCTATTTTTTTTTCAGATGCTGTGTATTTTGACTGAGGAGGGGCTGGGCTTAGTTTTACCTTCTCAGCATGAGCTGTACTAGCCCAGTTACTTTCCAGGCTGGTACGTGCAACCTCAGTGGCAGCAATGGTAGATTGAAATGTGCCTGGGCTGTGTTGGGAGAAGAATAATCCTGATGCATCCATGATTTGCCCTCCTGGGCACCTGCAGCAGGTAGAGCTGTGCCCTCCCACTTGAGGCCGCCTGAGCCAGGAATGTTTGCAAAATCTCCTTGGCCCTTTTGCAGCGTTGTGTTTTTCCCCTGGCAGAAGCAGGGCCGGTATCTCCAGGCCATGGGACATGATGACACTGGGTGTTGCTGTGGGGCGGCTTGGGTGTTTGAGGGCACACACGTGCTGGAGTGTCTCCCTGAGCTGAGGCCCCTGTGTGGACATCAGCTGCAGATGACTGGAAAAAGGGATGTGGAATCTCCCAGTTGAAACAAAGAGAAAACTTTATTTTTAGGAGTGACGGGGGTGAGCACCGGGGCTTGGTGCTTGTCTGATCCTGCTCTGGTTTTCGGGACGACTGTAGGGCTTCTTCTCTCGCCGCTGCTGCTGCCAGATGTGCCTGGTACGAATGGGCCCCGCCTGGGAGCGGGGCAAGATCCAGGCTGGGATGTACAGAAGTGCTTGGCTCCTGGCTGGCGCAGTGTCCTGCAACAGCTGCACTGCCACCTGGCTGCTGGTGCCAGCGCTCTGGGCTGCCACATGGTCCATCCTGCGGCGCTTTGCCAGCGGGCTCTCGGGTGCCTGCGGCTCTCTGGCTCCCTGTGGGCGGCCGCGCTTCAGGGCCCGCTTTTGGCAGGGGAAGCTGCGGCCGCGGCTGCTGCTGCTGACCAGCCCCATGGCCCGGGACAGCCCCATGGCCCGGGACAGCCTTGGCACCTCCTTAGTGGTGGTGCTGGGGCTGGGGCGGCTGATCGCAGCACGCAGCAGGGGCACACGGTTGAGCCGGATGGGTTTTCCCGTCTGGCTGCCCGAGTCTTGGGCCCGCTGTCTCCATGAGCGGCGGCGGGTCTGCTCCGGCCTGGGCTCTACGGAGAGGCGGCCGCTTCTCTTTGCGTCTGCCTCTGCCCGGTGACACAGAGTGCCTTGGGGAGAGAGAGAGAGAGGGGAGGTGGTGTGAGCACCTCACAGGACTCGGGAAATGTCCCTGCAGCATTGTCCCCAAGGCCCTGCTGGCTTGCCTTAAGGGCCTGCAAGTGCCAGAGGCCACAGCCCAGCCTGGCCCGTCAGAGGAGGGCTTCTACTCTGGGCTGATTCTGCAGAGCTCCTGCTTCCCCTTTCTGCTGCTCTTGGCTGCTCCCCCTCTGCCAGCCATGGGCAGCTGTGGGAAGGGAGACTTGGCTCTCACCTTGCTCCTTGCCAGGAGGACGCTTCTCAGCAGCTCTCTGCTGCACCATGGTGGCTACGGAGGAATGCCTGTTGGATGTGTGCCGCAGCACTGCAGGCCTTTATCCTCCTGACAAAATGTGCCGATCCTTCCTTGAGTGAAGAGAGACGCCTATGAACTGCCTCAGAGGCACCAAAACTGGCTCAGGAGCCTTGGGCAAGCTCCTTCTCAGCCATCCACTCCTCAACTGCAAGGTGTGTTGATGCACAACAACTTCTGTACCTCAGGCCTGGCTGGTGATGTCACTCCAGTCCCTCTGGTGTCACAATCAGGAATCTCTGCGGGCTCCATTCTTCTCACTTAGGGAAGGTGTCCTTGTGGGCGCTGGCAGGGACTCTGTCCATGTCAGGCACGGCTGTAGTGGGAAGAGCAGAAATGGGAACAGCTCCATCAGCAGATGGATGGGTTGAGTAGGCTTAGGTCTTAGTACAGGTCATCAGTGATGATTGGTCCCCCCATAAAAGCCAGTGGAACTTGTCAAGTCTGAGCTCTTTGCTTACTTGTAGGCCTCTCATGTTAAGGGAATGCCATGTTGGGCCTGTATGGCTTAATTTTCTCCAAAAATTGTCCAGTTAGACCAAGTTGAAAAGTAGCTCTTTTACTGTGGTATGTTTAGGAAGGGACACAGATGTTTCCTAAAAATCAGTCATTCCTAACTGTCATTATCAAAGAATTGTGGTTGTTGATTAGCTTAAATGTACAAAAGAACATGAAACTGAAGTCCAAGCAGGTTTTGACTTAGACTCTAATTCAGAGCCCTTTGGTTAAAAAGAAGCTTGGAGTTCAGTGCTCTTTGCATCTGACATCATTCCAAAAATTGGAAACAATGTGTTGGTCAATCTTTTGTTATTTTTTTAACAATTTAATATGTGTCAAAAACTCCTGAGGATCACTGCATTTGCCTATGGGGTATTTTTAGTTTTCAATGTTTTCTTATTCCCAGGTCAGTTTGTTGCTTTTGCTGGGGGTTTTTTTGTGGGTTTTTTGGTTGTTTGGTTTTTTTTGTTTGTTTGTTTTGTTTTTTTCATTTATATCTTATCGCATCTATCTATTCACTTGTTCCTTATTGGTAGAAAGGGATTAGTTGGAATCTAGGGGAGGTTACCCATTTCAGAGTTCCCACCTCTTCAAACTCTTTCAAAGCAGGACAATTTGTTTGTAGCTCTGGGCAATGCTGAAGCTCAAAAGCTAATCTATGATTAATAAGCACAAGGAATTGGGGTAACACTGGAGTTTAGGCCTTTCCCCATGTGTGTTCATGGTTACAATACTGGATTCCAGAAAGATAGTAGGTGGCAACTAAGATGATGCATCTTGGTTTGGACAGTAAATGGGAGTTAGAAGAAAACTTTTAATCCATCATGCTGTAGAACAGATCCTTTGGTGTGCAAATGTTCCAGGGCCAAATGTTTGCTTTGTTCAAAGTCACAAACCTTTTGAATTCTTGATGACTGAAGGGCTTCCTAAAGGCCAAAAGAAGTGTGGTCAAAGGGTATTGAAAAGAAAAACACTGAGAGCACAAGGAGCAAAGTGATATGGGAAGATGGCAGGATTTTGGCAGAGCAGTGGTAGGCACAGAGTTTGTGGGAATTGGGGTGGGGCTGTGGCCAAGCCTCACCCCTAATTGGCTACAGCTGTGCAGAACAGGTGAGCAGCATTGAAGGCAAGGAGTGCCCAGGGGCACTGAGCAAGCACCAAAGGGAGCAGGGGGCACACAGGTGCAGGGCATCAACAGGAGGCGATAAAAGGCTGGGCTGAAGGACAAGAAGGGCAGATCCTTGCAGCCTTCTGAAGTGATGTGGTGTTGCTCTGGGTGGGCAGACACCAGAAGCCTTCTGATGAGGAAAGGTGTTCCTGTGGATTGGAAAATGCTTCAAACCTTCTGAAATGGTGTGGTGGAACTGTGTGTGTTGTGGCTGTCTCAACTGGGACATGTGCTGTGACAAGCAGCCATGTCCAGTTGCTGAGGCAGTGGAACATTGCAGGATTGGAGTGGGTAAGCACGGCAGCATTTGAGAAGGTTGGTGCCCTTTAGGCACTGAGAGGCGCTCTGATGTCTCCCTGGAGCCTTCTCTTCTCCAGGCTGAACAAGCCCAGGTCTCTCCTCCCATCTCCATAGCAGAAGATGCAGCCCTTGGATCATTGCTGTGACCCTTCTCTGGAGTCACTCCAGTGGGTGCATGTTCTTATGCTGGGGGCGCCAGATATGAGTGCAGAATTCCCTTTGGGTTCAAGTGGGTGTTTATTCATCACAGTTACACCCACTGTAGGCCAGCTCAGGTGGGAGCAGAGGTCCCTCCATCCTCTTCCCATCCCACCTTCAGCCCATTCCATGGTGCTTTTTTCTGCTGCTTCCCATGAGCTGTTGGCCCTTGCCTTGCCCTGACTGCCCTGGCCTGTGGACACCACCCAGAGATCTGTTGCCAGCTCTCTGGAATTTGAAGGAAAACCCCAACTAATCTCTGAATCAAAGTAAAGGTCTTTGTCTTGCAAACAACCTAATCCTTTGGAAAGCTGTATTAATGCCCAATAAAATTCAAATCGATCTGTTCCTTTCCCTCTTAGGCTTTATTCCTTGTTTGAGAGAGCTCTAGTGATGAGTCATTTAGGACTTGTGGTACCTTGGTTCCCTTTTTAGAATGGTGCAAATATTGGAGTTTTGCAGCCAATTTTCTTTAAATCCTGCGAGTTTTCATTCCCTTTGCATTTCAAATACTTCCACAATTTAATATGAAATGCTGGGCAACAAAACCCAGTAGTACTTCCAGTTGGAAAGAATATGTTGTGCGTAACTCAGAGGAGGAATTCTGCTTGCAAAGTGATGTCTTTGCACTGAGGTGCATCAAGCAGGTGCTCAGTTGGATGCTGGTGCTGAAGCACTTTTCTTGTGGCTTGAGTGTCTGATGGCAACAGCCTGAGATTTTAATAGCAGAAAGAAGGGATTTCCTACTGATTTTCCTCTGAGAACTTGTAGAGTCTTTTCCAGCCTCGCGCAGTCTGACCTGTATCTTCTCCAAAAGCTGTTGAATTTTTTGATACTTTTTAAACTTTTTGTCCCATTTGCAGAGGACAGGAGGGTGCTGCCTATTTTTTTTTCAGATGCTGTGTATTTTGACTGAGGAGGGGCTGGGCTTAGTTTTACCTTCTCAGCATGAGCTGTACTAGCCCAGTTACTTTCCAGGCTGGTACGTGCAACCTCAGTGGCAGCAATGGTAGATTGAAATGTGCCTGGGCTGTGTTGGGAGAAGAATAATCCTGATGCATCCATGATTTGCCCTCCTGGGCACCTGCAGCAGGTAGAGCTGTGCCCTCCCACTTGAGGCCGCCTGAGCCAGGAATGTTTGCAAAATCTCCTTGGCCCTTTTGCAGCGTTGTGTTTTTCCCCTGGCAGAAGCAGGGCCGGTATCTCCAGGCCATGGGACATGATGACACTGGGTGTTGCTGTGGGGCGGCTTGGGTGTTTGAGGGCACACACGTGCTGGAGTGTCTCCCTGAGCTGAGGCCCCTGTGTGGACATCAGCTGCAGATGACTGGAAAAAGGGATGTGGAATCTCCCAGTTGAAACAAAGAGAAAACTTTATTTTTAGGAGTGACGGGGGTGAGCACCGGGGCTTGGTGCTTGTCTGATCCTGCTCTGGTTTTCGGGACGACTGTAGGGCTTCTTCTCTCGCCGCTGCTGCTGCCAGATGTGCCTGGTACGAATGGGCCCCGCCTGGGAGCGGGGCAAGATCCAGGCTGGGATGTACAGAAGTGCTTGGCTCCTGGCTGGCGCAGTGTCCTGCAACAGCTGCACTGCCACCTGGCTGCTGGTGCCAGCGCTCTGGGCTGCCACATGGTCCATCCTGCGGCGCTTTGCCAGCGGGCTCTCGGGTGCCTGCGGCTCTCTGGCTCCCTGTGGGCGGCCGCGCTTCAGGGCCCGCTTTTGGCAGGGGAAGCTGCGGCCGCGGCTGCTGCTGCTGACCAGCCCCATGGCCCGGGACAGCCCCATGGCCCGGGACAGCCTTGGCACCTCCTTAGTGGTGGTGCTGGGGCTGGGGCGGCTGATCGCAGCACGCAGCAGGGGCACACGGTTGAGCCGGATGGGTTTTCCCGTCTGGCTGCCCGAGTCTTGGGCCCGCTGTCTCCATGAGCGGCGGCGGGTCTGCTCCGGCCTGGGCTCTACGGAGAGGCGGCCGCTTCTCTTTGCGTCTGCCTCTGCCCGGTGACACAGAGTGCCTTGGGGAGAGAGAGAGAGAGGGGAGGTGGTGTGAGCACCTCACAGGACTCGGGAAATGTCCCTGCAGCATTGTCCCCAAGGCCCTGCTGGCTTGCCTTAAGGGCCTGCAAGTGCCAGAGGCCACAGCCCAGCCTGGCCCGTCAGAGGAGGGCTTCTACTCTGGGCTGATTCTGCAGAGCTCCTGCTTCCCCTTTCTGCTGCTCTTGGCTGCTCCCCCTCTGCCAGCCATGGGCAGCTGTGGGAAGGGAGACTTGGCTCTCACCTTGCTCCTTGCCAGGAGGACGCTTCTCAGCAGCTCTCTGCTGCACCATGGTGGCTACGGAGGAATGCCTGTTGGATGTGTGCCGCAGCACTGCAGGCCTTTATCCTCCTGACAAAATGTGCCGATCCTTCCTTGAGTGAAGAGAGACGCCTATGAACTGCCTCAGAGGCACCAAAACTGGCTCAGGAGCCTTGGGCAAGCTCCTTCTCAGCCATCCACTCCTCAACTGCAAGGTGTGTTGATGCACAACAACTTCTGTACCTCAGGCCTGGCTGGTGATGTCACTCCAGTCCCTCTGGTGTCACAATCAGGAATCTCTGCGGGCTCCATTCTTCTCACTTAGGGAAGGTGTCCTTGTGGGCGCTGGCAGGGACTCTGTCCATGTCAGGCACGGCTGTAGTGGGAAGAGCAGAAATGGGAACAGCTCCATCAGCAGATGGATGGGTTGAGTAGGCTTAGGTCTTAGTACAGGTCATCAGTGATGATTGGTCCCCCCATCAAAGCCAGTGGAACTTGTCAAGTCTGAGCTCTTTGCTTACTTGTAGGCCTCTCATGTTAAGGGAATGCCATGTTGGGCCTGTATGGCTTAATTTTCTCCAAAAATTGTCCAGTTAGACCAAGTTGAAAAGTAGCTCTTTTACTGTGGTATGTTTAGGAAGGGACACAGATGTTTCCTAAAAATCAGTCATTCCTAACTGTCATTATCAAAGAATTGTGGTTGTTGATTAGCTTAAATGTACAAAAGAACATGAAACTGAAGTCCAAGCAGGTTTTGACTTAGACTCTAATTCAGAGCCCTTTGGTTAAAAAGAAGCTTGGAGTTCAGTGCTCTTTGCATCTGACATCATTCCAAAAATTGGAAACAATGTGTTGGTCAATCTTTTGTTATTTTTTTAACAATTTAATATGTGTCAAAATCTCCTGAGGATCACTGCATTTGCCTATGGGGTATTTTTAGTTTTCAATGTTTTCTTATTCCCAGGTCAGTTTGTTGCTTTTGCTGGGGGTTTTTTTGTGGGTTTTTTGGTTGTTTGGTTTTTTTTGTTTGTTTGTTTTGTTTTTTTCATTTATATCTTATCGCATCTATCTATTCACTTGTTCCTTATTGGTAGAAAGGGATTAGTTGGAATCTAGGGGAGGTTACCCATTTCAGAGTTCCCACCTCTTCAAACTCTTTCAAAGCAGGACAATTTGTTTGTAGCTCTGGGCAATGCTGAAGCTCAAAAGCTAATCTATGATTAATAAGCACAAGGAATTGGGGTAACACTGGAGTTTAGGCCTTTCCCCATGTGTGTTCATGGTTACAATACTGGATTCCAGAAAGATAGTAGGTGGCAACTAAGATGATGCATCTTGGTTTGGACAGTAAATGGGAGTTAGAAGAAAACTTTTAATCCATCATGCTGTAGAACAGATCCTTTGGTGTGCAAATGTTCCAGGGCCAAATGTTTGCTTTGTTCAAAGTCACAAACCTTTTGAATTCTTGATGACTGAAGGGCTTCCTAAAGGCCAAAAGAAGTGTGGTCAAAGGGTATTGAAAAGAAAAACACTGAGAGCACAAGGAGCAAAGTGATATGGGAAGATGGCAGGATTTTGGCAGAGCAGTGGTAGGCACAGAGTTTGTGGGAATTGGGGTGGGGCTGTGGCCAAGCCTCACCCCTAATTGGCTACAGCTGTGCAGAACAGGTGAGCAGCATTGAAGGCAAGGAGTGCCCAGGGGCACTGAGCAAGCACCAAAGGGAGCAGGGGGCACACAGGTGCAGGGCATCAACAGGAGGGGATAAAAGGCTGGGCTGAAGGACAAGAAGGGCCGATCCTTGCAGCCTTCTGAAGTGATGTGGTGTTGCTCTGGGTGGGCAGACACCAGAAGCCTTCTGATGAGGAAAGGTGTTCCTGTGGATTGGAAAATGCTTCAAACCTTCTGAAATGGTGTGGTGGAACTGTGTGTGTTGTGGCTGTCTCAACTGGGACATGTGCTGTGACAAGCAGCCATGTCCAGTTGCTGAGGCAGTGGAACATTGCAGGATTGGAGTGGGTAAGCACGGCAGCATTTGAGAAGGTTGGTGCCCTTTAGGCACTGAGAGGCGCTCTGATGTCTCCCTGGAGCCTTCTCTTCTCCAGGCTGAACAAGCCCAGGTCTCTCCTCCCATCTCCATAGCAGAAGATGCAGCCCTTGGATCATTGCTGTGACCCTTCTCTGGAGTCACTCCAGTGGGTGCATGTTCTTATGCTGGGGGCGCCAGATATGAGTGCAGAATTCCCTTTGGGTTCAAGTGGGTGTTTATTCATCACAGTTACACCCACTGTAGGCCAGCTCAGGTGGGAGCAGAGGTCCCTCCATCCTGTTCCCATCCCACCTTCAGCCCATTCCATGGTGCTTTTTTCTGCTGCTTCCCATGAGCTGTTGGCCCTTGCCTTGCCCTGACTGCCCTGGCCTGTGGACACCACCCAGAGATCTGTTGCCAGCTCTCTGGAATTTGAAGGAAAACCCCAACTAATCTCTGAATCAAAGTAAAGGTCTTTGTCTTGCAAACAACCTAATCCTTTGGAAAGCTGTATTAATGCCCAATAAAATTCAAATCGATCTGTTCCTTTCCCTCTTAGGCTTTATTCCTTGTTTGAGAGAGCTCTAGTGATGAGTCATTTAGGACTTGTGGTACCTTGGTTCCCTTTTTAGAATGGTGCAAATATTGGAGTTTTGCAGCCAATTTTCTTTAAATCCTGCGAGTTTTCATTCCCTTTGCATTTCAAATACTTCCACAATTTAATATGAAATGCTGGGCAACAAAACCCAGTAGTACTTCCAGTTGGAAAGAATATGTTGTGCGTAACTCAGAGGAGGAATTCTGCTTGCAAAGTGATGTCTTTGCACTGAGGTGCATCAAGCAGGTGCTCAGTTGGATGCTGGTGCTGAAGCACTTTTCTTGTGGCTTGAGTGTCTGATGGCAACAGCCTGAGATTTTAATAGCAGAAAGAAGGGATTTCCTACTGATTTTCCTCTGAGAACTTGTAGAGTCTTTTCCAGCCTCGCGCAGTCTGACCTGTATCTTCTCCAAAAGCTGTTGAATTTTTTGATACTTTTTAAACTTTTTGTCCCATTTGCAGAGGACAGGAGGGTGCTGCCTATTTTTTTTTCAGATGCTGTGTATTTTGACTGAGGAGGGGCTGGGCTTAGTTTTACCTTCTCAGCATGAGCTGTACTAGCCCAGTTACTTTCCAGGCTGGTACGTGCAACCTCAGTGGCAGCAATGGTAGATTGAAATGTGCCTGGGCTGTGTTGGGAGAAGAATAATCCTGATGCATCCATGATTTGCCCTCCTGGGCACCTGCAGCAGGTAGAGCTGTGCCCTCCCACTTGAGGCCGCCTGAGCCAGGAATGTTTGCAAAATCTCCTTGGCCCTTTTGCAGCGTTGTGTTTTTCCCCTGGCAGAAGCAGGGCCGGTATCTCCAGGCCATGGGACATGATGACACTGGGTGTTGCCGTGGGACGGCTTGGGTGTTTGAGGGCACACACGTGCTGGAGTGTCTCCCTGAGCTGAGGCCCCTGTGTGGACATCAGCTGCAGATGACTGGAAAAAGGGATGTGGAATCTCCCAGTTGAAACAAAGAGAAAACTTTATTTTTAGGAGTGACGGGGGTGAGCACCGGGGCTTGGTGCTTGTCTGATCCTGCTCTGGTTTTCGGGACGACTGTAGGGCTTCTTCTCTCGCTGCTGCTGCTGCCAGATGTGCCTGGTACGAATGGGCCCCGCCTGGGAGCGGGGCAAGATCCAGGCTGGGATGTACAGAAGTGCTTGGCTCCTGGCTGGCGCAGTGTCCTGCAACAGCTGCACTGCCATGTGGCTGCTGGTGCCAGCGCTCTGGGCTGCCACATGGTCCATCCTGCGGCGCTTTGCCAGCGGGCTCTCGGGTGCCTGCGGCTCTCTGGCTCCCTGTGGGCGGCCGCGCTTCAGGGCCCGCTTTTGGCAGGGGAAGCTGCGGCCGCGGCTGCTGCTGCTGACCAGCCCCATGGCCCGGGACAGCCCCATGGCCCGGGACAGCCTTGGCACCTCCTTAGTGGTGGTGCTGGGGCTGGGGCGGCTGATCGCAGCACGCAGCAGGGGCACACGGTTGAGCCGGATGGGTTTTCCCGTCTGGCTGCCCGAGTCTTGGGCCCGCTGTCTCCATGAGCGGCGGCGGGTCTGCTCCGGCCTGGGCTCTACGGAGAGGCGGCCGCTTCTCTTTGCGTCTGCCTCTGCCCGGTGACACAGAGTGCCTTGGGGAGAGAGAGAGAGAGGGGAGGTGGTGTGAGCACCTCACAGGACTCGGGAAATGTCCCTGCAGCATTGTCCCCAAGGCCCTGCTGGCTTGCCTTAAGGGCCTGCAAGTGCCAGAGGCCACAGCCCAGCCTGGCCCGTCAGAGGAGGGCTTCTACTCTGGGCTGATTCTGCAGAGCTCCTGCTTCCCCTTTCTGCTGCTCTTGGCTGCTCCCCCTCTGCCAGCCATGGGCAGCTGTGGGAAGGGAGACTTGGCTCTCACCTTGCTCCTTGCCAGGAGGACGCTTCTCAGCAGCTCTCTGCTGCACCATGGTGGCTACGGAGGAATGCCTGTTGGATGTGTGCCGCAGCACTGCAGGCCTTTATCCTCCTGACAAAATGTGCCGATCCTTCCTTGAGTGAAGAGAGACGCCTATGAACTGCCTCAGAGGCACCAAAACTGGCTCAGGAGCCTTGGGCAAGCTCCTTCTCAGCCATCCACTCCTCAACTGCAAGGTGTGTTGATGCACAACAACTTCTGTACCTCAGGCCTGGCTGGTGATGTCACTCCAGTCCCTCTGGTGTCACAATCAGGAATCTCTGCGGGCTCCATTCTTCTCACTTAGGGAAGGTGTCCTTGTGGGCGCTGGCAGGGACTCTGTCCATGTCAGGCACGGCTGTAGTGGGAAGAGCAGAAATGGGAACAGCTCCATCAGCAGATGGATGGGTTGAGTAGGCTTAGGTCTTAGTACAGGTCATCAGTGATGATTGGTCCCCCCATCAAAGCCAGTGGAACTTGTCAAGTCTGAGCTCTTTGCTTACTTGTAGGCCTCTCATGTTAAGGGAATGCCATGTTGGGCCTGTATGGCTTAATTTTCTCCAAAAATTGTCCAGTTAGACCAAGTTGAAAAGTAGCTCTTTTACTGTGGTATGTTTAGGAAGGGACACAGATGTTTCCTAAAAATCAGTCATTCCTAACTGTCATTATCAAAGAATTGTGGTTGTTGATTAGCTTAAATGTACAAAAGAACATGAAACTGAAGTCCAAGCAGGTTTTGACTTAGACTCTAATTCAGAGCCCTTTGGTTAAAAAGAAGCTTGGAGTTCAGTGCTCTTTGCATCTGACATCATTCCAAAAATTGGAAACAATGTGTTGGTCAATCTTTTGTTATTTTTTTAACAATTTAATATGTGTCAAAATCTCCTGAGGATCACTGCATTTGCCTATGGGGTATTTTTAGTTTTCAATGTTTTCTTATTCCCAGGTCAGTTTGTTGCTTTTGCTGGGGGTTTTTTTGTGGGTTTTTTGGTTGTTTGGTTTTTTTTGTTTGTTTGTTTTGTTTTTTTCATTTATATCTTATCGCATCTATCTATTCACTTGTTCCTTATTGGTAGAAAGGGATTAGTTGGAATCTAGGGGAGGTTACCCATTTCAGAGTTCCCACCTCTTCAAACTCTTTCAAAGCAGGACAATTTGTTTGTAGCTCTGGGCAATGCTGAAGCTCAAAAGCTAATCTATGATTAATAAGCACAAGGAATTGGGGTAACACTGGAGTTTAGGCCTTTCCCCATGTGTGTTCATGGTTACAATACTGGATTCCAGAAAGATAGTAGGTGGCAACTAAGATGATGCATCTTGGTTTGGACAGTAAATGGGAGTTAGAAGAAAACTTTTAATCCATCATGCTGTAGAACAGATCCTTTGGTGTGCAAATGTTCCAGGGCCAAATGTTTGCTTTGTTCAAAGTCACAAACCTTTTGAATTCTTGATGACTGAAGGGCTTCCTAAAGGCCAAAAGAAGTGTGGTCAAAGGGTATTGAAAAGAAAAACACTGAGAGCACAAGGAGCAAAGTGATATGGGAAGATGGCAGGATTTTGGCAGAGCAGTGGTAGGCACAGAGTTTGTGGGAATTGGGGTGGGGCTGTGGCCAAGCCTCACCCCTAATTGGCTACAGCTGTGCAGAACAGGTGAGCAGCATTGAAGGCAAGGAGTGCCCAGGGGCACTGAGCAAGCACCAAAGGGAGCAGGGGGCACACAGGTGCAGGGCATCAACAGGAGGGGATAAAAGGCTGGGCTGAAGGACAAGAAGGGCCGATCCTTGCAGCCTTCTGAAGTGATGTGGTGTTGCTCTGGGTGGGCAGACACCAGAAGCCTTCTGATGAGGAAAGGTGTTCCTGTGGATTGGAAAATGCTTCAAACCTTCTGAAATGGTGTGGTGGAACTGTGTGTGTTGTGGCTGTCTCAACTGGGACATGTGCTGTGACAAGCAGCCATGTCCAGTTGCTGAGGCAGTGGAACATTGCAGGATTGGAGTGGGTAAGCACGGCAGCATTTGAGAAGGTTGGTGCCCTTTAGGCACTGAGAGGCGCTCTGATGTCTCCCTGGAGCCTTCTCTTCTCCAGGCTGAACAAGCCCAGGTCTCTCCTCCCATCTCCATAGCAGAAGATGCAGCCCTTGGATCATTGCTGTGACCCTTCTCTGGAGTCACTCCAGTGGGTGCATGTTCTTATGCTGGGGGCGCCAGATATGAGTGCAGAATTCCCTTTGGGTTCAAGTGGGTGTTTATTCATCACAGTTACACCCACTGTAGGCCAGCTCAGGTGGGAGCAGAGGTCCCTCCATCCTGTTCCCATCCCACCTTCAGCCCATTCCATGGTGCTTTTTTCTGCTGCTTCCCATGAGCTGTTGGCCCTTGCCTTGCCCTGACTGCCCTGGCCTGTGGACACCACCCAGAGATCTGTTGCCAGCTCTCTGGAATTTGAAGGAAAACCCCAACTAATCTCTGAATCAAAGTAAAGGTCTTTGTCTTGCAAACAACCTAATCCTTTGGAAAGCTGTATTAATGCCCAATAAAATTCAAATCGATCTGTTCCTTTCCCTCTTAGGCTTTATTCCTTGTTTGAGAGAGCTCTAGTGATGAGTCATTTAGGACTTGTGGTACCTTGGTTCCCTTTTTAGAATGGTGCAAATATTGGAGTTTTGCAGCCAATTTTCTTTAAATCCTGCGAGTTTTCATTCCCTTTGCATTTCAAATACTTCCACAATTTAATATGAAATGCTGGGCAACAAAACCCAGTAGTACTTCCAGTTGGAAAGAATATGTTGTGCGTAACTCAGAGGAGGAATTCTGCTTGCAAAGTGATGTCTTTGCACTGAGGTGCATCAAGCAGGTGCTCAGTTGGATGCTGGTGCTGAAGCACTTTTCTTGTGGCTTGAGTGTCTGATGGCAACAGCCTGAGATTTTAATAGCAGAAAGAAGGGATTTCCTACTGATTTTCCTCTGAGAACTTGTAGAGTCTTTTCCAGCCTCGCGCAGTCTGACCTGTATCTTCTCCAAAAGCTGTTGAATTTTTTGATACTTTTTAAACTTTTTGTCCCATTTGCAGAGGACAGGAGGGTGCTGCCTATTTTTTTTTCAGATGCTGTGTATTTTGACTGAGGAGGGGCTGGGCTTAGTTTTACCTTCTCAGCATGAGCTGTACTAGCCCAGTTACTTTCCAGGCTGGTACGTGCAACCTCAGTGGCAGCAATGGTAGATTGAAATGTGCCTGGGCTGTGTTGGGAGAAGAATAATCCTGATGCATCCATGATTTGCCCTCCTGGGCACCTGCAGCAGGTAGAGCTGTGCCCTCCCACTTGAGGCCGCCTGAGCCAGGAATGTTTGCAAAATCTCCTTGGCCCTTTTGCAGCGTTGTGTTTTTCCCCTGGCAGAAGCAGGGCCGGTATCTCCAGGCCATGGGACATGATGACACTGGGTGTTGCCGTGGGACGGCTTGGGTGTTTGAGGGCACACACGTGCTGGAGTGTCTCCCTGAGCTGAGGCCCCTGTGTGGACATCAGCTGCAGATGACTGGAAAAAGGGATGTGGAATCTCCCAGTTGAAACAAAGAGAAAACTTTATTTTTAGGAGTGACGGGGGTGAGCACCGGGGCTTGGTGCTTGTCTGATCCTGCTCTGGTTTTCGGGACGACTGTAGGGCTTCTTCTCTCGCCGCTGCTGCTGCCAGATGTGCCTGGTACGAATGGGCCCCGCCTGGGAGCGGGGCAAGATCCAGGCTGGGATGTACAGAAGTGCTTGGCTCCTGGCTGGCGCAGTGTCCTGCAACAGCTGCACTGCCATGTGGCTGCTGGTGCCAGCGCTCTGGGCTGCCACATGGTCCATCCTGCGGCGCTTTGCCAGCGGGCTCTCGGGTGCCTGCGGCTCTCTGGCTCCCTGTGGGCGGCCGCGCTTCAGGGCCCGCTTTTGGCAGGGGAAGCTGCGGCCGCGGCTGCTGCTGCTGACCAGCCCCATGGCCCGGGACAGCCCCATGGCCCGGGACAGCCTTGGCACCTCCTTAGTGGTGGTGCTGGGGCTGGGGCGGCTGATCGCAGCACGCAGCAGGGGCACACGGTTGAGCCGGATGGGTTTTCCCGTCTGGCTGCCCGAGTCTTGGGCCCGCTGTCTCCATGAGCGGCGGCGGGTCTGCTCCGGCCTGGGCTCTACGGAGAGGCGGCCGCTTCTCTTTGCGTCTGCCTCTGCCCGGTGACACAGAGTGCCTTGGGGAGAGAGAGAGAGAGGGGAGGTGGTGTGAGCACCTCACAGGACTCGGGAAATGTCCCTGCAGCATTGTCCCCAAGGCCCTGCTGGCTTGCCTTAAGGGCCTGCAAGTGCCAGAGGCCACAGCCCAGCCTGGCCCGTCAGAGGAGGGCTTCCACTCTGGGCTGATTCTGCAGAGCTCCTGCTTCCCCTTTCTGCTGCTCTTGGCTGCTCCCCCTCTGCCAGCCATGGGCAGCTGTGGGAAGGGAGACTTGGCTCTCACCTTGCTCCTTGCCAGGAGGACGCTTCTCAGCAGCTCTCTGCTGCACCATGGTGGCTACGGAGGAATGCCTGTTGGATGTGTGCCGCAGCACTGCAGGCCTTTATCCTCCTGACAAAATGTGCCGATCCTTCCTTGAGTGAAGAGAGACGCCTATGAACTGCCTCAGAGGCACCAAAACTGGCTCAGGAGCCTTGGGCAAGCTCCTTCTCAGCCATCCACTCCTCAACTGCAAGGTGTGTTGATGCACAACAACTTCTGTACCTCAGGCCTGGCTGGTGATGTCACTCCAGTCCCTCTGGTGTCACAATCAGGAATCTCTGCGGGCTCCATTCTTCTCACTTAGGGAAGGTGTCCTTGTGGGCGCTGGCAGGGACTCTGTCCATGTCAGGCACGGCTGTGGTGGGAAGAGCAGAAATGGGAACAGCTCCATCAGCAGATGGATGGGTTGAGTAGGCTTAGGTCTTAGTACAGGTCATCAGTGATGATTGGTCCCCCCATAAAAGCCAGTGGAACTTGTCAAGTCTGAGCTCTTTGCTTAGTTGTAGGCCTCTCATGTTAAGGGAATGCCATGTTGGGCCTGTATGGCTTAATTTTCTCCAAAAATTGTCCAGTTAGACCAAGTTGAAAAGTAGCTCTTTTACTGTGGTATGTTTAGGAAGGGACACAGATGTTTCCTAAAAATCAGTCATTCCTAACTGTCATTATCAAAGAATTGTGGTTGTTGATTAGCTTAAATGTACAAAAGAACATGAAACTGAAGTCCAAGCAGGTTTTGACTTAGACTCTAATTCAGAGCCCTTTGGTTAAAAAGAAGCTTGGAGTTCAGTGCTCTTTGCATCTGACATCATTCCAAAAATTGGAAACAATGTGTTGGTCAATCTTTTGTTATTTTTTTAACAATTTAATATGTGTCAAAAACTCCTGAGGATCACTGCATTTGCCTATGGGGTATTTTTTAGTTTTCAATGTTTTCTTATTCCCAGGTCAGTTTGTTGCTTTTGCTGGGGGTTTTTTTGTGGGTTTTTTGGTTGTTGGTTTTTTTTGTTTGTTTGTTTTGTTTTTTTCATTTATATCTTATCGCATCTATCTATTCACTTGTTCCTTATTGGTAGAAAGGGATTAGTTGGAATCTAGGGGAGGTTACCCATTTCAGAGTTCCCACCTCTTCAAACTCTTTCAAAGCAGGACAATTTGTTTGTAGCTCTGGGCAATGCTGAAGCTCAAAAGCTAATCTATGATTAATAAGCACAAGGAATTGGGGTAACACTGGAGTTTAGGCCTTTCCCCATGTGTGTTCATGGTTACAATACTGGATTCCAGAAAGATAGTAGGTGGCAACTAAGATGATGCATCTTGGTTTGGACAGTAAATGGGAGTTAGAAGAAAACTTTTAATCCATCATGCTGTAGAACAGATCCTTTGGTGTGCAAATGTTCCAGGGCCAAATGTTTGCTTTGTTCAAAGTCACAAACCTTTTGAATTCTTGATGACTGAAGGGCTTCCTAAAGGCCAAAAGAAGTGTGGTCAAAGGGTATTGAAAAGAAAAACACTGAGAGCACAAGGAGCAAAGTGATATGGGAAGATGGCAGGATTTTGGCAGAGCAGTGGTAGGCACAGAGTTTGTGGGAATTGGGGTGGGGCTGTGGCCAAGCCTCACCCCTAATTGGCTACAGCTGTGCAGAACAGGTGAGCAGCATTGAAGGCAAGGAGTGCCCAGGGGCACTGAGCAAGCACCAAAGGGAGCAGGGGGCACACAGGTGCAGGGCATCAACAGGAGGGGATAAAAGGCTGGGCTGAAGGACAAGAAGGGCAGATCCTTGCAGCCTTCTGAAGTGATGTGGTGTTGCTCTGGGTGGGCAGACACCAGAAGCCTTCTGATGAGGAAAGGTGTTCCTGTGGATTGGAAAATGCTTCAAACCTTCTGAAATGGTGTGGTGGAACTGTGTGTGTTGTGGCTGTCTCAACTGGGACATGTGCTGTGACAAGCAGCCATGTCCAGTTGCTGAGGCAGTGGAACATTGCAGGATTGGAGTGGGTAAGCACGGCAGCATTTGAGAAGGTTGGTGCCCTTTAGGCACTGAGAGGCGCTCTGATGTCTCCCTGGAGCCTTCTCTTCTCCAGGCTGAACAAGCCCAGGTCTCTCCTCCCATCTCCATAGCAGAAGATGCAGCCCTTGGATCATTGCTGTGACCCTTCTCTGGAGTCACTCCAGTGGGTGCATGTTCTTATGCTGGGGGCGCCAGATATGAGTGCAGAATTCCCTTTGGGTTCAAGTGGGTGTTTATTCATCACAGTTACACCCACTGTAGGCCAGCTCAGGTGGGAGCAGAGGTCCCTCCATCCTGTTCCCATCCCACCTTCAGCCCATTCCATGGTGCTTTTTTCTGCTGCTTCCCATGAGCTGTTGGCCCTTGCCTTGCCCTGACTGCCCTGGCCTGTGGACAGCACACAGAGATCTGTTGCCAGCTCTCTGGAATTTGAAGGAAAACCCAAACTAGTCTCTGAATCAAAGTAAAGGTCTTTGTCTTGCAAACAACCTAATCCTTTGGAAAGCTGTATTAATGCCCAATAAAATTCAAATCGATCTGTTCCTTTCCCTCTTAGGCTTTATTCCTTGTTTGAGAGAGCTCTAGTGATGAGTCATTTAGGACTTGTGGTACCTTGGTTCCCTTTTTAGAATGGTGCAAATATTGGAGTTTTGCAGCCAATTTTCTTTAAATCCTGCGAGTTTTCATTCCCTTTGCATTTCAAATACTTCCACAATTTAATATGAAATGCTGGGCAACAAAACCCAGTAGTACTTCCAGTTGGAAAGAATATGTTGTGCGTAACTCAGAGGAGGAATTCTGCTTGCAAAGTGATGTCTTTGCACTGAGGTGCATCAAGCAGGTGCTCAGTTGGATGCTGGTGCTGAAGCACTTTTCTTGTGGCTTGAGTGTCTGATGGCAACAGCCTGAGATTTTAATAGCAGAAAGAAGGGATTTCCTACTGATTTTCCTCTGAGAACTTGTAGAGTCTTTTCCAGCCTCGCGCAGTCTGACCTGTATCTTCTCCAAAAGCTGTTGAATTTTTTGATACTTTTTAAACTTTTTGTCCCATTTGCAGAGGACAGGAGGGTGCTGCCTATTTTTTTTTCAGATGCTGTGTATTTTGACTGAGGAGGGGCTGGGCTTAGTTTTACCTTCTCAGCATGAGCTGTACTAGCCCAGTTACTCTCCAGCCTGGTACGTGCAACCTCAGTGGCAGCAATGGTAGATTGAAATGTGCCTGGGCTGTGTTGGGAGAAGAATAATCCTGATGCATCCATGATTTGCCCTCCTGGGCACCTGCAGCAGGTAGAGCTGTGCCCTCCCACTTGAGGCCGCCTGAGCCAGGAATGTTTGCAAAATCTCCTTGGCCCTTTTGCAGCGTTGTGTTTTTCCCCTGGCAGAAGCAGGGCCGGTATCTCCAGGCCATGGGACATGATGACACTGGGTGTTGCCGTGGGACGGCTTGGGTGTTTGAGGGCACACACGTGCTGGAGTGTCTCCCTGAGCTGAGGCCCCTGTGTGGACATCAGCTGCAGATGACTGGAAAAAGGGATGTGGAATCTCCCAGTTGAAACAAAGAGAAAACTTTATTTTTAGGAGTGACGGGGGTGAGCACCGGGGCTTGGTGCTTGTCTGATCCTGCTCTGGTTTTCGGGACGACTGTAGGGCTTCTTCTCTCGCCGCTGCTGCTGCCAGATGTGCCTGGTACGAATGGGCCCCGCCTGGGAGCGGGGCAAGATCCAGGCTGGGATGTACAGAAGTGCTTGGCTCCTGGCTGGCGCAGTGTCCTGCAACAGCTGCACTGCCATGTGGCTGCTGGTGCCAGCGCTCTGGGCTGCCACATGGTCCATCCTGCGGCGCTTTGCCAGCGGGCTCTCGGGTGCCTGCGGCTCTCTGGCTCCCTGTGGGCGGCCGCGCTTCAGGGCCCGCTTTTGGCAGGGGAAGCTGCGGCCGCGGCTGCTGCTGCTGACCAGCCCCATGGCCCGGGACAGCCCCATGGCCCGGGACAGCCTTGGCACCTCCTTAGTGGTGGTGCTGGGGCTGGGGCGGCTGATCGCAGCACGCAGCAGGGGCACACGGTTGAGCCGGATGGGTTTTCCCGTCTGGCTGCCCGAGTCTTGGGCCCGCTGTCTCCATGAGCGGCGGCGGGTCTGCTCCGGCCTGGGCTCTACGGAGAGGCGGCCGCTTCTCTTTGCGTCTGCCTCTGCCCGGTGACACAGAGTGCCTTGGGGAGAGAGAGAGAGAGGGGAGGTGGTGTGAGCACCTCACAGGACTCGGGAAATGTCCCTGCAGCATTGTCCCCAAGGCCCTGCTGGCTTGCCTTAAGGGCCTGCAAGTGCCAGAGGCCACAGCCCAGCCTGGCCCGTCAGAGGAGGGCTTCTACTCTGGGCTGATTCTGCAGAGCTCCTGCTTCCCCTTTCTGCTGCTCTTGGCTGCTCCCCCTCTGCCAGCCATGGGCAGCTGTGGGAAGGGAGACTTGGCTCTCACCTTGCTCCTTGCCAGGAGGACGCTTCTCAGCAGCTCTCTGCTGCACCATGGTGGCTACGGAGGAATGCCTGTTGGATGTGTGCCGCAGCACTGCAGGCCTTTATCCTCCTGACAAAATGTGCCGATCCTTCCTTGAGTGAAGAGAGACGCCTATGAACTGCCTCAGAGGCACCAAAACTGGCTCAGGAGCCTTGGGCAAGCTCCTTCTCAGCCATCCACTCCTCAACTGCAAGGTGTGTTGATGCACAACAACTTCTGTACCTCAGGCCTGGCTGGTGATGTCACTCCAGTCCCTCTGGTGTCACAATCAGGAATCTCTGCGGGCTCCATTCTTCTCACTTAGGGAAGGTGTCCTTGTGGGCGCTGGCAGGGACTCTGTCCATGTCAGGCACGGCTGTAGTGGGAAGAGCAGAAATGGGAACAGCTCCATCAGCAGATGGATGGGTTGAGTAGGCTTAGGTCTTAGTACAGGTCATCAGTGATGATTGGTCCCCCCATCAAAGCCAGTGGAACTTGTCAAGTCTGAGCTCTTTGCTTACTTGTAGGCCTCTCATGTTAAGGGAATGCCATGTTGGGCCTGTATGGCTTAATTTTCTCCAAAAATTGTCCAGTTAGACCAAGTTGAAAAGTAGCTCTTTTACTGTGGTATGTTTAGGAAGGGACACAGATGTTTCCTAAAAATCAGTCATTCCTAACTGTCATTATCAAAGAATTGTGGTTGTTGATTAGCTTAAATGTACAAAAGAACATGAAACTGAAGTCCAAGCAGGTTTTGACTTAGACTCTAATTCAGAGCCCTTTGGTTAAAAAGAAGCTTGGAGTTCAGTGCTCTTTGCATCTGACATCATTCCAAAAATTGGAAACAATGTGTTGGTCAATCTTTTGTTATTTTTTTAACAATTTAATATGTGTCAAAATCTCCTGAGGATCACTGCATTTGCCTATGGGGTATTTTTAGTTTTCAATGTTTTCTTATTCCCAGGTCAGTTTGTTGCTTTTGCTGGGGGTTTTTTTGTGGGTTTTTTGGTTGTTTGGTTTTTTTTGTTTGTTTGTTTTGTTTTTTTCATTTATATCTTATCGCATCTATCTATTCACTTGTTCCTTATTGGTAGAAAGGGATTAGTTGGAATCTAGGGGAGGTTACCCATTTCAGAGTTCCCACCTCTTCAAACTCTTTCAAAGCAGGACAATTTGTTTGTAGCTCTGGGCAATGCTGAAGCTCAAAAGCTAATCTATGATTAATAAGCACAAGGAATTGGGGTAACACTGGAGTTTAGGCCTTTCCCCATGTGTGTTCATGGTTACAATACTGGATTCCAGAAAGATAGTAGGTGGCAACTAAGATGATGCATCTTGGTTTGGACAGTAAATGGGAGTTAGAAGAAAACTTTTAATCCATCATGCTGTAGAACAGATCCTTTGGTGTGCAAATGTTCCAGGGCCAAATGTTTGCTTTGTTCAAAGTCACAAACCTTTTGAATTCTTGATGACTGAAGGGCTTCCTAAAGGCCAAAAGAAGTGTGGTCAAAGGGTATTGAAAAGAAAAACACTGAGAGCACAAGGAGCAAAGTGATATGGGAAGATGGCAGGATTTTGGCAGAGCAGTGGTAGGCACAGAGTTTGTGGGAATTGGGGTGGGGCTGTGGCCAAGCCTCACCCCTAATTGGCTACAGCTGTGCAGAACAGGTGAGCAGCATTGAAGGCAAGGAGTGCCCAGGGGCACTGAGCAAGCACCAAAGGGAGCAGGGGGCACACAGGTGCAGGGCATCAACAGGAGGGGATAAAAGGCTGGGCTGAAGGACAAGAAGGGCCGATCCTTGCAGCCTTCTGAAGTGATGTGGTGTTGCTCTGGGTGGGCAGACACCAGAAGCCTTCTGATGAGGAAAGGTGTTCCTGTGGATTGGAAAATGCTTCAAACCTTCTGAAATGGTGTGGTGGAACTGTGTGTGTTGTGGCTGTCTCAACTGGGACATGTGCTGTGACAAGCAGCCATGTCCAGTTGCTGAGGCAGTGGAACATTGCAGGATTGGAGTGGGTAAGCACGGCAGCATTTGAGAAGGTTGGTGCCCTTTAGGCACTGAGAGGCGCTCTGATGTCTCCCTGGAGCCTTCTCTTCTCCAGGCTGAACAAGCCCAGGTCTCGCAGCCCATCTCCATAGCAGAAGATGCAGCCCTTGGATCATTGCTGTGACCCTTCTCTGGAGTCACTCCAGTGGGTGCATGTTCTTATGCTGGGGGCGCCAGATATGAGTGCAGAATTCCCTTTGGGTTCAAGTGGGTGTTTATTCATCACAGTTACACCCACTGTAGGCCAGCTCAGGTGGGAGCAGAGGTCCCTCCATCCTCTTCCCATCCCACCTTCAGCCCATTCCATGGTGCTTTTTTCTGCTGCTTCCCATGAGCTGTTGGCCCTTGCCTTGCCCTGACTGCCCTGGCCTGTGGACACCACCCAGAGATCTGTTGCCAGCTCTCTGGAATTTGAAGGAAAACCCCAACTAATCTCTGAATCAAAGTAAAGGTCTTTGTCTTGCAAACAACCTAATCCTTTGGAAAGCTGTATTAATGCCCAATAAAATTCAAATCGATCTGTTCCTTTCCCTCTTAGGCTTTATTCCTTGTTTGAGAGAGCTCTAGTGATGAGTCATTTAGGACTTGTGGTACCTTGGTTCCCTTTTTAGAATGGTGCAAATATTGGAGTTTTGCAGCCAATTTTCTTTAAATCCTGCGAGTTTTCATTCCCTTTGCATTTCAAATACTTCCACAATTTAATATGAAATGCTGGGCAACAAAACCCAGTAGTACTTCCAGTTGGAAAGAATATGTTGTGCGTAACTCAGAGGAGGAATTCTGCTTGCAAAGTGATGTCTTTGCACTGAGGTGCATCAAGCAGGTGCTCAGTTGGATGCTGGTGCTGAAGCACTTTTCTTGTGGCTTGAGTGTCTGATGGCAACAGCCTGAGATTTTAATAGCAGAAAGAAGGGATTTCCTACTGATTTTCCTCTGAGAACTTGTAGAGTCTTTTCCAGCCTCGCGCAGTCTGACCTGTATCTTCTCCAAAAGCTGTTGAATTTTTTGATACTTTTTAAACTTTTTGTCCCATTTGCAGAGGACAGGAGGGTGCTGCCTATTTTTTTTTCAGATGCTGTGTATTTTGACTGAGGAGGGGCTGGGCTTAGTTTTACCTTCTCAGCATGAGCTGTACTAGCCCAGTTACTCTCCAGCCTGGTACGTGCAACCTCAGTGGCAGCAATGGTAGATTGAAATGTGCCTGGGCTGTGTTGGGAGAAGAATAATCCTGATGCATCCATGATTTGCCCTCCTGGGCACCTGCAGCAGGTAGAGCTGTGCCCTCCCACTTGAGGCCGCCTGAGCCAGGAATGTTTGCAAAATCTCCTTGGCCCTTTTGCAGCGTTGTGTTTTTCCCCTGGCAGAAGCAGGGCCGGTATCTCCAGGCCATGGGACATGATGACACTGGGTGTTGCCGTGGGACGGCTTGGGTGTTTGAGGGCACACACGTGCTGGAGTGTCTCCCTGAGCTGAGGCCCCTGTGTGGACATCAGCTGCAGATGACTGGAAAAAGGGATGTGGAATCTCCCAGTTGAAACAAAGAGAAAACTTTATTTTTAGGAGTGACGGGGGTGAGCACCGGGGCTTGGTGCTTGTCTGATCCTGCTCTGGTTTTCGGGACGACTGTAGGGCTTCTTCTCTCGCCGCTGCTGCTGCCAGATGTGCCTGGTACGAATGGGCCCCGCCTGGGAGCGGGGCAAGATCCAGGCTGGGATGTACAGAAGTGCTTGGCTCCTGGCTGGCGCAGTGTCCTGCAACAGCTGCACTGCCATGTGGCTGCTGGTGCCAGCGCTCTGGGCTGCCACATGGTCCATCCTGCGGCGCTTTGCCAGCGGGCTCTCGGGTGCCTGCGGCTCTCTGGCTCCCTGTGGGCGGCCGCGCTTCAGGGCCCGCTTTTGGCAGGGGAAGCTGCGGCCGCGGCTGCTGCTGCTGACCAGCCCCATGGCCCGGGACAGCCCCATGGCCCGGGACAGCCTTGGCACCTCCTTAGTGGTGGTGCTGGGGCTGGGGCGGCTGATCGCAGCACGCAGCAGGGGCACACGGTTGAGCCGGATGGGTTTTCCCGTCTGGCTGCCCGAGTCTTGGGCCCGCTGTCTCCATGAGCGGCGGCGGGTCTGCTCCGGCCTGGGCTCTACGGAGAGGCGGCCGCTTCTCTTTGCGTCTGCCTCTGCCCGGTGACACAGAGTGCCTTGGGGAGAGAGAGAGAGAGGGGAGGTGGTGTGAGCACCTCACAGGACTCGGGAAATGTCCCTGCAGCATTGTCCCCAAGGCCCTGCTGGCTTGCCTTAAGGGCCTGCAAGTGCCAGAGGCCACAGCCCAGCCTGGCCCGTCAGAGGAGGGCTTCTACTCTGGGCTGATTCTGCAGAGCTCCTGCTTCCCCTTTCTGCTGCTCTTGGCTGCTCCCCCTCTGCCAGCCATGGGCAGCTGTGGGAAGGGAGACTTGGCTCTCACCTTGCTCCTTGCCAGGAGGACGCTTCTCAGCAGCTCTCTGCTGCACCATGGTGGCTACGGAGGAATGCCTGTTGGATGTGTGCCGCAGCACTGCAGGCCTTTATCCTCCTGACAAAATGTGCCGATCCTTCCTTGAGTGAAGAGAGACGCCTATGAACTGCCTCAGAGGCACCAAAACTGGCTCAGGAGCCTTGGGCAAGCTCCTTCTCAGCCATCCACTCCTCAACTGCAAGGTGTGTTGATGCACAACAACTTCTGTACCTCAGGCCTGGCTGGTGATGTCACTCCAGTCCCTCTGGTGTCACAATCAGGAATCTCTGCGGGCTCCATTCTTCTCACTTAGGGAAGGTGTCCTTGTGGGCGCTGGCAGGGACTCTGTCCATGTCAGGCACGGCTGTGGTGGGAAGAGCAGAAATGGGAACAGCTCCATCAGCAGATGGATGGGTTGAGTAGGCTTAGGTCTTAGTACAGGTCATCAGTGATGATTGGTCCCCCCATAAAAGCCAGTGGAACTTGTCAAGTCTGAGCTCTTTGCTTACTTGTAGGCCTCTCATGTTAAGGGAATGCCATGTTGGGCCTGTATGGCTTAATTTTCTCCAAAAATTGTCCAGTTAGACCAAGTTGAAAAGTAGCTCTTTTACTGTGGTATGTTTAGGAAGGGACACAGATGTTTCCTAAAAATCAGTCATTCCTAACTGTCATTATCAAAGAATTGTGGTTGTTGATTAGCTTAAATGTACAAAAGAACATGAAACTGAAGTCCAAGCAGGTTTTGACTTAGACTCTAATTCAGAGCCCTTTGGTTAAAAAGAAGCTTGGAGTTCAGTGCTCTTTGCATCTGACATCATTCCAAAAATTGGAAACAATGTGTTGGTCAATCTTTTGTTATTTTTTTAACAATTTAATATGTGTCAAAATCTCCTGAGGATCACTGCATTTGCCTATGGGGTATTTTTAGTTTTCAATGTTTTCTTATTCCCAGGTCAGTTTGTTGCTTTTGCTGGGGGTTTTTTTGTGGGTTTTTTGGTTGTTTGGTTTTTTTTGTTTGTTTGTTTTGTTTTTTTCATTTATATCTTATCGCATCTATCTATTCACTTGTTCCTTATTGGTAGAAAGGGATTAGTTGGAATCTAGGGGAGGTTACCCATTTCAGAGTTCCCACCTCTTCAAACTCTTTCAAAGCAGGACAATTTGTTTGTAGCTCTGGGCAATGCTGAAGCTCAAAAGCTAATCTATGATTAATAAGCACAAGGAATTGGGGTAACACTGGAGTTTAGGCCTTTCCCCATGTGTGTTCATGGTTACAATACTGGATTCCAGAAAGATAGTAGGTGGCAACTAAGATGATGCATCTTGGTTTGGACAGTAAATGGGAGTTAGAAGAAAACTTTTAATCCATCATGCTGTAGAACAGATCCTTTGGTGTGCAAATGTTCCAGGGCCAAATGTTTGCTTTGTTCAAAGTCACAAACCTTTTGAATTCTTGATGACTGAAGGGCTTCCTAAAGGCCAAAAGAAGTGTGGTCAAAGGGTATTGAAAAGAAAAACACTGAGAGCACAAGGAGCAAAGTGATATGGGAAGATGGCAGGATTTTGGCAGAGCAGTGGTAGGCACAGAGTTTGTGGGAATTGGGGTGGGGCTGTGGCCAAGCCTCACCCCTAATTGGCTACAGCTGTGCAGAACAGGTGAGCAGCATTGAAGGCAAGGAGTGCCCAGGGGCACTGAGCAAGCACCAAAGGGAGCAGGGGGCACACAGGTGCAGGGCATCAACAGGAGGCGATAAAAGGCTGGGCTGAAGGACAAGAAGGGCCGATCCTTGCAGCCTTCTGAAGTGATGTGGTGTTGCTCTGGGTGGGCAGACACCAGAAGCCTTCTGATGAGGAAAGGTGTTCCTGTGGATTGGAAAATGCTTCAAACCTTCTGAAATGGTGTGGTGGAACTGTGTGTGTTGTGGCTGTCTCAACTGGGACATGTGCTGTGACAAGCAGCCATGTCCAGTTGCTGAGGCAGTGGAACATTGCAGGATTGGAGTGGGTAAGCACGGCAGCATTTGAGAAGGTTGGTGCCCTTTAGGCACTGAGAGGCGCTCTGATGTCTCCCTGGAGCCTTCTCTTCTCCAGGCTGAACAAGCCCAGGTCTCTCCTCCCATCTCCATAGCAGAAGATGCAGCCCTTGGATCATTGCTGTGACCCTTCTCTGGAGTCACTCCAGTGGGTGCATGTTCTTATGCTGGGGGCGCCAGATATGAGTGCAGAATTCCCTTTGGGTTCAAGTGGGTGTTTATTCATCACAGTTACACCCACTGTAGGCCAGCTCAGGTGGGAGCAGAGGTCCCTCCATCCTCTTCCCATCCCACCTTCAGCCCATTCCATGGTGCTTTTTTCTGCTGCTTCCCATGAGCTGTTGGCCCTTGCCTTGCCCTGACTGCCCTGGCCTGTGGACACCACCCAGAGATCTGTTGCCAGCTCTCTGGAATTTGAAGGAAAACCCCAACTAATCTCTGAATCAAAGTAAAGGTCTTTGTCTTGCAAACAACCTAATCCTTTGGAAAGCTGTATTAATGCCCAATAAAATTCAAATCGATCTGTTCCTTTCCCTCTTAGGCTTTATTCCTTGTTTGAGAGAGCTCTAGTGATGAGTCATTTAGGACTTGTGGTACCTTGGTTCCCTTTTTAGAATGGTGCAAATATTGGAGTTTTGCAGCCAATTTTCTTTAAATCCTGCGAGTTTTCATTCCCTTTGCATTTCAAATACTTCCACAATTTAATATGAAATGCTGGGCAACAAAACCCAGTAGTACTTCCAGTTGGAAAGAATATGTTGTGCGTAACTCAGAGGAGGAATTCTGCTTGCAAAGTGATGTCTTTGCACTGAGGTGCATCAAGCAGGTGCTCAGTTGGATGCTGGTGCTGAAGCACTTTTCTTGTGGCTTGAGTGTCTGATGGCAACAGCCTGAGATTTTAATAGCAGAAAGAAGGGATTTCCTACTGATTTTCCTCTGAGAACTTGTAGAGTCTTTTCCAGCCTCGCGCAGTCTGACCTGTATCTTCTCCAAAAGCTGTTGAATTTTTTGATACTTTTTAAACTTTTTGTCCCATTTGCAGAGGACAGGAGGGTGCTGCCTATTTTTTTTTCAGATGCTGTGTATTTTGACTGAGGAGGGGCTGGGCTTAGTTTTACCTTCTCAGCATGAGCTGTACTAGCCCAGTTACTCTCCAGCCTGGTACGTGCAACCTCAGTGGCAGCAATGGTAGATTGAAATGTGCCTGGGCTGTGTTGGGAGAAGAATAATCCTGATGCATCCATGATTTGCCCTCCTGGGCACCTGCAGCAGGTAGAGCTGTGCCCTCCCACTTGAGGCCGCCTGAGCCAGGAATGTTTGCAAAATCTCCTTGGCCCTTTTGCAGCGTTTTGTTTTTCCCCTGGCAGAAGCAGGGCCGGTATCTCCAGGCCATGGGACATGATGACACTGGGTGTTGCCGTGGGACGGCTTGGGTGTTTGAGGGCACACACGTGCTGGAGTGTCTCCCTGAGCTGAGGCCCCTGTGTGGACATCAGCTGCAGATGACTGGAAAAAGGGATGTGGAATCTCCCAGTTGAAACAAAGAGAAAACTTTATTTTTAGGAGTGACGGGGGTGAGCACCGGGGCTTGGTGCTTGTCTGATCCTGCTCTGGTTTTCGGGACGACTGTAGGGCTTCTTCTCTCGCCGCTGCTGCTGCCAGATGTGCCTGGTACGAATGGGCCCCGCCTGGGAGCGGGGCAAGATCCAGGCTGGGATGTACAGAAGTGCTTGGCTCCTGGCTGGCGCAGTGTCCTGCAACAGCTGCACTGCCATGTGGCTGCTGGTGCCAGCGCTCTGGGCTGCCACATGGTCCATCCTGCGGCGCTTTGCCAGCGGGCTCTCGGGTGCCTGCGGCTCTCTGGCTCCCTGTGGGCGGCCGCGCTTCAGGGCCCGCTTTTGGCAGGGGAAGCTGCGGCCGCGGCTGCTGCTGCTGACCAGCCCCATGGCCCGGGACAGCCCCATGGCCCGGGACAGCCTTGGCACCTCCTTAGTGGTGGTGCTGGGGCTGGGGCGGCTGATCGCAGCACGCAGCAGGGGCACACGGTTGAGCCGGATGGGTTTTCCCGTCTGGCTGCCCGAGTCTTGGGCCCGCTGTCTCCATGAGCGGCGGCGGGTCTGCTCCGGCCTGGGCTCTACGGAGAGGCGGCCGCTTCTCTTTGCGTCTGCCTCTGCCCGGTGACACAGAGTGCCTTGGGGAGAGAGAGAGAGAGGGGAGGTGGTGTGAGCACCTCACAGGACTCGGGAAATGTCCCTGCAGCATTGTCCCCAAGGCCCTGCTGGCTTGCCTTAAGGGCCTGCAAGTGCCAGAGGCCACAGCCCAGCCTGGCCCGTCAGAGGAGGGCTTCTACTCTGGGCTGATTCTGCAGAGCTCCTGCTTCCCCTTTCTGCTGCT
The DNA here is from genome assembly GCF_023055355.1 of Agelaius tricolor. Taxonomy (NCBI): domain Eukaryota; kingdom Metazoa; phylum Chordata; class Aves; order Passeriformes; family Icteridae; genus Agelaius; species Agelaius tricolor. The sequence goes on from NW_027269333.1 coordinate 1,434,467, forward strand.
CTTGGCTGCTCCCCCTCTGCCAGCCATGGGCAGCTGTGGGAAGGGAGACTTGGCTCTCACCTTGCTCCTTGCCAGGAGGACGCTTCTCAGCAGCTCTCTGCTGCACCATGGTGGCTACGGAGGAATGCCTGTTGGATGTGTGCCGCAGCACTGCAGGCCTTTATCCTCCTGACAAAATGTGCCGATCCTTCCTTGAGTGAAGAGAGACGCCTATGAACTGCCTCAGAGGCACCAAAACTGGCTCAGGAGCCTTGGGCAAGCTCCTTCTCAGCCATCCACTCCTCAACTGCAAGGTGTGTTGATGCACAACAACTTCTGTACCTCAGGCCTGGCTGGTGATGTCACTCCAGTCCCTCTGGTGTCACAATCAGGAATCTCTGCGGGCTCCATTCTTCTCACTTAGGGAAGGTGTCCTTGTGGGCGCTGGCAGGGACTCTGTCCATGTCAGGCACGGCTGTAGTGGGAAGAGCAGAAATGGGAACAGCTCCATCAGCAGATGGATGGGTTGAGTAGGCTTAGGTCTTAGTACAGGTCATCAGTGATGATTGGTCCCCCCATAAAAGCCAGTGGAACTTGTCAAGTCTGAGCTCTTTGCTTACTTGTAGGCCTCTCATGTTAAGGGAATGCCATGTTGGGCCTGTATGGCTTAATTTTCTCCAAAAATTGTCCAGTTAGACCAAGTTGAAAAGTAGCTCTTTTACTGTGGTATGTTTAGGAAGGGACACAGATGTTTCCTAAAAATCAGTCATTCCTAACTGTCATTATCAAAGAATTGTGGTTGTTGATTAGCTTAAATGTACAAAAGAACATGAAACTGAAGTCCAAGCAGGTTTTGACTTAGACTCTAATTCAGAGCCCTTTGGTTAAAAAGAAGCTTGGAGTTCAGTGCTCTTTGCATCTGACATCATTCCAAAAATTGGAAACAATGTGTTGGTCAATCTTTTGTTATTTTTTTAACAATTTAATATGTGTCAAAATCTCCTGAGGATCACTGCATTTGCCTATGGGGTATTTTTAGTTTTCAATGTTTTCTTATTCCCAGGTCAGTTTGTTGCTTTTGCTGGGGGTTTTTTTGTGGGTTTTTTGGTTGTTTGGTTTTTTTTGTTTGTTTGTTTTGTTTTTTTCATTTATATCTTATCGCATCTATCTATTCACTTGTTCCTTATTGGTAGAAAGGGATTAGTTGGAATCTAGGGGAGGTTACCCATTTCAGAGTTCCCACCTCTTCAAACTCCTTCAAAGCAGGACAATTTGTTTGTAGCTCTGGGCAATGCTGAAGCTCAAAAGCTAATCTATGATTAATAAGCACAAGGAATTGGGGTAACACTGGAGTTTAGGCCTTTCCCCATGTGTGTTCATGGTTACAATACTGGATTCCAGAAAGATAGTAGGTGGCAACTAAGATGATGCATCTTGGTTTGGACAGTAAATGGGAGTTAGAAGAAAACTTTTAATCCATCATGCTGTAGAACAGATCCTTTGGTGTGCAAATGTTCCAGGGCCAAATGTTTGCTTTGTTCAAAGTCACAAACCTTTTGAATTCTTGATGACTGAAGGGCTTCCTAAAGGCCAAAAGAAGTGTGGTCAAAGGGTATTGAAAAGAAAAACACTGAGAGCACAAGGAGCAAAGTGATATGGGAAGATGGCAGGATTTTGGCAGAGCAGTGGTAGGCACAGAGTTTGTGGGAATTGGGGTGGGGCTGTGGCCAAGCCTCACCCCTAATTGGCTACAGCTGTGCAGAACAGGTGAGCAGCATTGAAGGCAAGGAGTGCCCAGGGGCACTGAGCAAGCACCAAAGGGAGCAGGGGGCACACAGGTGCAGGGCATCAACAGGAGGGGATAAAAGGCTGGGCTGAAGGACAAGAAGGGCAGATCCTTGCAGCCTTCTGAAGTGATGTGGTGTTGCTCTGGGTGGGCAGACACCAGAAGCCTTCTGATGAGGAAAGGTGTTCCTGTGGATTGGAAAATGCTTCAAACCTTCTGAAATGGTGTGGTGGAACTGTGTGTGTTGTGGCTGTCTCAACTGGGACATGTGCTGTGACAAGCAGCCATGTCCAGTTGCTGAGGCAGTGGAACATTGCAGGATTGGAGTGGGTAAGCACGGCAGCATTTGAGAAGGTTGGTGCCCTTTAGGCACTGAGAGGCGCTCTGATGTCTCCCTGGAGCCTTCTCTTCTCCAGGCTGAACAAGCCCAGGTCTCGCAGCCCATCTCCATAGCAGAAGATGCAGCCCTTGGATCATTGCTGTGACCCTTCTCTGGAGTCACTCCAGTGGGTGCATGTTCTTATGCTGGGGGCGCCAGATATGAGTGCAGAATTCCCTTTGGGTTCAAGTGGGTGTTTATTCATCACAGTTACACCCACTGTAGGCCAGCTCAGGTGGGAGCAGAGGTCCCTCCATCCTCTTCCCATCCCACCTTCAGCCCATTCCATGGTGCTTTTTTCTGCTGCTTCCCATGAGCTGTTGGCCCTTGCCTTGCCCTGACTGCCCTGGCCTGTGGACACCACCCAGAGATCTGTTGCCAGCTCTCTGGAATTTGAAGGAAAACCCCAACTAATCTCTGAATCAAAGTAAAGGTCTTTGTCTTGCAAACAACCTAATCCTTTGGAAAGCTGTATTAATGCCCAATAAAATTCAAATCGATCTGTTCCTTTCCCTCTTAGGCTTTATTCCTTGTTTGAGAGAGCTCTAGTGATGAGTCATTTAGGACTTGTGGTACCTTGGTTCCCTTTTTAGAATGGTGCAAATATTGGAGTTTTGCAGCCAATTTTCTTTAAATCCTGCGAGTTTTCATTCCCTTTGCATTTCAAATACTTCCACAATTTAATATGAAATGCTGGGCAACAAAACCCAGTAGTACTTCCAGTTGGAAAGAATATGTTGTGCGTAACTCAGAGGAGGAATTCTGCTTGCAAAGTGATGTCTTTGCACTGAGGTGCATCAAGCAGGTGCTCAGTTGGATGCTGGTGCTGAAGCACTTTTCTTGTGGCTTGAGTGTCTGATGGCAACAGCCTGAGATTTTAATAGCAGAAAGAAGGGATTTCCTACTGATTTTCCTCTGAGAACTTGTAGAGTCTTTTCCAGCCTCGCGCAGTCTGACCTGTATCTTCTCCAAAAGCTGTTGAATTTTTTGATACTTTTTAAACTTTTTGTCCCATTTGCAGAGGACAGGAGGGTGCTGCCTATTTTTTTTTCAGATGCTGTGTATTTTGACTGAGGAGGGGCTGGGCTTAGTTTTACCTTCTCAGCATGAGCTGTACTAGCCCAGTTACTCTCCAGCCTGGTACGTGCAACCTCAGTGGCAGCAATGGTAGATTGAAATGTGCCTGGGCTGTGTTGGGAGAAGAATAATCCTGATGCATCCATGATTTGCCCTCCTGGGCACCTGCAGCAGGTAGAGCTGTGCCCTCCCACTTGAGGCCGCCTGAGCCAGGAATGTTTGCAAAATCTCCTTGGCCCTTTTGCAGCGTTTTGTTTTTCCCCTGGCAGAAGCAGGGCCGGTATCTCCAGGCCATGGGACATGATGACACTGGGTGTTGCCGTGGGACGGCTTGGGTGTTTGAGGGCACACACGTGCTGGAGTGTCTCCCTGAGCTGAGGCCCCTGTGTGGACATCAGCTGCAGATGACTGGAAAAAGGGATGTGGAATCTCCCAGTTGAAACAAAGAGAAAACTTTATTTTTAGGAGTGACGGGGGTGAGCACCGGGGCTTGGTGCTTGTCTGATCCTGCTCTGGTTTTCGGGACGACTGTAGGGCTTCTTCTCTCGCCGCTGCTGCTGCCAGATGTGCCTGGTACGAATGGGCCCCGCCTGGGAGCGGGGCAAGATCCAGGCTGGGATGTACAGAAGTGCTTGGCTCCTGGCTGGCGCAGTGTCCTGCAACAGCTGCACTGCCATGTGGCTGCTGGTGCCAGCGCTCTGGGCTGCCACATGGTCCATCCTGCGGCGCTTTGCCAGCGGGCTCTCGGGTGCCTGCGGCTCTCTGGCTCCCTGTGGGCGGCCGCGCTTCAGGGCCCGCTTTTGGCAGGGGAAGCTGCGGCCGCGGCTGCTGCTGCTGACCAGCCCCATGGCCCGGGACAGCCCCATGGCCCGGGACAGCCTTGGCACCTCCTTAGTGGTGGTGCTGGGGCTGGGGCGGCTGATCGCAGCACGCAGCAGGGGCACACGGTTGAGCCGGATGGGTTTTCCCGTCTGGCTGCCCGAGTCTTGGGCCCGCTGTCTCCATGAGCGGCGGCGGGTCTGCTCCGGCCTGGGCTCTACGGAGAGGCGGCCGCTTCTCTTTGCGTCTGCCTCTGCCCGGTGACACAGAGTGCCTTGGGGAGAGAGAGAGAGAGGGGAGGTGGTGTGAGCACCTCACAGGACTCGGGAAATGTCCCTGCAGCATTGTCCCCAAGGCCCTGCTGGCTTGCCTTAAGGGCCTGCAAGTGCCAGAGGCCACAGCCCAGCCTGGCCCGTCAGAGGAGGGCTTCTACTCTGGGCTGATTCTGCAGAGCTCCTGCTTCCCCTTTCTGCTGCTCTTGGCTGCTCCCCCTCTGCCAGCCATGGGCAGCTGTGGGAAGGGAGACTTGGCTCTCACCTTGCTCCTTGCCAGGAGGACGCTTCTCAGCAGCTCTCTGCTGCACCATGGTGGCTACGGAGGAATGCCTGTTGGATGTGTGCCGCAGCACTGCAGGCCTTTATCCTCCTGACAAAATGTGCCGATCCTTCCTTGAGTGAAGAGAGACGCCTATGAACTGCCTCAGAGGCACCAAAACTGGCTCAGGAGCCTTGGGCAAGCTCCTTCTCAGCCATCCACTCCTCAACTGCAAGGTGTGTTGATGCACAACAACTTCTGTACCTCAGGCCTGGCTGGTGATGTCACTCCAGTCCCTCTGGTGTCACAATCAGGAATCTCTGCGGGCTCCATTCTTCTCACTTAGGGAAGGTGTCCTTGTGGGCGCTGGCAGGGACTCTGTCCATGTCAGGCACGGCTGTAGTGGGAAGAGCAGAAATGGGAACAGCTCCATCAGCAGATGGATGGGTTGAGTAGGCTTAGGTCTTAGTACAGGTCATCAGTGATGATTGGTCCCCCCATAAAAGCCAGTGGAACTTGTCAAGTCTGAGCTCTTTGCTTACTTGTAGGCCTCTCATGTTAAGGGAATGCCATGTTGGGCCTGTATGGCTTAATTTTCTCCAAAAATTGTCCAGTTAGACCAAGTTGAAAAGTAGCTCTTTTACTGTGGTATGTTTAGGAAGGGACACAGATGTTTCCTAAAAATCAGTCATTCCTAACTGTCATTATCAAAGAATTGTGGTTGTTGATTAGCTTAAATGTACAAAAGAACATGAAACTGAAGTCCAAGCAGGTTTTGACTTAGACTCTAATTCAGAGCCCTTTGGTTAAAAAGAAGCTTGGAGTTCAGTGCTCTTTGCATCTGACATCATTCCAAAAATTGGAAACAATGTGTTGGTCAATCTTTTGTTATTTTTTTAACAATTTAATATGTGTCAAAATCTCCTGAGGATCACTGCATTTGCCTATGGGGTATTTTTAGTTTTCAATGTTTTCTTATTCCCAGGTCAGTTTGTTGCTTTTGCTGGGGGTTTTTTTGTGGGTTTTTTGGTTGTTTGGTTTTTTTTGTTTGTTTGTTTTGTTTTTTTCATTTATATCTTATCGCATCTATCTATTCACTTGTTCCTTATTGGTAGAAAGGGATTAGTTGGAATCTAGGGGAGGTTACCCATTTCAGAGTTCCCACCTCTTCAAACTCTTTCAAAGCAGGACAATTTGTTTGTAGCTCTGGGCAATGCTGAAGCTCAAAAGCTAATCTATGATTAATAAGCACAAGGAATTGGGGTAACACTGGAGTTTAGGCCTTTCCCCATGTGTGTTCATGGTTACAATACTGGATTCCAGAAAGATAGTAGGTGGCAACTAAGATGATGCATCTTGGTTTGGACAGTAAATGGGAGTTAGAAGAAAACTTTTAATCCATCATGCTGTAGAACAGATCCTTTGGTGTGCAAATGTTCCAGGGCCAAATGTTTGCTTTGTTCAAAGTCACAAACCTTTTGAATTCTTGATGACTGAAGGGCTTCCTAAAGGCCAAAAGAAGTGTGGTCAAAGGGTATTGAAAAGAAAAACACTGAGAGCACAAGGAGCAAAGTGATATGGGAAGATGGCAGGATTTTGGCAGAGCAGTGGTAGGCACAGAGTTTGTGGGAATTGGGGTGGGGCTGTGGCCAAGCCTCACCCCTAATTGGCTACAGCTGTGCAGAACAGGTGAGCAGCATTGAAGGCAAGGAGTGCCCAGGGGCACTGAGCAAGCACCAAAGGGAGCAGGGGGCACACAGGTGCAGGGCATCAACAGGAGGGGATAAAAGGCTGGGCTGAAGGACAAGAAGGGCAGATCCTTGCAGCCTTCTGAAGTGATGTGGTGTTGCTCTGGGTGGGCAGACACCAGAAGCCTTCTGATGAGGAAAGGTGTTCCTGTGGATTGGAAAATGCTTCAAACCTTCTGAAATGGTGTGGTGGAACTGTGTGTGTTGTGGCTGTCTCAACTGGGACATGTGCTGTGACAAGCAGCCATGTCCAGTTGCTGAGGCAGTGGAACATTGCAGGATTGGAGTGGGTAAGCACGGCAGCATTTGAGAAGGTTGGTGCCCTTTAGGCACTGAGAGGCGCTCTGATGTCTCCCTGGAGCCTTCTCTTCTCCAGGCTGAACAAGCCCAGGTCTCGCAGCCCATCTCCATAGCAGAAGATGCAGCCCTTGGATCATTGCTGTGACCCTTCTCTGGAGTCACTCCAGTGGGTGCATGTTCTTATGCTGGGGGCGCCAGATATGAGTGCAGAATTCCCTTTGGGTTCAAGTGGGTGTTTATTCATCACAGTTACACCCACTGTAGGCCAGCTCAGGTGGGAGCAGAGGTCCCTCCATCCTCTTCCCATCCCACCTTCAGCCCATTCCATGGTGCTTTTTTCTGCTGCTTCCCATGAGCTGTTGGCCCTTGCCTTGCCCTGACTGCCCTGGCCTGTGGACACCACCCAGAGATCTGTTGCCAGCTCTCTGGAATTTGAAGGAAAACCCCAACTAATCTCTGAATCAAAGTAAAGGTCTTTGTCTTGCAAACAACCTAATCCTTTGGAAAGCTGTATTAATGCCCAATAAAATTCAAATCGATCTGTTCCTTTCCCTCTTAGGCTTTATTCCTTGTTTGAGAGAGCTCTAGTGATGAGTCATTTAGGACTTGTGGTACCTTGGTTCCCTTTTTAGAATGGTGCAAATATTGGAGTTTTGCAGCCAATTTTCTTTAAATCCTGCGAGTTTTCATTCCCTTTGCATTTCAAATACTTCCACAATTTAATATGAAATGCTGGGCAACAAAACCCAGTAGTACTTCCAGTTGGAAAGAATATGTTGTGCGTAACTCAGAGGAGGAATTCTGCTTGCAAAGTGATGTCTTTGCACTGAGGTGCATCAAGCAGGTGCTCAGTTGGATGCTGGTGCTGAAGCACTTTTCTTGTGGCTTGAGTGTCTGATGGCAACAGCCTGAGATTTTAATAGCAGAAAGAAGGGATTTCCTACTGATTTTCCTCTGAGAACTTGTAGAGTCTTTTCCAGCCTCGCGCAGTCTGACCTGTATCTTCTCCAAAAGCTGTTGAATTTTTTGATACTTTTTAAACTTTTTGTCCCATTTGCAGAGGACAGGAGGGTGCTGCCTATTTTTTTTTCAGATGCTGTGTATTTTGACTGAGGAGGGGCTGGGCTTAGTTTTACCTTCTCAGCATGAGCTGTACTAGCCCAGTTACTCTCCAGCCTGGTACGTGCAACCTCAGTGGCAGCAATGGTAGATTGAAATGTGCCTGGGCTGTGTTGGGAGAAGAATAATCCTGATGCATCCATGATTTGCCCTCCTGGGCACCTGCAGCAGGTAGAGCTGTGCCCTCCCACTTGAGGCCGCCTGAGCCAGGAATGTTTGCAAAATCTCCTTGGCCCTTTTGCAGCGTTTTGTTTTTCCCCTGGCAGAAGCAGGGCCGGTATCTCCAGGCCATGGGACATGATGACACTGGGTGTTGCCGTGGGACGGCTTGGGTGTTTGAGGGCACACACGTGCTGGAGTGTCTCCCTGAGCTGAGGCCCCTGTGTGGACATCAGCTGCAGATGACTGGAAAAAGGGATGTGGAATCTCCCAGTTGAAACAAAGAGAAAACTTTATTTTTAGGAGTGACGGGGGTGAGCACCGGGGCTTGGTGCTTGTCTGATCCTGCTCTGGTTTTCGGGACGACTGTAGGGCTTCTTCTCTCGCCGCTGCTGCTGCCAGATGTGCCTGGTACGAATGGGCCCCGCCTGGGAGCGGGGCAAGATCCAGGCTGGGATGTACAGAAGTGCTTGGCTCCTGGCTGGCGCAGTGTCCTGCAACAGCTGCACTGCCATGTGGCTGCTGGTGCCAGCGCTCTGGGCTGCCACATGGTCCATCCTGCGGCGCTTTGCCAGCGGGCTCTCGGGTGCCTGCGGCTCTCTGGCTCCCTGTGGGCGGCCGCGCTTCAGGGCCCGCTTTTGGCAGGGGAAGCTGCGGCCGCGGCTGCTGCTGCTGACCAGCCCCATGGCCCGGGACAGCCCCATGGCCCGGGACAGCCTTGGCACCTCCTTAGTGGTGGTGCTGGGGCTGGGGCGGCTGATCGCAGCACGCAGCAGGGGCACACGGTTGAGCCGGATGGGTTTTCCCGTCTGGCTGCCCGAGTCTTGGGCCCGCTGTCTCCATGAGCGGCGGCGGGTCTGCTCCGGCCTGGGCTCTACGGAGAGGCGGCCGCTTCTCTTTGCGTCTGCCTCTGCCCGGTGACACAGAGTGCCTTGGGGAGAGAGAGAGAGAGGGGAGGTGGTGTGAGCACCTCACAGGACTCGGGAAATGTCCCTGCAGCATTGTCCCCAAGGCCCTGCTGGCTTGCCTTAAGGGCCTGCAAGTGCCAGAGGCCACAGCCCAGCCTGGCCCGTCAGAGGAGGGCTTCTACTCTGGGCTGATTCTGCAGAGCTCCTGCTTCCCCTTTCTGCTGCTCTTGGCTGCTCCCCCTCTGCCAGCCATGGGCAGCTGTGGGAAGGGAGACTTGGCTCTCACCTTGCTCCTTGCCAGGAGGACGCTTCTCAGCAGCTCTCTGCTGCACCATGGTGGCTACGGAGGAATGCCTGTTGGATGTGTGCCGCAGCACTGCAGGCCTTTATCCTCCTGACAAAATGTGCCGATCCTTCCTTGAGTGAAGAGAGACGCCTATGAACTGCCTCAGAGGCACCAAAACTGGCTCAGGAGCCTTGGGCAAGCTCCTTCTCAGCCATCCACTCCTCAACTGCAAGGTGTGTTGATGCACAACAACTTCTGTACCTCAGGCCTGGCTGGTGATGTCACTCCAGTCCCTCTGGTGTCACAATCAGGAATCTCTGCGGGCTCCATTCTTCTCACTTAGGGAAGGTGTCCTTGTGGGCGCTGGCAGGGACTCTGTCCATGTCAGGCACGGCTGTGGTGGGAAGAGCAGAAATGGGAACAGCTCCATCAGCAGATGGATGGGTTGAGTAGGCTTAGGTCTTAGTACAGGTCATCAGTGATGATTGGTCCCCCCATAAAAGCCAGTGGAACTTGTCAAGTCTGAGCTCTTTGCTTACTTGTAGGCCTCTCATGTTAAGGGAATGCCATGTTGGGCCTGTATGGCTTAATTTTCTCCAAAAATTGTCCAGTTAGACCAAGTTGAAAAGTAGCTCTTTTACTGTGGTATGTTTAGGAAGGGACACAGATGTTTCCTAAAAATCAGTCATTCCTAACTGTCATTATCAAAGAATTGTGGTTGTTGATTAGCTTAAATGTACAAAAGAACATGAAACTGAAGTCCAAGCAGGTTTTGACTTAGACTCTAATTCAGAGCCCTTTGGTTAAAAAGAAGCTTGGAGTTCAGTGCTCTTTGCATCTGACATCATTCCAAAAATTGGAAACAATGTGTTGGTCAATCTTTTGTTATTTTTTTAACAATTTAATATGTGTCAAAATCTCCTGAGGATCACTGCATTTGCCTATGGGGTATTTTTTAGTTTTCAATGTTTTCTTATTCCCAGGTCAGTTTGTTGCTTTTGCTGGGGGTTTTTTTGTGGGTTTTTTGGTTGTTGGTTTTTTTTGTTTGTTTGTTTTGTTTTTTTCATTTATATCTTATCGCATCTATCTATTCACTTGTTCCTTATTGGTAGAAAGGGATTAGTTGGAATCTAGGGGAGGTTACCCATTTCAGAGTTCCCACCTCTTCAAACTCTTTCAAAGCAGGACAATTTGTTTGTAGCTCTGGGCAATGCTGAAGCTCAAAAGCTAATCTATGATTAATAAGCACAAGGAATTGGGGTAACACTGGAGTTTAGGCCTTTCCCCATGTGTGTTCATGGTTACAATACTGGATTCCAGAAAGATAGTAGGTGGCAACTAAGATGATGCATCTTGGTTTGGACAGTAAATGGGAGTTAGAAGAAAACTTTTAATCCATCATGCTGTAGAACAGATCCTTTGGTGTGCAAATGTTCCAGGGCCAAATGTTTGCTTTGTTCAAAGTCACAAACCTTTTGAATTCTTGATGACTGAAGGGCTTCCTAAAGGCCAAAAGAAGTGTGGTCAAAGGGTATTGAAAAGAAAAACACTGAGAGCACAAGGAGCAAAGTGATATGGGAAGATGGCAGGATTTTGGCAGAGCAGTGGTAGGCACAGAGTTTGTGGGAATTGGGGTGGGGCTGTGGCCAAGCCTCACCCCTAATTGGCTACAGCTGTGCAGAACAGGTGAGCAGCATTGAAGGCAAGGAGTGCCCAGGGGCACTGAGCAAGCACCAAAGGGAGCAGGGGGCACACAGGTGCAGGGCATCAACAGGAGGGGATAAAAGGCTGGGCTGAAGGACAAGAAGGGCCGATCCTTGCAGCCTTCTGAAGTGATGTGGTGTTGCTCTGGGTGGGCAGACACCAGAAGCCTTCTGATGAGGAAAGGTGTTCCTGTGGATTGGAAAATGCTTCAAACCTTCTGAAATGGTGTGGTGGAACTGTGTGTGTTGTGGCTGTCTCAACTGGGACATGTGCTGTGACAAGCAGCCATGTCCAGTTGCTGAGGCAGTGGAACATTGCAGGATTGGAGTGGGTAAGCACGGCAGCATTTGAGAAGGTTGGTGCCCTTTAGGCACTGAGAGGCGCTCTGATGTCTCCCTGGAGCCTTCTCTTCTCCAGGCTGAACAAGCCCAGGTCTCGCAGCCCATCTCCATAGCAGAAGATGCAGCCCTTGGATCATTGCTGTGACCCTTCTCTGGAGTCACTCCAGTGGGTGCATGTTCTTATGCTGGGGGCGCCAGATATGAGTGCAGAATTCCCTTTGGGTTCAAGTGGGTGTTTATTCATCACAGTTACACCCACTGTAGGCCAGCTCAGGTGGGAGCAGAGGTCCCTCCATCCTGTTCCCATCCCACCTTCAGCCCATTCCATGGTGCTTTTTTCTGCTGCTTCCCATGAGCTGTTGGCCCTTGCCTTGCCCTGACTGCCCTGGCCTGTGGACAGCACACAGAGATCTGTTGCCAGCTCTCTGGAATTTGAAGGAAAACCCAAACTAGTCTCTGAATCAAAGTAAAGGTCTTTGTCTTGCAAACAACCTAATCCTTTGGAAAGCTGTATTAATGCCCAATAAAATTCAAATCGATCTGTTCCTTTCCCTCTTAGGCTTTATTCCTTGTTTGAGAGAGCTCTAGTGATGAGTCATTTAGGACTTGTGGTACCTTGGTTCCCTTTTTAGAATGGTGCAAATATTGGAGTTTTGCAGCCAATTTTCTTTAAATCCTGCGAGTTTTCATTCCCTTTGCATTTCAAATACTTCCACAATTTAATATGAAATGCTGGGCAACAAAACCCAGTAGTACTTCCAGTTGGAAAGAATATGTTGTGCGTAACTCAGAGGAGGAATTCTGCTTGCAAAGTGATGTCTTTGCACTGAGGTGCATCAAGCAGGTGCTCAGTTGGATGCTGGTGCTGAAGCACTTTTCTTGTGGCTTGAGTGTCTGATGGCAACAGCCTGAGATTTTAATAGCAGAAAGAAGGGATTTCCTACTGATTTTCCTCTGAGAACTTGTAGAGTCTTTTCCAGCCTCGCGCAGTCTGACCTGTATCTTCTCCAAAAGCTGTTGAATTTTTTGATACTTTTTAAACTTTTTGTCCCATTTGCAGAGGACAGGAGGGTGCTGCCTATTTTTTTTTCAGATGCTGTGTATTTTGACTGAGGAGGGGCTGGGCTTAGTTTTACCTTCTCAGCATGAGCTGTACTAGCCCAGTTACTCTCCAGCCTGGTACGTGCAACCTCAGTGGCAGCAATGGTAGATTGAAATGTGCCTGGGCTGTGTTGGGAGAAGAATAATCCTGATGCATCCATGATTTGCCCTCCTGGGCACCTGCAGCAGGTAGAGCTGTGCCCTCCCACTTGAGGCCGCCTGAGCCAGGAATGTTTGCAAAATCTCCTTGGCCCTTTTGCAGCGTTGTGTTTTTCCCCTGGCAGAAGCAGGGCCGGTATCTCCAGGCCATGGGACATGATGACACTGGGTGTTGCCGTGGGACGGCTTGGGTGTTTGAGGGCACACACGTGCTGGAGTGTCTCACTGAGCTGAGGCCCCTGTGTGGACATCAGCTGCAGATGACTGGAAAAAGGGATGTGGAATCTCCCAGTTGAAACAAAGAGAAAACTTTATTTTTAGGAGTGACGGGGGTGAGCACCGGGGCTTGGTGCTTGTCTGATCCTGCTCTGGTTTTCGGGACGACTGTAGGGCTTCTTCTCTCGCCGCTGCTGCTGCCAGATGTGCCTGGTACGAATGGGCCCCGCCTGGGAGCGGGGCAAGATCCAGGCTGGGATGTACAGAAGTGCTTGGCTCCTGGCTGGCGCAGTGTCCTGCAACAGCTGCACTGCCATGTGGCTGCTGGTGCCAGCGCTCTGGGCTGCCACATGGTCCATCCTGCGGCGCTTTGCCAGCGGGCTCTCGGGTGCCTGCGGCTCTCTGGCTCCCTGTGGGCGGCCGCGCTTCAGGGCCCGCTTTTGGCAGGGGAAGCTGCGGCCGCGGCTGCTGCTGCTGACCAGCCCCATGGCCCGGGACAGCCCCATGGCCCGGGACAGCCTTGGCACCTCCTTAGTGGTGGTGCTGGGGCTGGGGCGGCTGATCGCAGCACGCAGCAGGGGCACACGGTTGAGCCGGATGGGTTTTCCCGTCTGGCTGCCCGAGTCTTGGGCCCGCTGTCTCCATGAGCGGCGGCGGGTCTGCTCCGGCCTGGGCTCTACGGAGAGGCGGCCGCTTCTCTTTGCGTCTGCCTCTGCCCGGTGACACAGAGTGCCTTGGGGAGAGAGAGAGAGAGGGGAGGTGGTGTGAGCACCTCACAGGACTCGGGAAATGTCCCTGCAGCATTGTCCCCAAGGCCCTGCTGGCTTGCCTTAAGGGCCTGCAAGTGCCAGAGGCCACAGCCCAGCCTGGCCCGTCAGAGGAGGGCTTCTACTCTGGGCTGATTCTGCAGAGCTCCTGCTTCCCCTTTCTGCTGCTCTTGGCTGCTCCCCCTCTGCCAGCCATGGGCAGCTGTGGGAAGGGAGACTTGGCTCTCACCTTGCTCCTTGCCAGGAGGACGCTTCTCAGCAGCTCTCTGCTGCACCATGGTGGCTACGGAGGAATGCCTGTTGGATGTGTGCCGCAGCACTGCAGGCCTTTATCCTCCTGACAAAATGTGCCGATCCTTCCTTGAGTGAAGAGAGACGCCTATGAACTGCCTCAGAGGCACCAAAACTGGCTCAGGAGCCTTGGGCAAGCTCCTTCTCAGCCATCCACTCCTCAACTGCAAGGTGTGTTGATGCACAACAACTTCTGTACCTCAGGCCTGGCTGGTGATGTCACTCCAGTCCCTCTGGTGTCACAATCAGGAATCTCTGCGGGCTCCATTCTTCTCACTTAGGGAAGGTGTCCTTGTGGGCGCTGGCAGGGACTCTGTCCATGTCAGGCACGGCTGTAGTGGGAAGAGCAGAAATGGGAACAGCTCCATCAGCAGATGGATGGGTTGAGTAGGCTTAGGTCTTAGTACAGGTCATCAGTGATGATTGGTCCCCCCATAAAAGCCAGTGGAACTTGTCAAGTCTGAGCTCTTTGCTTACTTGTAGGCCTCTCATGTTAAGGGAATGCCATGTTGGGCCTGTATGGCTTAATTTTCTCCAAAAATTGTCCAGTTAGACCAAGTTGAAAAGTAGCTCTTTTACTGTGGTATGTTTAGGAAGGGACACAGATGTTTCCTAAAAATCAGTCATTCCTAACTGTCATTATCAAAGAATTGTGGTTGTTGATTAGCTTAAATGTACAAAAGAACATGAAACTGAAGTCCAAGCAGGTTTTGACTTAGACTCTAATTCAGAGCCCTTTGGTTAAAAAGAAGCTTGGAGTTCAGTGCTCTTTGCATCTGACATCATTCCAAAAATTGGAAACAATGTGTTGGTCAATCTTTTGTTATTTTTTTAACAATTTAATATGTGTCAAAATCTCCTGAGGATCACTGCATTTGCCTATGGGGTATTTTTAGTTTTCAATGTTTTCTTATTCCCAGGTCAGTTTGTTGCTTTTGCTGGGGGTTTTTTTGTGGGTTTTTTGGTTGTTTGGTTTTTTTTGTTTGTTTGTTTTGTTTTTTTCATTTATATCTTATCGCATCTATCTATTCACTTGTTCCTTATTGGTAGAAAGGGATTAGTTGGAATCTAGGGGAGGTTACCCATTTCAGAGTTCCCACCTCTTCAAACTCTTTCAAAGCAGGACAATTTGTTTGTAGCTCTGGGCAATGCTGAAGCTCAAAAGCTAATCTATGATTAATAAGCACAAGGAATTGGGGTAACACTGGAGTTTAGGCCTTTCCCCATGTGTGTTCATGGTTACAATACTGGATTCCAGAAAGATAGTAGGTGGCAACTAAGATGATGCATCTTGGTTTGGACAGTAAATGGGAGTTAGAAGAAAACTTTTAATCCATCATGCTGTAGAACAGATCCTTTGGTGTGCAAATGTTCCAGGGCCAAATGTTTGCTTTGTTCAAAGTCACAAACCTTTTGAATTCTTGATGACTGAAGGGCTTCCTAAAGGCCAAAAGAAGTGTGGTCAAAGGGTATTGAAAAGAAAAACACTGAGAGCACAAGGAGCAAAGTGATATGGGAAGATGGCAGGATTTTGGCAGAGCAGTGGTAGGCACAGAGTTTGTGGGAATTGGGGTGGGGCTGTGGCCAAGCCTCACCCCTAATTGGCTACAGCTGTGCAGAACAGGTGAGCAGCATTGAAGGCAAGGAGTGCCCAGGGGCACTGAGCAAGCACCAAAGGGAGCAGGGGGCACACAGGTGCAGGGCATCAACAGGAGGGGATAAAAGGCTGGGCTGAAGGACAAGAAGGGCCGATCCTTGCAGCCTTCTGAAGTGATGTGGTGTTGCTCTGGGTGGGCAGACACCAGAAGCCTTCTGATGAGGAAAGGTGTTCCTGTGGATTGGAAAATGCTTCAAACCTTCTGAAATGGTGTGGTGGAACTGTGTGTGTTGTGGCTGTCTCAACTGGGACATGTGCTGTGACAAGCAGCCATGTCCAGTTGCTGAGGCAGTGGAACATTGCAGGATTGGAGTGGGTAAGCACGGCAGCATTTGAGAAGGTTGGTGCCCTTTAGGCACTGAGAGGCGCTCTGATGTCTCCCTGGAGCCTTCTCTTCTCCAGGCTGAACAAGCCCAGGTCTCTCCTCCCATCTCCATAGCAGAAGATGCAGCCCTTGGATCATTGCTGTGACCCTTCTCTGGAGTCACTCCAGTGGGTGCATGTTCTTATGCTGGGGGCGCCAGATATGAGTGCAGAATTCCCTTTGGGTTCAAGTGGGTGTTTATTCATCACAGTTACACCCACTGTAGGCCAGCTCAGGTGGGAGCAGAGGTCCCTCCATCCTCTTCCCATCCCACCTTCAGCCCATTCCATGGTGCTTTTTTCTGCTGCTTCCCATGAGCTGTTGGCCCTTGCCTTGCCCTGACTGCCCTGGCCTGTGGACACCACCCAGAGATCTGTTGCCAGCTCTCTGGAATTTGAAGGAAAACCCCAACTAATCTCTGAATCAAAGTAAAGGTCTTTGTCTTGCAAACAACCTAATCCTTTGGAAAGCTGTATTAATGCCCAATAAAATTCAAATCGATCTGTTCCTTTCCCTCTTAGGCTTTATTCCTTGTTTGAGAGAGCTCTAGTGATGAGTCATTTAGGACTTGTGGTACCTTGGTTCCCTTTTTAGAATGGTGCAAATATTGGAGTTTTGCAGCCAATTTTCTTTAAATCCTGCGAGTTTTCATTCCCTTTGCATTTCAAATACTTCCACAATTTAATATGAAATGCTGGGCAACAAAACCCAGTAGTACTTCCAGTTGGAAAGAATATGTTGTGCGTAACTCAGAGGAGGAATTCTGCTTGCAAAGTGATGTCTTTGCACTGAGGTGCATCAAGCAGGTGCTCAGTTGGATGCTGGTGCTGAAGCACTTTTCTTGTGGCTTGAGTGTCTGATGGCAACAGCCTGAGATTTTAATAGCAGAAAGAAGGGATTTCCTACTGATTTTCCTCTGAGAACTTGTAGAGTCTTTTCCAGCCTCGCGCAGTCTGACCTGTATCTTCTCCAAAAGCTGTTGAATTTTTTGATACTTTTTAAACTTTTTGTCCCATTTGCAGAGGACAGGAGGGTGCTGCCTATTTTTTTTTCAGATGCTGTGTATTTTGACTGAGGAGGGGCTGGGCTTAGTTTTACCTTCTCAGCATGAGCTGTACTAGCCCAGTTACTCTCCAGCCTGGTACGTGCAACCTCAGTGGCAGCAATGGTAGATTGAAATGTGCCTGGGCTGTGTTGGGAGAAGAATAATCCTGATGCATCCATGATTTGCCCTCCTGGGCACCTGCAGCAGGTAGAGCTGTGCCCTCCCACTTGAGGCCGCCTGAGCCAGGAATGTTTGCAAAATCTCCTTGGCCCTTTTGCAGCGTTTTGTTTTTCCCCTGGCAGAAGCAGGGCCGGTATCTCCAGGCCATGGGACATGATGACACTGGGTGTTGCCGTGGGACGGCTTGGGTGTTTGAGGGCACACACGTGCTGGAGTGTCTCCCTGAGCTGAGGCCCCTGTGTGGACATCAGCTGCAGATGACTGGAAAAAGGGATGTGGAATCTCCCAGTTGAAACAAAGAGAAAACTTTATTTTTAGGAGTGACGGGGGTGAGCACCGGGGCTTGGTGCTTGTCTGATCCTGCTCTGGTTTTCGGGACGACTGTAGGGCTTCTTCTCTCGCCGCTGCTGCTGCCAGATGTGCCTGGTACGAATGGGCCCCGCCTGGGAGCGGGGCAAGATCCAGGCTGGGATGTACAGAAGTGCTTGGCTCCTGGCTGGCGCAGTGTCCTGCAACAGCTGCACTGCCATGTGGCTGCTGGTGCCAGCGCTCTGGGCTGCCACATGGTCCATCCTGCGGCGCTTTGCCAGCGGGCTCTCGGGTGCCTGCGGCTCTCTGGCTCCCTGTGGGCGGCCGCGCTTCAGGGCCCGCTTTTGGCAGGGGAAGCTGCGGCCGCGGCTGCTGCTGCTGACCAGCCCCATGGCCCGGGACAGCCCCATGGCCCGGGACAGCCTTGGCACCTCCTTAGTGGTGGTGCTGGGGCTGGGGCGGCTGATCGCAGCACGCAGCAGGGGCACACGGTTGAGCCGGATGGGTTTTCCCGTCTGGCTGCCCGAGTCTTGGGCCCGCTGTCTCCATGAGCGGCGGCGGGTCTGCTCCGGCCTGGGCTCTACGGAGAGGCGGCCGCTTCTCTTTGCGTCTGCCTCTGCCCGGTGACACAGAGTGCCTTGGGGAGAGAGAGAGAGAGGGGAGGTGGTGTGAGCACCTCACAGGACTCGGGAAATGTCCCTGCAGCATTGTCCCCAAGGCCCTGCTGGCTTGCCTTAAGGGCCTGCAAGTGCCAGAGGCCACAGCCCAGCCTGGCCCGTCAGAGGAGGGCTTCTACTCTGGGCTGATTCTGCAGAGCTCCTGCTTCCCCTTTCTGCTGCTCTTGGCTGCTCCCCCTCTGCCAGCCATGGGCAGCTGTGGGAAGGGAGACTTGGCTCTCACCTTGCTCCTTGCCAGGAGGACGCTTCTCAGCAGCTCTCTGCTGCACCATGGTGGCTACGGAGGAATGCCTGTTGGATGTGTGCCGCAGCACTGCAGGCCTTTATCCTCCTGACAAAATGTGCCGATCCTTCCTTGAGTGAAGAGAGACGCCTATGAACTGCCTCAGAGGCACCAAAACTGGCTCAGGAGCCTTGGGCAAGCTCCTTCTCAGCCATCCACTCCTCAACTGCAAGGTGTGTTGATGCACAACAACTTCTGTACCTCAGGCCTGGCTGGTGATGTCACTCCAGTCCCTCTGGTGTCACAATCAGGAATCTCTGCGGGCTCCATTCTTCTCACTTAGGGAAGGTGTCCTTGTGGGCGCTGGCAGGGACTCTGTCCATGTCAGGCACGGCTGTGGTGGGAAGAGCAGAAATGGGAACAGCTCCATCAGCAGATGGATGGGTTGAGTAGGCTTAGGTCTTAGTACAGGTCATCAGTGATGATTGGTCCCCCCATAAAAGCCAGTGGAACTTGTCAAGTCTGAGCTCTTTGCTTACTTGTAGGCCTCTCATGTTAAGGGAATGCCATGTTGGGCCTGTATGGCTTAATTTTCTCCAAAAATTGTCCAGTTAGACCAAGTTGAAAAGTAGCTCTTTTACTGTGGTATGTTTAGGAAGGGACACAGATGTTTCCTAAAAATCAGTCATTCCTAACTGTCATTATCAAAGAATTGTGGTTGTTGATTAGCTTAAATGTACAAAAGAACATGAAACTGAAGTCCAAGCAGGTTTTGACTTAGACTCTAATTCAGAGCCCTTTGGTTAAAAAGAAGCTTGGAGTTCAGTGCTCTTTGCATCTGACATCATTCCAAAAATTGGAAACAATGTGTTGGTCAATCTTTTGTTATTTTTTTAACAATTTAATATGTGTCAAAATCTCCTGAGGATCACTGCATTTGCCTATGGGGTATTTTTTAGTTTTCAATGTTTTCTTATTCCCAGGTCAGTTTGTTGCTTTTGCTGGGGGTTTTTTTGTGGGTTTTTTGGTTGTTGGT